>NW_023270454.1:10890227-10986025 GCF_011800145.1 Mirounga leonina
AAGCTGCTTGGTTCAATCTAGGAAGACCAATAAACAAGCCTGGGAGTACCAGGAAAATCAGGAACCACTCACTCATTCCTCCACCCTTAATTTGCATATAAATTCTATAGGACAAAGTTCTTGCATTCACTCTCATGATTTGACTTAATTCAACCCCCTGCTTTCTGAAACGTTTTTATTTAAAACTGTGAAGAGAGATCTGGACAAACAATTCAAAAGGTAATGAACTTTTACCTCAGTTAACCTAAGTACATCTCGGTTAACTGAAATACAGAGAACTAAAATCTCCTATACCAGGTGCAGAACTCTGGGCAGTCTAGGCAAAATGTCTTCTCACAGAAGCAATGTACCTGAAGAGCTCTGTGTAATTTATCTTCAGTTCAGATTTGTTTCTCTTGCAATGTTTACCTACAAACTCAGTTTCCAGAATACACTCAAGCTGATTTAAGTTGGAGGGCACAGATTTACCAAGATTTTAACGGGATCACTTCCTTAGTTTAGCCAGTTAAGGTTAGTAGCCAAAAGAACATATGCAAGTGGTTTTTGAGGGACCCACCAGGCACAGGGGAAATTTACAAAAGAGAAAAGGGCCGCAGGGCCAAGCTTTGGCTTCTGTAAACATAAATCACCTACGCACTGGCCTGGCTACCGAAAACAATGTTCCTCCGGAATAGGTGTCCAGGTGGCTAATTGACTTTCTGGAGATGAGAGTTAAAAACAAACGCTTACGCCCACCAGACACTACACAATTTTACCTGTCACCAAGAAAAGGGCACGTCTAATCCAACAAAAAAAAAAAAAAGTCGTTTTCCCTTCAAGGAGGGCAGCGGTTTGGAGTCATTTGCAGGGGATGGGATTGCGGGGGGGGGGGCGTGGAATAAAGGAGCGCTAAAAGGAGAGGCAGGGCCCCACACAGGCCACTGCGGAGAGAAGACGGGGGAAGAGGGGAAGATGTCTCACCGGGGGACAAAACCGAGTGCAAAACCGGCTGGAAGAAGGAAGGTTCCCCCCAGGAGACGAGCTGGGGTGTAGATAAAAAGCGCTAACGGCTGGTTACCTTGGGATACAGGGGAAAGGGACAACGGGAATACAAAGGTCTACAGAGATGTGAGGAAAGGAAAGGATGAGGCAGGGTCTCGGGTAAGTGCGAACCAGGGAACAAGACAGACAAACAGCGGGACTGGGGCCTCCCAGGGCCAAAAGGCGTGGCCAGGAATCCAGATCAAAACGATGGTCTTTTTGAGACGCCAGGGGAAGTGCGCGGCAAACCCCTCCTTCAAGACCCCGGGCCAGACCCGTCCGAGGAGCCCAACTGCGAGGCACCTCGAGGCCGAAACGCGCTCGGAGGGCTCTGGCCTCGCCCGCGGGGCCCTCCGCAGGGCCGGCTGCCCAGGCCCCCGCCCCCGCCCCCACCCCCGCAGTGCTCTTACCTCCACACCTGCCCCATCTGCAGCAGGTGGATGACCGACTGCCAGATCCACACGGAGAGGCGGCACAGGCGCTGCGCCCCCGGCGTGGCCGTGCCCCCCACGCCCGGGCCGCCGCGGGCCGCGCCGTGACCGTAGCCGGCCCCCATCATGGGGGGGCCCCGGCTGCTGAGCCCCTCCACGGCGCCCAGCCCGCCGCCCGTGTAGTCCTGCACGAACCAGCGGAAGCTCAGGCTCTGCACCAGCAGCGACGGCACCAGCACGAAGAAGAGGGTCAGCCCGAAGAAGACGTAGTCCCCCTTGCGGTAGTAGTCGAGGGCCAGCCACAGGTCGGTGCCCACGTCCCCGAAGAAGACCAGCAGCGCCAGCACGATCCACAGGCAGTCGAGCCACGGCCGCTCCACCTGCGGCGGCGACGGTTCCGGCCGAGCGGCAGGCGTCGGGTGGTCGTGGTCTGCGCCGGCGGCCGCGGGCGGCTGCAGCGGCTGGTCCCCCCCGTCGGCGGCGGCGGCGGCGGCGCTGCGGCGCGGCTTCCTGCCCAGGAGGGAGCGCAGGCAGGCGGAGCGGCAGCCCCAGTAGCACGAGGAGGTGTTGCAGCAGTGGCAGATGTGCAGCGAGCTGCTCTCGCCGGGCTCGCTGCCGTCGCCGCCGCCGCCGCAGCCGCCTCCCCCGGGCTCCCCGTCCTCCTCGCCGCCGCTGCCCACCGCCTCGTCCAGGTTGTGCAGCTGGGCGAAGCCCACCCCCACGCCACCGCCATCGGATTTCGCCGCCATCTTGACTCTCTTCCCAGCTCCGGAGGTTGGGGGGGGAGGGACGGGTGGGGGGGGGAAGAAGGCAGGGAACGGGGAGGGGGGGAAACGAATGGAGAGGAAGGGGGGCGGGGAGGAAGCGGGGGAGCAAACGAACGAGGGGGGAGTGGGCCAGGGAACCCCCTCCGCTTCCGGGTAGTTGGCGTCACTTCCGGGCGAGCCCCCCAATCGCACGGCGCCCGCAGCTCCCCAGCCCTACCCTCCCGGCCAAGATGGCCGCCCTCCTGTGCCTCAGCTGCTGGGCGGGGGACCGGGGGGTTCTCCCCGCCAGGGCTCCCCTTCCCCTCTTCCGTTGACCCCGAAACCCATCAGGTTGACCCCTCGGCGTTTCTGAATCCCGCTGGGCCGAGTGATGCGGTCCAAAGTGATCCCTGGAGGGGGCAGTGCCAGACGTTTTGGGGTCCCCTTCCTCAGCGTCGCAGCTCACAGCTTTGCTCCTGGAGAAACGCCCCCTAACACGCTCCCGGCTGCTGGCGGAGGGGCGGGACATCTGAGGGAAGGGGCGGAGCTAGTGCAAAGCAGGTGATTACGTGTCACTTCCGGGAGATAGGATGACCTCATTGAGTAGTTAGGCACCCCCCCCAACATCAAAATGGCTGTGTCTCACCTCTTTGGTTGTTTGAGGTTTTTTTTTTTCCCTTTCAAAATTCTCTTACTCTTTTCTTATTTGGGGGGGTCTTGAGAAATTACATAAGTCAGTTTAGATTCCCACATACAACTTACTGATTCTCACTTGTATTTGGACACCTTCCCTCCTCTGTTGACCCCCTGATTTTCTTGTCACTGACGACTTTACCATCTTTAGTAATAAAGTTTCCATCATTCCCTTAAGAAAACTCCAAAGTCCAGTTGAAAGTCAGCCTATGCGTCTTGAACGTCGGAGCGAAGATTGAATTGGCATTAGTGACCTTGAATATTCTCTTCATCACTGGAATGTATTTCTACCAACTTTTTAAGTACATGATTTTAAAATTATGTGACCTTAATTTGTAAAATTCAGAACTAGCCAGGGTTTAAGCTATATCAATTACTTGTTCAAGTTATTTGAATGTGTGAAGCCTGCCTTTTAGAATTTTTTTGGTGCTAAAACTGTATCAGTAAACATGGCTTTAAATGAGTGAAAATGTTATCAATGTGCGATATCATTAAAACAGGTGCAAGGTACACTACTTAATCTTAACAAATTACAAAAGCGAAGCACCACTGAGTGGATTTAAATTACAATGATCTTCTAGTGAAAATATATTTGAAGCCAGACAAAGCAAACTACATGGTTACAGTTGTTACTGATCAAGTGAAAGAAACATATTGAAGTAAAAAAAAAAAGAAAAAAAAATGTTTTAAACCCTGAATTCTCTCCTTAACCTCACCAGATTGTCATACTCATTTTTTCTGATTCTGTCTACTCTCTTCAGTGAAACCTAAGAATACCATAATTTTCTTTGGAATGCTGAGGACAAATTAGGTAGTATTTGCACTGAAGTTCTGTGGAAGAAAGGTGCCTTTGAAATTTTCAGTATTATTTTGAGGTATATGGTATTTAACACTATAGCACCTAGTTAATTGGGTGGCAGGGCAAACAAGGATTCCATATTTTAGGACACAACTTTTCATGAGTATTTATGTTAAGGTAAATACTATAAAGACTTTATAGAAAGTACTCATAGAGGGCCGCCTGGATGGCTCAGTGGCTAAGCGTCTGCCTTCGGCTCAGGTCATGATCCCCAGGTCCCGGGATCGAGCCCTGCATCGAGCCCTGCATCGAGCCCTGCATCGAGCCCCGCATCAAGCCCTCTGCTCGGGGGGGAAGCCTGCTTCTCCCTCTCCCGCTCTCCTTGCCTGTGTTCTCTCTCTCTGTCAAAGAAAGAACTCATAGAGAATTTTTACCCCAGCCACTGGGGAGGGAGGTAAGGGGAAAAGGGGAGAAGTAATTCCAAAATCTACTTTGGGAAACAAGTCACATAACCGTATCCTTTTATTTCATTTTATGATTTAAGCCTCTTTGTTCCTACGGTAGTAAAACTTATAGCCAGCAGGTAAGGATACTTCCTCGTGTAGGTGGCATTCTATTTCTTTACAGAATTTGAATTAATAATATTTTAGAAAGACAGATTAAGTGTAGATTAGGACTGCCTAGGTCTGGATCCCAGTTCCACTAAAATAATAATATGAATGGTAAAAAGGAAACCAAAGGCCCAAAATGGCATCACTCAGGCCAAGTCACCAAACCAGGGCTTAATATCTGACTGCAGTTTCAACCTCCCCCAGAAATGTGGTCTTAACTAGTCAGTCAGAAATTTTCTGAGCAATACCAATAGAGTAATTTGTCACATGGACCCTCTCCATCCCCCAAAGGAATATGAGGTAATCTACCTAGCAAGAACCCCTGCCCTTGCAGCTAAGGCAAAGTGACCTTGCCTGGTACAACTCATTCTTTTCTTTTGCTAGTAACTTTCTTGCCCACCCTCCTTCTATAAAAACCTTCCATTCTGTAGAACTCTTTGAAGCTCCCCTCTACTTGCTAGATGAGATGCTGCCCAATTCATGAATCATTTAATAAAACTAATTAGATCTTTACATTTACATGGTTGGATTTTCGTTCTTTAACATGAATAACGTGAGCAAGATAACCTC
Organism: Mirounga leonina; assembly: GCF_011800145.1. Taxonomy (NCBI): domain Eukaryota; kingdom Metazoa; phylum Chordata; class Mammalia; order Carnivora; family Phocidae; genus Mirounga; species Mirounga leonina. The sequence goes on from NW_023270454.1 coordinate 10,895,098, forward strand.
CTTAAACCTCAGTTTCCTCCATTGTATGATGGAAATAATAACGTGCCTTCTCTGAAAAGTTGCTGGGTGAATTAAAAGAGGTAATCCATTTGAAACTATCAACACGATACCTGATAGGTAGTAAGTACTAAATAAATGATAACTTCTATTTTTATTATTATTGCTATCATGATTATGTTTGAATAGTACCAACACACAGTTACTTAAATTTTGTCATTCAGTATATTTGGTAACTCTAATAAATGAAGGCATTTTTTAAAAACTCCTAGGAAACAGGTACAATGAATTTGTGTTTTCAAGTATATTTTCTCTGTTTAAGCCTGTGAGGCTATGAAATGAGATACAAAAGCAGGCAGCAATGACATATTTATGATTCCTATTTCTCTGTGCCCTGAAAGAACATAATATAGTAGTGAAATTAGCTAAGTAAATTACACTCACTGTATAAAGCTGACACATGAGACTGAATCAAAAGAGTTTATCACAATTGAAATTTCAAGTAGATATAGAAGATTTGCAGACTATCAAGTGACTTCAACTTTACATTTGCTGTTTCAACAATTTTATCATTCTGACTTCTGTGGAAGGGATACATTGTGGAACCTAGAAGGTTCTAAAATTAAGATCAGTTACAATGATAATAAAGCTATCATGAAGACTCATGGAAAGGTTAACATAAATTTGGACTGTGCTATGAATAAATTTTTTTTTTACCCAGAATTTTGGGACAATTAGGCATGCCAAATAAGTCCAGAGCTTAGCAACATGCTGAACACATGGTGAGCACTCAATAAATTTTGGTCAAATAAGTGACTTAAATCAATTTTTAAGATAACTGAAATTTACCCTTTCAAATGCCCTCTCCAAAAAATTGTATTTTACATTTGACGATGTAAATCTTTATGAAACAATTGATGTATTACAGAGATACCTTGATTCATTAGTAAACAGGGAAGAAATAAATAAAAAGAAATTCTTAACCACTGATCTGCTTTCTTCAGAGCACACCAGTTAACCTTTTCTTAATGATTTGACCTTAAGGTAGCCTTATGCTAAGAGGCTCTGTCTATCCATGAGCCTACTAAGGAGCCACCCAGGCCTACTGGATACTTTTGTTCTTGTTGTTTCTAAATAACATTTAAAAAAAAAAATCTCTGCTTTTTTGTAGTTCAGTTAACAACTTTGGCTCCTTTTACTTCCACTTTGACATAGGCTGGGAAGTCAAGCCACAAAGCATGTTAGAATTACATGCAATATAATAGTAAATAGATTTTTAGAGCCTCTTCTATGAGTAAGGTAAGACAGATTTAATATATGGAAATTGTGGCACACAGTTTCAGGTTGAGAGAGACCTTTGGGGTTTTTCTTCCCAATTCTCTGCTACTTTCAGAAAGGTAAAAGGGAAATTTAGTGTTAAATGCTATTATATATTAGACACCGTCCCAAACATCATTCCAGTTAATCATACAATAGTCCAAAAAGACATGGATACAAGTATCCCCATTTTAATGGCTAGGAAACAGCCTCCAGTCTCCCAAATGACTTACCCAGAGTCACACCGATAGGAGGTAAGGTAGCTAATGAATTAGAATCTAAGCAGGCCTAATTCCAAAGCCTAAACCACTTACCCTTCCATTGTCCTGGGCCAGGCAGCTATTGGCCTCTTGAAATGAAGACAGTCTTACTGTTCTAGTCACTAGAGGGGCCCCGTTTTGATGCTGATACATGTTAGGGAGACAGAATACTTGAATTACAGCATGGGGATTTGCCCCCAAAAAAGCATAATGAAGGGGCTTCCTCACACATTCTTCACCGGGTTTTCCTAATTTGAGCCTGGGTAAAGCCTCAAAGCCAGTAGGTGGGTATCATCCTTATCAATTTTATTCCTTATGTCTATTATCTTTATAGAAATAGGACTTCTTTGAGCATGGAGTAAGCTCATGGAACCCATTATCCCTAAAAGCTCCATTTCTATATTTGATTTTAAGACTTGCAATTTGAGTGAGCACTTTCATACATTCATGCCAGTGTTACAAAATGGTACAATATCTGTGGAAGGGAGTATGGCACAATCTATCAAAATTACAAATGCAGTCATCCTCGGAGACAGCAGTCCCTCTTATGGGAATTTATCCTACAAATAAATATGCACATGTCAGAAATTACATGTGGACAAGGTTATACATGTAGCATTGTTTGTAATAGGAAGAAAAATGAGGGGAAAAAAACCCAAGTGTCAGTCCAAAAGAATACTAGTTAAATAAATTGTAGCACATCCACATGACAAAATACTATGCAGTGATATTGAGAATTTATGGGGTTTTTTTTAATGATATAGAAAGAGTTACAGAACACCTTGTTATATAAAAAGAGTAAGGTGCAAAACAATAAAGCATGCTATGTTTTCTGTAAAAAGGAAGGAGCAGAAGGTTATCTATTCCTATTTTCTTGTATTTGCATAAAGCAGTTCAAGAAAGATAGCAAAGAAACTAGTTCAAACGATTACCTACAGGGTGATGACAGCTGTGTGGAGAATGGTGTGAACAGGGACAGGAATGAGAGAAAAACAATAAATGTTTACAGGAGTCTTTTTGGTGGGGTGAGGAATGTGCACACATAGGCAGGGTTGCAGACATATGTGGGAGTGAAGGGGTAGGCACATCTGTATTTCTTCTGGACAGTAACACCACTGAGAAGTATTTTGTAAAGGTATCTGTCTCTTAAGAATTCTGATATCTATGAATTGATTTAAACCCTTCTTGAACTTTCTTATATTTTGATCCACTATATTATCTAAGGAAGGATAATGAGATCCATGAGTTAATTCCCCAATGAGCAGAGTACAGCACAAGTTCACCATACATACACTTATGTGAAATCCACCATTCATGCTCAACCAAAAGAAAATGAGGAGCAAGCAATAATAAATCAAATCATATAGGCCACTTCAGAGAAAGGGTATATGCCTGCACATAGAGTGTGAGCTGGGTAATGGAAATATGCAATTTCCACAGTAGAACTTGGTTCCTTAGTTTCTCACATGATTGTCTTACCAGGCCAAGTGTGATTTTAGAATTTAAAGATTTGTCCTTGTCCAGGGCGCCTGGGTGGCTCAGTCATTAAGCGTCTGCCTTCAGCTCAGGTCATGGTCCCAGGGTCCTGGGATGGAGGCCCACATCAGGCTCACTGCTCGGCGGGAAGCCTGCTTCTCCCTCACCCACTCCCCTGCTTGTGTTCCCTCTCTCGCTGTGTCTCTCTCTGTCAAATAAATAAACAAAACCTTTTTAAAAAATTAAAAAAATAAAGATTTGTCCTTGTCCTACAATATGGCCCCCAAATTCAAGGCAAGTCCTTTCTCTAATCTTCAACCAAAGGTATAAGATTTGGTCTGATGCTAGAGGAAAAGCTTGCTGAATTGGTCTTTTGGCAAACTGGTATGATGTTTCCAAAACAAAGATGATTTTGAGCATACACAGCTCTTATGTTCAGTGCTGACCTCAAACCTTGACCATTACCACTGGTATCCCAAGTCATATGAAATCCCACAGTGGTATCTCCTTCACATTTTAGACATGTTTCCTGGTGTAGTATTTCAGAACATGACAGACACCAAATTAAATTAAGTCTAACTTAATTCAGCAAGTGTTTATTGAAAATCTAACTTCCTTTGTTGCAAAGAAATACGAGATATAATTTCTACAAACCACAGTCCCTTTGAAGGCAGAAAATAGACACCCACAAATAGCAGTTAACAAAACAGCATTATAAATAAGTCCTGAAGTGATGCTAAAATTTAAAGAACAATTAGAGATTATAGAATATAACATAGGATATTCATTCACCAACAAATATTTAAGTGCCTATTACATGTCAGGCACCCTACTAGGAACTAAGAATAAAAGAGACATGGTTATGGCCCCCATGAAGCTTACAGTTGAGTCGAAGTGACAGACAGTGAACAAGTAAACAATTGTAAAAATGAAAACAAGGAAGTACTTATAAAAGCTTTAAAAAATACCCAAGAGGTCTTTTGTTGGTTAGTTGGTTGGTTTTTAAGTAGGGAATCTACCGAAACATGAGAAATCAGGAAGCCAATGCAAAAGTGACATTTAAGTTGAGACCGAAAGATGAGGAGGGACAGTTTTGGTTGACCGTGGGGTGGGAGTGGGAGTAATAACAGAAAATGCTTTCTGGATGGAGAAAATTACCTATGTCAAGGCCTGAGCTATGAACTGCTTAGTCTGTTGGAGAACCTGACAACAGGGCAGCATGTAAGCACCTATTGGACAACAGGAGAGTGGATCAAGAAGACTATGATACAGAGTTTTAGTCTTGCAAGATGAATCCTGGAGCTGGATGGTGGCGATGGTTGCGCAAAAATATGAGTGTACTTTATACCATTGAACTTAAAAATGGCTAAGATGGTACATTTTATGTTATGTGTATTCTACCACAATAAAAAAATCGAAGGAAAAAAATTAACTGTGAGATTGAAGAAAGAAGCATGTGCACCATGCTGAGGTATTTTTATTTGATTTGAAGTGTAAATTACATGGGTACAGGCAATAAAAACAAAAGGATTAGAGAAAGTGGGAGAGAAGAGTTAAAGAAGGCATTGTGGGGGAGGAGAGAATTAATCAAAAGCATTGGCACAGGGGTCCCTGGGTGGCTCAGTTGTTAAGCATCTGCCTTCGGCTCAGGTCATCATCCCAGGGTCCTGGGATCGAGCCCTGCATTGGGCTCCCTGCTCAGCGGGAAGCCTGCTTCTCCCTCTCCCACTCCCCCTGCTTGTGTTCCCTCTCTCGCTATGTCTCTCTCTGTCAAATAAATAAATAAAAATCTTAAAAAAAAAAAAGCATTGGCACAATGACCAAGAAGGATCTATATAAGAGGGAGTGGTTGATGTGAGGCAGGGATTCCATGGCTCCAGACACGGGATCAGGCCAACCCAACACAAGGGTGTGCATGGACAAGTGGTAAGGCTGGAGAGGAAAGATGAGAGGGAGAGGTGGAAACCAGAAAGTTAGGCTTAATGCTGAAGGCAGTGGCAGCCCTTGCCATCAATGCAGGAGGATGAAGTAAAATGCAAAACTGAGTGATCAAGTACCCAAGTGCTTGGGGCTAATGCATACGCTAGGGGCAGTTAGGAAGGAGAAAGAGGAAATTAGTGATGGTTGGAGTCAACGGGGAAATCTTTAAGTGGGAAGGGGGTACCGTGTTACATTTGGGTCCCATCAGATCTCTACTTTCATTCTTCCAGACAGAGGAGTTCCAGACTTCTCAGTTAACCTTATACAGAAGTCCCTCTATCCCACTGACTGATTTCATTTAATGAGTATACATTGAGTGCTTATAATATACTCAAGACTGTTCTAAGAACCCTGGAGAACAAACAATTCTATAAACGTCTGTGACCTCAAGCCAATTACAATCTTACCTGCATGTTTGGGAGCATGGGGCTCATATATTTTTAAGTGATGATGAAATCATGCCCTTCTCTGGATCTTCCTCTTTTTAAAAAAAGTATAAAAGTTTTCATTTTTGTATTCACAGGAATTAAGCTTTGTAGTTAAATCTCAGCTTTGTCATTAACTAGCTATAGTATTTGGGGCAATGTTCTTTCTTACTTTTGCCTCAGTTCCTCAACCATAAGAATAGGGTGAATAAAATTTATTTCATGGTGTGATTTGTGGTGGTTTGATGAAATGATGTGTATAAAAAATACCTGCTTCTGAATAGGTGGTCAATGCTGGCCCTTCCCTGCCTCATGTTGCCAGATCCTTACAAAGGTCTTCCCAGTTCTCAAGACTCTGGTTCATTGATTTATATCACATTTTTTTTTCCTAATTTTCCAGCACTATGAGGTTAAGTAACTGTATGGGCTTTGTGCGCACTTTGCCTTTCATACCAGAAGTTGTATGATGGAACAAGCAGTCACACAGCCCTGAGTCTGAATTTCCAGCTCAGCTCCTTCCTTGGGCAAGTTACTTCAGTTCTCAGATTTATTTTCCTGATGTGTAAAATACCTCCCTAATGACTTCCCATACTTGTTTCCTATTGTTGCTGTAACAAATTACCACAAATTTAGTGGCTTAAGGCAACACAAATTTATCGGGAAGCTCTAGGAGAGAGTCATTTCCCTGCCTTTTCTAGATCTGGAAAGATCTTGGCTCATGTCCCTCTTCCATCTTCAAAGCTGGCAATTGCCTCACCTCTGTTTTTGTGACCACATCTTTTCTGACTTTTCTTACTTCTTCTTTCCCTTATAAGGACCCACCCACATAATCCAGGATAATCACTATGTCAACATATTTATTTTAATTTTATCTGCAGTTTCTTTTGCCATGTAAAGGGACATTCACAGGTTCCAGGGATTAAGATGTGGCCACATTGGGGAGTTTGAAGATGGTGGAGGAGTAGGAGACCCGGATTTCGTCTGGTCTCAGGAATTCAGCTGGATAGGGATCAAACCATTCTGAACACCTACAAACTCAACAGGAGATCGAAGAAAAGAATAGCAACAACTCTCGGAACAGAAAAGCGACCACTTTCTGGAAGGTAGGACGTGCGGAGAAGTGAATCCGAGGCAATATTCGGGAGGATAGACGGCGGGGGGGCGGGGGGGGGCCTCCGTCGGCCACTTCTGGCAAGTGATAGAGCCGTGGAGCACAAAATCAGAACTTTTAGAAGTCGGCTCCGCTGAGGGAAGTCACTCCTGTGGCTAAGTGGGAGGTGGAACCCTCGTGGGACAGTGTGGTCTCAGGACCCTCGGGGTCACAGAAAGACCGGGGGTGCCTGAGTGCAGCAGAGCTCCCAGGTATCGGAGCAGGGAAGCCAGCTGCAGAGACAGAGCTGAGGTGCGGGCTCGCAGCTCGGGGTTGCCATAAACCATGATCCGCGGCACAGTCAGGCCACTGCTCCTCCAGCAGGGACCCAACAAGCGGCAGATCTGGGGAGACTCCCCTTCCTCCCCTGAGAGGAGTGGCGTGGGAGCGCACCGCAGGGATCTGCTGGGTTTGGAGATTCCACAGGGGGTCGGGTGCCGGAGATAGAAACACGCGGTCACAGGCCGGGTGAGCATGGAGTGTGGCCAGAGACTGGGGAGACGGGAGTGACTGACTGCTTTTCTCTGGGGGTGCACTGAGGAGCAGGGCCCCAAGTTCTCAGCTCCTCCTCTGGCTCCTCTGGGGCGGAGATTGGGAGGCCGCCATTTTCACTCTCGTCCTCCAAAGCTGTGCAGAAAACTTCCAGGGAACAAAAGCTCTGGAGAGCAAACCCGAGCAGATTACTTAGCCTGGACCAGGCAAGGGCAGGGCAATTCCACCTCTGGCAAAGACATTTGGAAACCATGGCAACAGGCCCCTCCCCCAGAAGATCAGCGAGAACAGCCAGCCAAGACCAAGTTTACCGATCAATGAGAACGGCAGAACTCCAGCACCAAGGGACTACTGCACATAGAATTCATGGCTTTTTTACCATGATTCTGCAGTCTTTCAAAGTTAATTTTCTTTTAACTGTCTTTTTTTTTTTTTTGAATTTTTCTTTTTCTCTTTTTCAACCAACATCTTATCAATCCCTTTTTAAAAAAACATTCTTATTTTTCATTTTTAGAGTCATATTCTATCCCTTTATAGTAGTTACCCATATTTTTGGCATATATATATAAGTTGTTCTCTCTTAAAATTTTGAGATAGTTTCTTCTAAAAGATCAAAATATACCCGAAATCTCTAGTGTATGGTTTTTTCCTATTCCCCTGCCTGATCACATTCTCTTCCTTTTTTTTTCTTTTCTTAAAAAAATCCTCTTCTTTCTTTTTTCAAACAACTTCTTATCAATTCCTTTTATAAAATTTTTTATATTTTCCATCTTTACAGTCATATTCCATCCCTTCATCATATCAACCCTTATTTTTGTACATATATAAGTTTTTCTTTCTTTAAAATTTTGGGAGGCACTTTTTTCTAACAGACCAAAATACACCCAAAATCTAGTGTGTGGCACTGATCTATGTACCAGCCTGATCATATTTGATCATATTTTATTTTTTTTGTTCTGTTTTTGTTTGTTTTTATCTTTATCTTTTTCTTTTTCTCTTTTTTTTCTTTTTCTTTTTTCTCTCTTTCCCTTTCTTTCCCCCCTGCTTCAGGTCTTTTCCGATTTGTTTACAGTGTACTTTCTGGGGACACTGTTACACTGTTAGCATTTTGTTCTCTCATTAATCTATTCTCCTCTGGACAAAATGACAAGATGGAAGAAATCACCTCAACAAAAAGAACAAGAGGTAGTACCAACTGCCAGGGACATACTCAATACAGACATTAGTACGATGTCGGATCTAGAGTTCAGAATCATCACTTTAAAGATACTAGCTGGGCTTGAAAAAAGCATGGAAGTTATTAAAGAAACCCTTTCTGGAGAAGTAGAAGAACTAAAATCTAACCAAGTCAAAATCAAAAAGGCTAATAATGAGCAATCAAATATGGGGGCACTAACTGCTAGGATAAATTAGGCAGAAGAAAGAATCAATGATATAGAAGACCAAATGATGGAAAATAAAGAAGCTGAGAAAAAGAGAGATGAACAACTACTGGATCACGAGGGCAGAATCCGAGAGATAAGCAATACCATAAGAAGAAACAACATTAGAATAATTGGGATCCCAGAAGAAGAAGAAAGAGAGAGAGGGGCAGAAGGTATATTGGAGCAAATTATAGCAGAGAACTTCCCTAATTTGGGGAAGGAAACAGGCATCAAAATCCAGGAAGCACAGAGAACCCCTCTCAAAATCAATAAAAATAGGTCAACACCCTGACATCTAATAGTAAAATTTACGAGTCTCGGAGACAAAGAGAAAATCCTGAAAGCAGCTCAGGAGAAGAGATATGTAACCTACAAGGGTAGAAACATTAGATTGGCAACAGACCTATCCACAGAGACCTGGCAGGCCAGAAAGGACTGGCAGGATATATTCAGAGCACTAAATGAGAAAAATATGCAGCCAAAAATACTATATCAAGCTAGGCTGTCATTGAAAATAGAAGGAGAGATAAAAAGCTTCCAGGACAAACAAAAACTAAAGGAATTTGCAAACACGAAACCAGCCCTACAGGAAATCTTGAAAAGGGTCCTCTAAGCAAAGAGAGAGCCTAAAAGCAACATAGACCAGAAAGGAACACAGACAATATTCAGTAACAGTCACCTTACAGGCAATACAATGGCACTAAATTCCTATCTTTCAATAGTTACCCTGAATGTAGATGGACTAAATGCCCCAATCAAAAGACACAGGCCATCAGATTGGATTAAAAAACAAGACCCATTGATATGCTGTCTGCAAGAGACTCATTTTAGACCCAAAGACACCCCCAGATTGAAAGGGAGGGGGTAGAAAACCATTTACCATGCTAATGGACACCAAAAGAAAGCTGGGGTGGCAATCCTTATATCAGACAAATTAGATTTTAAACCAAAGACTGTAATAAGAGATGAGGAAGGACACTATATCCTACTTAAAGGGTCTATCCAACAAGAAGATCTAACAATTGTAAATATCTATGCCCCTAACGTGGGAGCAGCCAATTATATAAGGCAATTGATAACAAAAGCAAAGAAACACATCAACAACAGTACAATAATAGTGGGGGACTTTAACACCCCCCTCACTGAAATGGACAGATCATCTAAGCAAAAGATCAACAAGGAAATAAAGACTTTAAATGACACACTGGACCAAATGGACTTCACAGACATATTCAGAACATTCCATCCCAAAGCAACAGAATACACATTCTTCTCTATGCCGATGGAACATTCTCCAGAATAGATCACATCCTAGGTCATAAATCAGGTCTCAACCGGTACCAAAAGATTGGGATCATTCCCTGCCTATTTTCAGACCACAATGCTTTGAAACTAAAACTCAATCACAAGAGGAAAGTCGAAAAGAACTCAAATACATGGAGGCTAAAGAGCATCCTACTAAAGAATGAATGGGTCAACCAGGAAATTAAAGAAGAATTTAAAAAATTCCTGGAAACCAATGAAAATGAAAACACAACTCTTCAAAATCTTTGGGATGCAGCAAAGGCTGTCCTAAGAGGAAAGTATATAGCAATACAAGCCTTTCTCAAGAAACAAGAAAGGTCTCAAATACACAACCTAACCCTACACCTAAAGGAGCTGGAGAAAGAACAGCAAATAAAGCCTAAACCCAGCAGGAGAAGAGAAATAATAAAGATCCGAGCAGAAATCAATGAAATAGAAACAAAAAGAACAGTCGAACAGATCAACAAAACTTGGAGCTGGTTCTTTGAAAGAATTAACAAGATTGATAAACCCCTGGCCAGACTTCTCAAAAAGAAAAGAGAAAGGACCCAAATAAATAAAACCATGAATGAAAGAGGAGAGATCACAACCAACACCAAAGAAATACAAACAATTATAAGAACATATTATGAGCAACTCTATGCCAGCAAATTAGATAACCTGGAAGAAATGGATGCATTCCTAGAGATGTATCAACTACCAAAACTGAACCAGGAAGAAATAGAAAACCTAAACAGACCTATAACCACTAAGGAAATTGAAGCAGTCATCAAAAATCTCCCAAAAAACAAAAGCCCAGGGCCAGATGGCTTCCCAGGGGAATTCTACCAAACATTTCAAGAAGAATTAATACCTATTCTTCTGAAACTGTCCCAAAAAATAGAAATGGAAGGAAAACTGCCAAACTCGTTTTATGAGGCCACCATTACCTTGATCCCAAAACCAGACAAAGACCCCATCAAAAAGGAGTATTATAGACCAATATCCCTGATGAACATGGATGCAAAAATTCTCACCAAAATACTAGCCAATAGGATCCAACAGTACATTAAAAGGATTATTCACCATGACCAAGTGGGATTTATCCCTGGGCTGCAAGGTTGGTTCAACATCTGCAAATCAATCAATGTGATACAATACATTAACAAAAGAAAGAACAAGAATCATATGATCCTTTCAATAGATGCAGAAAAAGCATTTGACAAAGTACAGCATCCTTTCTTGATCAAAACTCTTCAGAGTATAGGCATAGAGGGTACATACCTCAATATCATAAAAGCCATCTATGAAAAACCCACAGCGAATATCATTCTCAATGGGGAAAAACTGAGAGCTTCCCCCCTAAGGTCAGGAACACGGCAGGGATGTCCACTATCACCACTGCTATTCAACATAGTATTAGAAGTCCTAGCCACAGCAATCAGACAACAAAAAGAAATAAAAGGCATCCAAATTGGCAAAGAAGAAGTCAAACTCTCACTCTTTGCAGATGATATGATACTTTATGTGGAAAACCCAAAAGACTCCACCCCAAAACTGCTAGAACTCATATAGGAATTGAGTCAAGTGGCAGGATATAAAATCAATGCACAGAAATCAGTGGCATTCCTATACACCCACAACAAGACAGAAGAAAGAGAAATTAAGGAGTCGATCCCATTCACAACTGCACCCAAAACCATAAGATACCTAGGAATAAATCTAACCAAAGAGGCAAAGGATCTGTACTCAGAAAACTATAAAATACTCATGAAAGAAATTGAGGAAGACACAAAGAAATGGAAAAACGTTCCATGCTCATGGATTGGAAGAACAAATATTGTGAAGATGTCAATGCTACCTAGAGCAATCTACACATTCAATGCAATCCCCATCAAAATACCATCCACGTTTTTCAAAGAAATGGAACAAATAATCCTAAAATTTGTATGGAACCAGAAAAAACCTCAAATAGCCAGAGGAATGTTGAAAAAGAAAAGCAAAGCTGGTGGCATCACAATTCCAGACTTCCAGCTCTATTACAAAGCTGTCATCATCAAGACAGCATGGTACTGGCACAAAAACAGACACATAGATCAATGGAACAGAATAGAGAGCCCAGAAATGGGCCCTCAACTCTAGGGTCAACTAATCTTCGACAAAGCAGGAAAGAATGTCCCGTGGAAAAAAGACAGTCTCTTCAACAAATGGTGTTGGGAAAATTGGACAGCCACATGCAGAAGAATGAAACTGGACCATTTCCTTATACCACACACAAAAATAGACTCCAAATGGTTGAAAGACCTCAATGTGAGACAGGAGTCCATCAAAATCCTAAAGGAGAACACAGGCAGCAACCTCTTCGACCTCAGCCGAAGCAACTTCTTCCTAGAAACATCGCCAAAGGCAAGGGAAGCAAGGGCAAAAATGAACTATTGGGACTTCACCAAGATAAAAAGCTTTTGCAAAGCAAAGGAAACAGTCAACAAAACCAAAAGACAACCGACAGAATGGGAGAAGATATTTGCAAATGACATATCAGATAAAGGGCTAGTATCCAAAATCTATAAACAACTCATCAAACTCAACACCCAAAGAACAAAGAATCCAATCAAGAAATGGGCAGAAGACGTGAACAGACATTTTTCCAAAGAAGACATCCAAATGGCCAACAGACACATGAAAAAGTGCTCAACATCGCTCGGCATCAGGGAAATCCAAATCAAAACCTCAATGAGATACCACCTCACACCAGTCAGAATGGCTAAAATTAACAAGTCAGGAAATGACAGATGTTGGCGGGGATGCGGAGAAAGGGGAACCCTCCTACACTGTTGGTGGAAATGCAAGCTGGTGCAGCCACTCTGGAAAACTGTATGGAGGTTCCTCAAGAAGTTGAAAATAGAGCTACCATATGATCCAGCAATTGCACTGCTGGGTATATACCCCAAAGATACAAATGTAGGGATCCGAAGGGGTATGTGCACCCCGATGTTTATAGCAGCAATATCCACAATAGCCAAACTGTGGAAAGAGCCAAGATGTCCATCGACAGACGAATGGATAAATAAGAGGTGGTATATATATACAATGGAATATTATGCAGCCATCAAAAGGAATGAGATCTTGCCATTTGCAATGACATGGATGGAACTGGAGGGTATTATGCTGAGTGAAATAAGTCAAACAGAGAAAGACATGTATCATATGACCTCACTGAAATGAGGAATTCTTTATCTCAGGAAACAAACTGAGGGTTGCGGGAGTGGGGGGTGGGGTGGGAGGGATGGGATGGGATGACTGGGTGATAGACATTGGGGAGGGTATGTGCTATGGTAAGTGCTGTGAATTGTGCAAGACGGTTGAATCTCAGATCTCTACCTCTGAAACAAATAATGCAATATATGTTAAGAAAAAAAGAGAAGAAGAAGAAGATAGCAGGAGGGGAAGAATGAAGGGGGGGAAATCGGAGGGGGAGACGAACCATGAGAGACGATGGACTCTGAAAAACAACTTGAGGGTTCTAGAGGGGAGGGGGGTGGGGGGATGGGTTAGCCTGGTGGTGGGTATTGAGGAGGGCACATTCTGCATGGAGCACTGGGTGTTATGCACAAACAATGAATCATGGAACACTACATCTAAAACTAATGATGTAATGTATGGTGATTAACATAACAATAAAAAATTTAAAAAAAAAAAGATGTGGCCACATTGAGGTAGCTGTTATTCTCCCTACCACTCCCTTTAACTCTTTCCTGATGTATAAACCTGAGCTCATCATCCCTGGACCTCAAGTTGACTCTGTTTGCCAATTTTCTTTATCGCTATGATACCAACTTCACTTGGTCATCCAAATGGCTAACTGATGATTCACTCACAGACTTTAAGACCAGTGAGCCAGAATGAATTTAAAGAGAATTTGGTGTACAATCCCCATGTTACAGATTGGGAAGAAGGGGATGACAATAGAAAGCATTTATTTAAGGTCACACTGGATCACATTAACTCAAGGATTAGGATTTACATTTCTTGATATTCAGGCCAGCACTTCTACTACTACGTAATGTGAATTATGCTGATTCATATACCTCATAAAGTTGCATAGATTATTCATTTCCAGTATTTGAAATCTCCCCTTTCATCTCTATTTCTTAATGACAGGAATGCTGGGGCTTAGAGATTAAAAAGGCAAAAAGTAGGTCTGAGTTCCAACAACACCGTTTACCAACGTTATGACTCTGGGCAAATCTAGATTGAATCTCGGTTCTCATGTAGAATAAAAATATTAATATCTGCCCTACCTTCCTCCATAGCTTGTTGTGAGTACCTCTTTTGTGGGTTTATTGGATACTTTCTAAATCAGAATGAGATGTAAAAATATATGAAACTGTTTTTAGCCAAGTTGAGGCCTCCTGCCTAATCTCCATGACTTTATTCTCTTCTTTTTCCTACCCAGCCTACTTAGCACCATCAGACTAATAAACCTCAAATACTATTGGTGGAACATGTAAGGCCTCACCATTACCTACCATACCAAATCCAAACTACATTCCTTCGTTTTCAGATCTTCCATAATCTTTTTCCGACCTACACAATCAAAAGTAATTTTTACTGTTGGCCAGAACACACCCTTATCGTGAAAATGTCCACATTGTCCATACCTATCCAGTTCTTTCTTGTGTTGGCGCTTCTGATCTTGCTTTTTATTCATTCACAAAGTCATTTCTCCTCCTCTTTGCCCATCTTTCAATTCAAAAATTCAAAGCGGGGTGCCTGGGTGGCTCAGTCATTAAGCATCTGCCTTGGGCTCAGGTCATGATCCCAGGGTCCTGGGATCGAGCCCTGCATCGGGCTCCCTGCTCAGTGGGAAGCCTGCTTCTCCCTCTCCCACTCCTCTCTTGCTGTCTCTGTCTGTGTCAAATAAATAAATAAATTCTTTAAAAAAAAACAACCAAACAAACAAAAACAGAAATTCAAAGCAATAAGCTTTTAAGAAGGTGTCATGCTAGCTATGGCCCAAAATCACTCCCATTTTTATTACCTGTTTCAAATCTCACCTTCTTCAGCAAAAATGTCCTTGACTGTGCCTATACAGAACAATACCTTCTTGCTCTGAAATCTTGTAGCATTTAGAATTTCTACTATACATTTGAATTTATTTATATGCAGTCTTCCATTCTCTTAGTTCTTGTAATGGTTTTTTAAAAAAAGAACCAAAAGAAACCATTATTTCATCTAGCCTTTCATTTTAAGTGGTTTATTTTTTAAAGATTTATTTATTTATTTGAGAGAGAGAGGCAAAGGGAGAGGGAAAGAGAGAGAATCCCAAGCAGACTCCCTGCTGAGCGTGGATCATGACCCTGAGCTGAAATCAAGAGTTGGATGCTCAACCGACTGAGCCACCCAGATGTCACTAAAATTTTTTTTTATTTGAGTATAGTTGACACACAATATTACACTAGTTTCAGGTATATAACATAGTGATTCAACTTCTCTATATGTGATGCTATGCTCACCTCAATGTACTCCTTAATTATTAATCTATTTCTATTACCTACCAGAAAAGGATTGTGCTATTTGAAGGAATGGAATGTCCGTTAAACATAAACTCTGCTAACCAGAATATCATACTTCTTGAAGATATAATTCATTGAGATTGTTTTTATCTCCATCTTTCGTAGCATGGGTATAATGAGAAAAAGGAAAAAGTGAGATGCAAAACAAACCCGGATAAGAGGGCAGAAAAGGAAAAACCAGCTGAGAAAGTCCTTTTTATATTGCTAAAGAAGGGAAGACAAAGATCTGGGATGAAGAAAGGCCATGCTTGGTGAGAGGAACAGGCAGAAGAGAGAGAGAACAAACATTATGCAGAACAGAGACAGAAATAATTTACGCACCACATGTAAATTAGGTACTGTGAGGCTGAGTCAAGCACAGAGTGGGCTTTTGGGCCCACTCGAGAGCTCTTTTAGACATGCAACTTGGGACACAGCAGCCACTGAGTAAACAGGCCCAGCAGTTGTCAGCAGCATTTTCTGCTCCAAACAGCACAGAGCTCTTTCTTTGTTGCAACATTTTCAGGCAGTCTTCATGGGGTGAAGTATTCTGCGGGATGCCAGGCAGGACGCAAAATTGAGTAATACACCGCTTTATCCTCCAGGGACCCTCAGATTAGGGAGGAATCAGAAGACAGGTACAAAACAAAACTTTCTAAGTCAGGGATCCCCACTGGTGACCAAAGAGCTGAATTAGGCAAGCAGATGTGTTTCGTGGGATCGTTATAGTGTATGTGTGTGTGAATCTAGAAGCCTTTAAGCACCCTCCGTTCTGACCGAGTTCCCACCATTCCCAAAAGTCTTACTATAACAGCTCACACATTTACCTACCTGCTTGGTCCTTGAAGGCATTCGGGTTTGCATCCCTCTTGGATAAGTGGATACTTTTGATTCCTGGGTTCTTATCATTTTTCTATCACCTTGTTGCATCACAATGGTTAACACGATGATATTCCTCACTAGATCAAACAAGTCCTTTTCAAGCAAGTGCAACTCCAGTTTCTGTGCTTTCTCTTTGCTAACAGAGTGCTTGCTTTTGTTCCCAGAACTCTGCACTAGACTGATAGTTCTAATGATTTTTCAAGAATAATCCCTAAATCCTTTTCTTGATCTCTGTGTTAGAAGATTATTTTCTGCCTAGACATATCGCTGGGCTGGCCTCCTTGCTCCCTGATTAATTATTAGTTTGTCTACATTAAATTACACTTTCTGATAAAATCACAGAAGTTTTTTCATTGTTCTTGCTGGTTAGTTCTTCCTCCCAGAAGCTGAATCAGCTGCAAACTGGGGGATTGGGTTTCCAATTCCTCCTCCTGAGTTTCTTCTCTATAGTGGAATTTTGAACACCTAACAAAAAACTAGGATAACCAAGCTTCCTGGAAAGAATAAAGAAGTGAGAGGGCGCCTGGGTGGCTCAGTTGGTTAAGCGACTGCCTTCGGCTCAGGTCATGATCCTGGAGTCCCGGGATCGAGTCCCACATCGGGCTCCCTGCTCGGCGGGGAGTCTGCTTCTCCCTCTGACCCTCCTCCCTCTCATGCTCTCTGTCTCTCACTCTCTCTGTCTCAAATAAATAAATAAAATCTTTAAAAAAAAAATTAAAAAAAAAAAAGAATAAAGAAGTGAGAAAGGTACTAGGTGATTTCAAACAACTTCACAATGCGTCATAAAATAATGAGTTCTAAGAGAGATACATTAAAAAAGAATGAATAACAAACAGAACTCTCAGAATATAATGCAGCAAAATCAACATGAAACAAAACAGCACAGGTAGTAACTTTGAATCATAGAGTTCAAATTTGGGTGTGGAAGAAATAAGGCATTGTTTTATTTTCCATTAAAGAATTGAATTCCTATTCCAAGCTCTAATCTTCTAAATTGACAACCTTTCAGCCTCAGTCATCTTGGAGTGGTCCTCTCTGGGACGTGATTAAGTTCTGAGGTCTCACCTAGGGGCAATGCGTATGTATGAGTTTGCTTGGGCTGTCACAACCAAATGCCACAGACTCTGGCTTCAACAGCAAAAAAATTATTTTTCACAGTTCTGGAGGATAGAAGTCTGAGATTCAAGTGCCAGGAAAGTTGGTTTCTTTGGAGGACCTCTCTCCTTGATTTTTAGATGGCCATCTTCCCCCCTTTGTCTTCCCAGGATTTCCCTCTTTTTTGTGTCTGTGTCCTAATCTCTTCTTATAGGGACGTCAGTAGGATTGGATTAAGGCACTCATATGACCTCATTTTATCTTAATTACCTTTTCAAAGACGTTTTCTCCAAATACAGTTATAGACTGAAATACTTCAGGTTAGGTTTCAATATATGAATTTGTCGGGGCTTGGGGGAGCACAACTCAGCTCATAGTAGCCTAGAATGAGGTAACTCCTTCTGGCCATCAGCCAGTCTTTCACACAAAGATAAGAGCCTTATCTCTGGCCACGAGGTGCCAGGTCCATTCACGCCAATTGTTTTCTGCTGCTTTCAAGCAGGGCTAGGGTATAAGAGTGGGTCCATAGGGTAGGATCCTGGAGCGCATTTTGTACCATGAGAGAGCCCCACCACTATCATCCTGTACCCCAGGATAATGACAGAGAGGCCTCTGTTATTCCAACACCGCCCAGTGTTTGCTTCTGCCATCCAAATGAGAAATTTTTCTTTTTGGTTTTGGGAAGACATTCTCTACCTCAGACCCTATCATCCTTGTTGAATTTGACTTTTTGAAACAAAAGCCTAGAGATCTGGGGGACTCTTTCTACTTCCTGCCTGCCACTGCTTTCCCTAAGGTGATGAAGCATCTGCTTGAATTGAAAGAAACAAAAAAATGTAGAAAAATTTAGGATCTCAAAGTACTATTTAGTTACAGTATAACCTAATAACTTAGGTTATTCCAACAAGACCCAGATAATAGTGTTTGTACAGTACTTGAACCCATGACCCACCATGGGCAGATAATGGCAGCAGTTCTGAAACAAGCTTCCCTCCCCAAGAGGATTCCAGTGATCCCATGGGGCTGGAGAAACATTGCTATGAAGCATCATACCCTGCATCTAGTCATTAAAAAAAAAACAAAAACAAAAACAGGTGCCACAGTATCCTCTAGGGATGACAAATACCTCAAAATATGTTGCTGTAAGAATTAAATGAGTTAGTACATGTAAACTCTTAGAACAGTGCATGGCACATAGTAGGCGCACAATTACTATTAGCTATCATTTTATTTTAATTTTGAAAAATTGTGCCCCACATATTCTGAAACACACACACACAGATACATGCTTTTTGTCTTCTGATCCTCACCCCAAATGATTATATCATCAATGGAATGGGCCACTTCGTTGACAAAAAGGAAGCAGACAACCCCGTAAGTAGTTGACTGCAGGCTGTAGTCTGCAAACGCTTGAATGTTAACCTGCATCGATTGCTTCATTCTAACATGAATAGATTGATTTAAAAAACCACCTACCTCCAGAGAAGACTTTCCCAAAGGAGAAAGGACTTAGTTTCCCTTCCTCTTTTTTCCCTCTCCCACCTCCACACTCAAATGCTTAACTTGGGACCTTAGCAGTCCCCCAAGTTGTGCTAACTGCTGGAGATTCCAAGCTCACTCAGGAATGGGTGCATAGCCAGCAGCACTGTCCCTCTTCTCTACCTGTTGCACCAGAATCCTCCAGGTAGAAGGAAATGTGTCCACTGTGGTTTGCAAGTTTCACACTTCATAGTTTGTGCCACCAGAGAAATGCTTATTGACCTCTTTCACCTTGAGGCCAAAAACCCTAGAGAAAGAACTTGGGCTCTGCTTCCAGGTAACGTCTCCCAGGTCATTCGATGGGTCATGGTTGGGTGGAGGGCAGAGTGAGGCAGGTAAGAATATTGGAGGATAGGTCCCAGGAAGGTTGGGTTCCCAAGAAAAGGAGAAGCCTGGGCAGAAACTCCCTTAAAAGTTCAGAACAAAGAGATGGAACATTTATACTCATGGCTGGTTGCCCAACTGATAAGAACATCCATTTTTATCATTCCCTATTATAAAAAGAAATAATAAAATATACTCTTACTTAAGTGTGCTTAAAATTGTAACCCAGATGACTTTTAAAATGTTCATTTCAAACTCCTAAGATTCTGATTTCTGAAGTGAAAGCTAGCATTTCCCAAGGAGGAGAGGAGTAATGTAGGTACCTTTTCTAGAGAATAGAAATAAGAATCAACTCTTGTGACATGTACATTTGAAAATGTCTGATTCCAAATGAAGAGCCTAAGAGGTGATTCATGGCTTAAAACAAATAGGAGCTAGGAAGGGAAGTGCCAGGGTAAGAAGGTTTTTGTTTGTCTCTTTATTTATTTGCTTACTTGAAGCAAAGACAGGAAAACTCACCTCAATTAGGAACTGACTGTACCAAGCGTTGGGCCAGGAGTTTAACATGCATTATTATTTTATTTTTACCACCCTCCTGAAGACCAGAAATTATCCCCCTTTTGCCCAGGAGAAAACTGAGATCCTGAAAAGTTTAAGTGATTTCCCCAAGTTAACAGCCAGTAAGTGGTGAAGCTGGGATTTTAATTCAGGTTCATCTGAAAGTTGGCTGTAGGAGTTCATGCTCTTTATAGCATACTTAGCAGGCAAAGTAGGATAACAAAAGAGTTGGTCAGAGTTGGGTAGGAAATGGGGTGGAGTCCTTAGTACCACTGTGGGTAAACTTCCATCTTAGAAAACATAAAATAGGAAGTTAATGGATTATACTTTAGCTACTTAGATTAATTTAAGGAAGTTATCAGAATCACCTCTACTATCCAATGGAAAAGGGAAGACTTGTTTCATGGAAGAAGAAAAGAACGTAAGAGTGAGTAAAAAGGGAAAGGTATATTTATGCATCTATTCAATAGCTCAGAAATTTTGCTGTTGCTTTTTTTAAAATGAAGCTCAGGAGTGAATTGAGATATAAACAATTATGGGATCACTTAAAGATATGGTAAGAATTATTTAAGGTATAAAACACTAGTTTCAGTTAAGCCAGAAGGATTCCCCATAGTTTAGGATTTTAGTATTTACTGTTTAATATTTTCAAGGTACTTCAAAGTTTTAGGATAGTTATGTGAAAATATATAATCATTATCACTATGATCAGTGCTGTTACTCAACATTTTAGAAATAGAAGTACAAATCATATGGAACTTAATAGTCCCAGGCTTAATTAAAACTTTTTAAGGGTTTGTAATTATAAAAGGGTTTTAAGAAAAATTATTTATTAAAACATTTTTTAATGTTAACCATTTAGACATTTTAATAAAACATTTAATAATGTTTAACATTTTTAAACATTCTGTTCTTTCTCTAACAGGAAATAGTTAAGGATGAAATATTTCATTATTTTTTTTAATTTTATTTAGTTAACATACAGTGCAATATTGGTTTCTGGAGTAGAACTCAATGATTCATCACTTACATACAACACCCAGTGCTCATCACAACAAGTGCCCTCCTTAATACCCATCACCCATCTAGCCCATCCCCCACCCATAAGGGGCCTGGCCTACAGTGGCTATTCCATGGGTGTTCAGTGAATGCTTGAAGGGTGTGTTGAAGAAGAAAATCCATCCATCTAAAAATAAAATCAAACATCTGTAAACCTGGTTTCCTGTCTCACATTTAGTTCTTTCAATAGATGAAGTATTTCATTCTATATGTTAAATAACTGCTTTACCAGGTTCTATCATTTCTTCAGTCCTCCATCAACCCTCAGTTTGTTCTCTATCATTAAGAGTCACTTATGGCTTGTTTCCTCTCTCTCCTTTTTTTCTTTTCCCCCTTCCCATATGTCCATCTGTTTTCTTTCTTAAATTCCACATATGAGGGAGATCATATGGTATTTGTCTTTCTCTGACTGACTTATTTCACTTAGCATAATATACTCTAGCTCTATCCACATCTCTGCAAATGGCAAGAATTCATTGTTTTTTGATGGCTGAATAATGTTTCATTTTGTGTATGTGTATATATATATGTATATACATTCATCAGTTGATGGACATTTGGGCTCTCTCCATAGTTTGGCTATTGTTAATAATGCTGCTATAAACATCGATGTGCATGTACACCTTTGAATCTGTATTTTTGTATCCTTTGGGTAAATACTGAGTAGTGCAATTGCTGGATCATAGGGTAGTTCCATTTTTAACTTTTTGAGGAAACTCCATACTGTTTTTTGGAGTGGCTGCACCAGTTTGCATTCTGGTGCAGGGTTCCCCTTTCTCCGCATCCTCACCAACACCTGTTGTTTCTTGTGTTGTTAATTTTAGCCATTCTGACAGGTGTGAGGTGATATCTCATCGTGGTTTTGATTTGTACTTCCCTGGTGATGAGTGATGCTGAGCATCTTTTCATGTGTCTGTTAGCCATCTGGTTGTCTTCTTTGGGAAAGCTGTCTATTCGTGTCTTCTGCCCATTTTTTAACTGGATGACTTGTTTTTTGGGTGTTGAGTTTGGTAAGTTCTTTATAGATTTTTGGATACTAACCCTTTATCAGGTATGTCATTTGCAAATATCTTCTCTCATTCTGTAGGCTGCCTTTTAGTTTTGATTGTTTTCTTCACTGTGCAGAAGTGTTTGTCTTGATAAAGTCCCAATAATTCATTTTTGCTTTTGTTTCTCTTGCCTCTGGCAATGTCTAGTAAAAAGGTGCTATGGCCTGGGTCAAAGACGTTGCTGCCTGTTCTCTCTTCTAGGATTTTGATGGTTTCCTGTCTCACATTTAGTTCTTTCAACAGATGAAGTATTTCATTCTATATGTTAAATAACTGCTTTACCAGGTTCTATCATTTCTTCAGTCCATGTTTAAAATCTCAGAACAATAGTGTGTAATAGAAATGTCAAATTTTCCATTATAGTAACATAAATTATCAGTTGCTACCGTCTCCTTAGTAACACGGTACTATTAAAACATGTCATATAATGTGAGGATTTGATCTGGGCACCACTCCAAGGATAGAATCATTGGATCCATGCCCTTAACCCTTCTGGGCCCCAGTTTCATTGGGTAAAAATAATCTTGCCCCCTACATATATCTTAAAATTTTTAGGAAGGTGAGGTGAGATCAAGGACCACCTTATTCATCTCTGCACCCTCCCCATAAGGGGCCTGGCCTACAGTGGCTATTCCATGGGTGTTCAGTGAATGCTTGAAGGGTGTATTGAAGAAGAAAATCTATCCATCTAAAAATAAAATCAAACATCTGTAAACCTCAAGTCCTCAGCATTCTTATCCACCATTAAGCTTTTATTACCATCTGGAAACAGTGTTCGTGTTGGTGTACTTTGTATTAAGGCTATGGATTCACAAAGGAGAAAAAAAAAGTACAATCCAAGAACATATCTGTAAAAATCAACTTAATTTGAAGGTTTTAAAAGGGGTTAAATATGAACTTTTCTTCATCCATCTTTTAATTTCAAAACAGAAATAAAATTATTCAGTAAAAGCAATGAACAATTAAAATAAACTTCAGTTTCATATTATGGCCACTTAAAGAAGACAGGGAAAGAAGGAGACAGGACAAAGAAAAGGAAGGATACAAAGTCCCGAGGTAGTGCTCTCATCCTCCAAGAAGCAAAGAGGGAACTCAGTGTCTAAAATTGCTTTTAAAATGCCTGCCTTTCAAGTGTATAAGATACGTATGCATTGGGTGAAATTGTTACAGAGTTGGGACAGGGGGTTTAAGTTCCTAGCCTGGAAGCAGAATTGTTCTTGAAATCACTTCTGATCATTTTCAATGGGGGGCTGGGGAAGGGAAACAACTTCACATGTCAGAAGGGAAATATATGTATTTCATGGAGGATTAAGACAATCATCTTTGTGGCTATCAAGCATGTTACTTTCAAAGACTCACTGACCATTGCTTTATGGCAACTATAGGCAAAAGAAATTGAACCAAAGTCTGGATATCCTTACATTTCTTTTTATCCATCCTCATCCTCCAGAATTATTGCAAAACATAGGTCTCTGTTTTCAGGCTTCTAAAAAAACCTGTCCTAATGCTTTCAGGGTGATCCCCTCCTCTCTTCCCCCTCCCCCTGGAACCTGTCATTCTGCTCCCCTCCCCCTCCCTTCCCCTTCCTCCTCCCCCTCTCCTCCTTCTTCTGCTCCTCCTCCAGCCTTTTTCCTCTTCTTCCTTCCACCCCCTTACCTTCCCCTCATTCTCCTCTTCCTCTTCACCATTACCTTCATCTTCACAATGCAGCCCCAGATTACCTCTCCAGGGTCTTCTCCTCAGTTCCAAAGTCCTAGCCATCCTAGACTCTTCCCCAGTCTCCAAACATGCTACTTACATGTCTCTGTGCCTTTGTCAGTTCCATTCTTCTTTTTGTCTAGAAAACGTCTATGCTTTCTTCAAAAGCTGAGATATCTTCAATCTTGAACAGCAATTCGCAACCCTAGAACCATCTGAAGAGATTTTAAAAAATAATGCCTGGGCCCCACCCCCACAGAGACCCTGATTTAATTGGCTGTTTGAAATGTGCAACCAGGGATGAGAACAACTCATTTCTACCTTTTTGTGACCCTCTTCTCTATGTAGTGAATCATTCCTTCACATGAGTTTCCAGAGCTTTCTCTACATATCTCCACCGTACCACATAGCACAACGTGTTGCAGTTCTGGTTTGTTATTTTATTCACACGTTAGACCTGAGCTTTACTGGGACTGGGGTCGTTTTTCATCCTTAGTATGCCATGTCAGAATCAGCGGGAAAGGTTTTCCCAATACACATCCAACCCCTAGAAATTCTGTCTGAAATCTTGAGAAGTATGAGAGCAGGGTGGATGTAGAGGATAAGGTTTTTGTCATTTCAATGAGTTTTTCAGCGACTCTGATTTTCAGCCTCCAACACACTTACCCCCACCCCAGCTACCACTCTAAAAAAAGTCTGACTCCTTTCTGTCTTCCTTGGAGTTCCTTCTGCCAAGAAGTCCTGTCCTTTCTCCAGAATGGCTCCCAGCGGCACATAATTCCCCTATTTGCAGGGCTTGGTGCACCATAAGAACGTCACTCTCAAGTGTTTGTTCCTGTCACACCCCTTCTCAGAAACTTGCACAGGCTTCTAACTGCTTCTTGGGTCAAATTTAAACTAATCATGGGCTTTGACATTTTTCACTAACTTATCCAAGTCCTCTCTCTTTCCACCACCCGCAGCTTATTGTACCCTCAAATTAGCAAATTACCATTCTCCCTTCTGCCCCTACAGCTCTCCATATTCCACTCTTCCACTGAAAAAAAGGCTGCTTTCCTATCCCATCCACCAAGCCACACCACAGGTTTTTTAAGCAAAAAAAAAAGCAACAAAACAAAATTTGTTTAAAAATCGCTGCTTAAGCTTCTGTAAAGCCTCTCCTTACCACTTCTAACATTGCTGTGGGTTTGTTTTTTTGTAATCACTGAATATGCATCTTGTTATTTTTCTTAGTGTATTTTGCATTTTATTTTGGTTTGGTTTTTTTTGTTTGTTTGTTCAGTGGAACAAATAGAGATATGAAGGCAGGAGACTTTCCTCACTATTTTTCTCAGAACTTTCATGTGGCGGGGAGCCCCATTGCTCCTACCTATGAAATGGAGACAATCACTGTAACTTTATCCTGCTTACCTGAACTCAGTGCTGGAGGATCACAGAAGATAAAGTGCATGGAATGTGCTCTGTGGGTTCTAACGCCGTTATTATTTTCTGCCGACTAACTTCACTGCAATAGTTCTACACACAGCTCTAAACCAATGAAATCCTTACTTGGAAGCATGTTAAGCTAATTTGCAGGAAAGAGGACACAAAATGTTTATGCTCTACCTTCATTTCATTATTATTCTAATGGTGTTTATTTAGTTCCATGTTTCCAACAGGCTTTAAGTTATTTGCGGGTCCTTGATGTGTCCTTCTGAAATTAAGTTTAAAAGTTAGCAGCAGAACCATCCACTTTTTTCAAAGAAATGGAACAAATAATCCTAAAATTTGTATGGAACCAGAAAAGACCCCGCATAGCCAGAGGAATGTTGAAAAAGAAAAGCAAAGCCGGCGGCATCACAATTCTGGACTTCCAGCTCTATTACAAAGCTGTCATCATCAAGACAGTATGGTGCTGGCACAAAAAGAGACACATAGATCAATGGAACAGAATAGAGAGCCCAGAAATGGACCCTCAACTCTAGGGTCAACTCATCTTTGACAAAGCAGGAAAGAATGTCCAATGGAACAAAGACAGTCTCTTTAACAAATAGTGTTGGGAAAATTGGATAGCCACATGCAGAAGAATGAAACTGGACCATTTCCTTACATCACACACAAAAATAGACTCCAAATGGTTGAAAGACCTCAATGTGAGACAGGAGTCCATCAAAATCCTAAAGGAGAACACAGGCAGCAACCTCTTTGACCTCAGCCGAAGCAACTTCTTCCTAGAAACATCGCCAAAGGCAAGGGAAGCAAGGGCAAAAATGAACTATTGGGACTTCACCAAGATAAAAAGCTTTTGCAAAGCAAAGGAAACAGTCAACAAAACCAAAAGACAACCGACAGAATGGGAGAAGATATTTGCAAATGACATATCAGATAAAGGGCTAGTATCCAAAATCTATAAACAACTCATCAAATTCAACACCCAAAGAACAAAGAATCCAATCAAGAAATGGGCAGAAGACGTGAACAGACATTTTTCCAAAGAAGACATCCAAATGGCCAACAGACACATGAAAAAGTGCTCAACATCGCTCGGCATCAGGGAAATCCAAATCAAAACCTCAATGAGATACCACCTCACACCAGTCAGAATGGCTAAAATTAACAAGTCAGGAAACGACAGATGTTGGCGGGGATGCGGAGAAAGGGGAACCCTCCTACACTGTTGGTGGGAATGCAAGCTGGTGCAGCCACTCTGGAAAACTGTATGGAGGTTCCTCAAAAAGTTGAAAATAGAGCTACCATATGATCCAGCAATTGCACTGCTGGGTATTTACCCCAAAGATACAAAAGTAGGGATCCGAAGGGGTACGTGCACCCCGATGTTTATAGCAGCAATGTCCACAATAGCCAAACTGTGGAAAGAGCCAAGATGCCCATCGACAGATGAGTGGATAAATAAGAGGTGGTATATATATACAATGGAATATTATGCAGCCATCAAAAGGAATGAGATCTTGCCATTTGCAACGACGTGGATGGAACTGGAGGGTATGATGTTGAGTGAAATAAGTCAAACAGAGAAAGACATGTATCATATGATCTCACTGATATGAGGAATTCTTAATTGCAGGAAACAAACTGAGGGTTGCGGGAGTGGGGGGTGGGGTGGGAGGGATGGGGTGACTGGGTGATAGACACTGGGGAGGGTATGTGCTCTGGTAAGCGCTGTGAATTGTGCAAGACGGTTGAATCTCAGATCTGTACCTCTGAAACAAATAATGCAATATATGTTAAGAAAAAAAAAAAGAAGAAGAAGGTAGCGGGAGGGGAAGAATGAAGCGGGGGAAATCGGAGGGGTAGACGAACCATGAGAGACGATGGACTCTGAAAAACAAACAGGGTTCGGGGGGGGTGGGAGGATGGGTTAGCCTGGTGATGGGTATTGAGGAGGGCACATTCTGCATGGAGCACTGGGTGTTATGCACAAACAATGAATCATGGAACACTACATCTAAAACTAATGATGTAATGTATGGGGATTAACATAAGAATAAAAAATAAATAAATAAATAAATAAAAAGTTAGCTGCAGAAGCCACATGAAGCCACAGCAAGGCACTGGACTTAGGGCAGGGTCTCTCAGAAAGGCAAGTGCATTGTGGGAAAAAGAATCCAGAATATGTGCTCCATTCTCCTTGGTCTCTTTCTCAGCAGCGGTTCTGCTTCTGAAGCAATTTAGGAGCCCCAAAAGAAAAACACCACATGCAGTAGCCAGCCTCCCACCCCCATCATTCCTTCAGCTCTGCCTTAAGCAAGTCACAATAATATTTGGAATTGGCAAAGCAACTTCTTTCCAGGGCATTCACTAATACATTCCCTCATTAATGCACACAGTACTCCTGTGGAGGAGGTGGGTGGCAAGCAATTTCAAATCCTTTTCTTCTATACCTACCAAAGAGTCTTTGCTTTCAATAGCTGACACAAATGAGTGAACCATTTTGGTTATAAGATTATGATTCGCCCATCACGCCCCATTAACACGATTAAAACAACCTTTGTCCTTGTTAAAATCTGTGCAGCCAAGTGTGTGCAGAGTTTAAAAAGAACATAAAGACTGTCCCAGACATCTGTGTTTGAGACCAGGCATTAGATACGATGTCCTTTGTCTGGCTTTGGAAAACTCCCACAGGACAAATAGGATTAAACGTGACGCTTCTCTTTCACTGGCTGCCTCCTAAGCCTCACCCCTTTACACAACTTTTTTTTTTAAAGATTTTATTTATTTATTTGAGACAGAGAGATTGAGAGAGAGAGAGCACATGAGAGGGGGGAGGGTCAGAGGGAGAAGCAGACTCCCTGCCGAGCAGGGAGCCCGATGTGGGACTCGATCCCGGGACTCCAGGATCATGACCTGAGCTGAAGGCAGTCGCTTAACCAACTGAGCCACCCAGGCGCCCCCTTTACACAACTTTTATCCTCACACACAGCTCTCTAGATCTCTGCCTTCACCATCATGGTGGACGTCTAGAAACTCCTCTCTCTCCTTCAGCCTCCTGTCCCGCCCGGGCAAGGATAAATTGCTTCCATAATATAAGAGAGGGCAAAGAAGCCAGAAGTCCAAGTACCAAGCTTGGGGCATTCCTAGGCTCTCCATTTCTGCATCCATGCTGGAGGCCCAGAGCCTTCACGTTGCTCCTCCCAGAATTTCCTCCATGACAACTCATCTGGGCCACACTTAGAGCAAAGTGCGATCCACATGTTCTGGGCTTTTTCTGAATCCTCCATCACAATGTCTACTCTGCTAAATAAATGGATTTACTAGTGGACAGTTTAAAGCTCACCACATGGCAGAATAGAAGGGGGGACTAGGAACTAGCATTTCCAAGTACCTACTATATGCCAAGCACTGTGTCAGGTAATATAATATCATTTCATTGTCACAATAGCCCAGAAAAGAGATGTTCATATCCCTGTTTTGCATTTCATTCACCAAAATCGCAGTGGCTTAACACAACAAAGGTTTAGTTCTCACTTTCAAAGCATATCAATCACATCTCTTCTCCATATGGTCATTCAGTTGATGGAGGCATTACCATTTTGTGGTTGCAGCATCTGGATGCTAGGGTCCTCTTGGCCACCACAGCAGAAGAAAGCCTGGAGAGTTATGCATGGCTCTTCATTGCTTTAGTAGAATCACTTGTGGTCACATTCACCAGCTATACACTCACATAGCCACATCTAACTCACTGCAATGGGACAGGGAGATGCGTGAAAACAGAATGTACCATGAGTAGCTATGGTCATGCCAGGATAATGGAAATGTAAATGTCAATAGCTATACTTCTGTGTCCTATAAATACACATATTATATTATTAATGGTTGCATAAAACCCCACCGCATGACTGTATCATACCTTATCCATTGAGGCCTCTGTTTGGGGACATCTAACTTGTTTTTCATCAATTAATATCCTTTGAACACTTATCATGTGCAGGGCACTGTAGGTGGGGGACCAAGAGGGTATTTACAGATTCAGAGGGGAAGTCAGACACATTCAGAAATAAATGTCATTGGGAAAAAAGGCAGATTCAGATGGATGGAGCAAGGAAACCACCAAGCACTTTGGTACTACAGAGAAAGCAATCATTTCCTGTCAAGGCACTGGGGAAGGACTCAGAGGGGATTTATCCATTTCATTTAAAGACTAAAGAGTTAACGTGACAGGGTTGTGAGATCGAGCCCCGACTCGGGCTTCAAGCTGGGCATGGAGCCTGCTTCAGATTCTCTCTCTCCCTCTGACCCTTACCCTCATGCTCTCTCTCTCTCGCTCTCTCGAATAAATAATATCTTTAAAAAGAAATAAAGGCCAAAGACTTCAATTAAAGAATTTAAAGATTGATAAATACTTCCTAAGAGGTAAAGCATGGGGAGGGAAGGTGTTGTGTGTTGGGGGTAAAGGACCACAACCAGTAGGGCTCAGAAGGCGTTCAGGGCACCATAAGCCCTCTGTTGTGTGGTTTAGGCAAAGGTGCAGGAGAGGAAGGCTGAAGAGATGACACCAGAAAATGTGTTGGAGTCAGACATTATAGGAGGGTCACGAGCACCATGTTTGGAAGTGTGGGTATTCTGGGGAGATGGGGAGCCGCCCACAGAGGGTCTCTGAGCACAGGGATACTGTGGGAGATCTATCTAGACTCTCCTAGAGACAGCCCCCAATAGAGTATTAACTAATCATTTTTTTTCTTTTCCTCCCTTTGGGAATTCCTAGTCATCGTGAACATGTTTATTTTGCTTCTATCCTGGGGTTTGTAATCAAACATGAATTTAATCTGCCTAAACACACATACCACAGAAGCAAACTTTCTATTTTATCCAAAGAAGTCTGTAATCAGGCATTCACATTCCTTCAGCTTTTTTGGGTGTTTCTTGTTATCCTCTTTGAAATAAACATTCTTGTAAAATATTGCAACTTCAGAATAAAGATGAAGGAATAGAACCCCATACTGTAGTTTGGTTCTATCATATTGACTTTAGTTGTGCTGAATTTGGACCCCCTTTATGGCTAAAGGCCAGTTTACCATCTACTTGCTGTGTGCTTTTGCCAAGTTACTCAGCCTCTCTGTGCTTTCATTTCTTGATTTAGTAAGAAACAATATGTATTGAACTATTTTTTCCTTCCTTGATGAAATACCGCATACAGGCTAGGACATGTACCAATCATAAGTGACCTTAGTAAAAGTGTTTTACCCTCTTCCAAAGAAAGGAGGTGGGGAAGGAAATGAACGAATATAAACTGCATACCTATTGTGGGCTAGCACATCTGCTTGAGGTTGCGTGTGTGCTCTGTCAATTCTGACATGACTCCCACAAGGCAGGTGTTCCCTGTTCCACAGTGAGCACGCCCAGGGTCACCACAGTCACTTGCACAGTGACATTCAGCTGGTGAGTGGCAGACTCAAGTTGGAAGGGTGCCGACTGTCGGACCCCAAAGCCCAAGCCAGTTCTACTCCACAGAGCACGAGGCACTGGGACAGAAGCTCGTGTCTCCCACACGGTGTTCTCTGCAAAGCCGTGGCCGGGCCTCTTGGTATCCATTTGTGGTAAGAATGACTAATCTCTTGGCTCTCCTGACATACTTCTCTGGATCACATTCAGCTGTGACGGATCAGTCCCACAGTTTGGGGTTCCAGGATAGCTCCCCAGCCTCCAGATGCCCCTCGCCCACCAGGCCAGACTGGCTGCTTTCACTGACGTCATTGCCTCTGGAGGATTCCTCTGAATCACTGTTTGGTCACTCCCTCTTAATTGCTGACAGTTACCGAAGTTCCCGGTCCTACAATAAGCAAGGAAAAGGGTACCATTTTCTAAGACATTTGTGTTTAGTGTTGCTGGCAGCTTGGTAAACTTATTAGTGCTCTGCATACCATATAATTAAGATCGAATTATCTGAGAGTTTAAAATAGTGCCTGCTGCTATTGTGTTGCTGAAAATGCTAAGAAAAAAATACTTGCCTTTTTTTTTTTTTTTAAAGGCATGCAGCTCACCTCTCTCCCCCTTTCCTCTGAAATTCTCATTCTCAAAAGGGGCCACAGGATTGAGGTCACCTGGAAGGATGGAGAGGGCTCACTAGGTCCAAACATTCTGCTTTAGAATGTTGCCACATCAGAAGCACGAGGGCACGTTCTAAGACATCCGCCGCAGCACCTTCGAGAAGGGACCTGCAGTGCGAGGCAGAGGAGAATAAACAGGAGTCTGGAAGAGGAACTCACACGAAGGCTGGGGCTCAGACACTAGGTCTGCGCCACGGTGAAACTGGACCAAAAATGGCTCCAGGCTGAAACTTCAGGAGGAGAGTCCCCAGCTATGTAAGTTATCAACACCTGGTGCCATGAATAAACGGATAAACCCAAGAATATACACAGTGCGGGAGCCTAGAGAGAAAAATGGGACAGAGAAGGGGTAATCCAGGAACATGCATGAAGCGCTCACTCCAAGACATGATTCTGGGCTCCTCCCTGTCCTTACTGGGCTGAAAGTCTAGCGTGGGGGAGACAGAACAGAAAGACAAGGAAGATGTGCCAGCGCAGTAAGCAATGAACACCTACAGGCAGTGGGTGCCCAGGGTGAGGGGGAGAGTAGGAAGGATCACCAGGGATGTGGAGCCAATGGGCATCCTGAAGACTACTGGAAGCTAGCCAGACAGAGGGGAAAGGGCATCCTGGGGAGAAACAACAGCGTGATCAAAGCCTAAGAGGCAGCAGAGACCAGATCGGCGAGTAGTGCTGCTAAATGTGAGGACTTAAATGGCCCCAAAAGCAAAGGTAAAAATGCTGATTTTAAGCAGGAGAGAAATATGAGATTTCTATTAAAAAACAACAACTCATACTGGTTGTAATTGAATGACTTGGAAGGTGAGAGCAAAGATCAATGAGAATAGTGATTCTCTAAGTGTGGTGCTTGGGCCAGCAGGGTCCCCTAGAGCTTGCTAGAAATGCCACTTCCCAGACCTGGTGAATCAGAAACTCTGGGGGGTGGGACCCAGCCCTGAAAGTTTTAGCAAGCCCTTTAGGTAGGACTGATGCACGCTCAAGATCTAAAGGAGGCCACTGCAATAAACCAGGTGAATAGAGATCCAGGTGAACAATGGACCAAAGCAATGGTGGTAAGAAAGCAGAAAAGGCAACAGATTCAGAAGATATGTGGGTGGAATCCTTGTGTACCTCTCTCATTACATTCTTCCACTTTCCACTATGTCTTATCCCCTCTCTCTGTGCTTTGTATCCTTAAGTGTCTTGGGCAGAGACCCCATGTCCTCCCAGACTCTTGTAGCTCCCTGCATGGTCCCTTGAACACTCAGGTGGAGCTCAGGTGAGGGTTAGCCAAGCAATACTGTATTGCCTTCTGTCATGATTGGTCCTGGGACCCAGGGGTGGACTGACCCCATGAAAGGTCTACAGAGCCCTCACAGGGGCGGGGAAGCCTCAAGGAGATGCAGCTATGTTCACAGCAACCCAGACCTCCCAGGGCAGCTAGCAAAAGAGGCAGAGAAGAGAAAACCAAGGGAGAAGCGGGAAAGAGAAGGGTTGCTGAAGAAGGAAGAAGAGGGATGAAATGGAGGGAGGCAGGGAGGTGTCAGAAAGGAGGAAGAGAAGAGGGAAAAGAAAGAGGAGTGTGGGGAAGGTAGATGGATTTGAACTTTAGCTCCCTCCCTCTTCCAGTCTCAGCACTTCCAACTCTGGCCGGAGTTGTTCCTGCCACTCCAGGTGTGGCCCATGATGTCCTCCATAGGAGTGGCCCTTCCTCATGCCTCCACACCTGCAGGATGCCGCTGCAGGTCAACAGGCCCCATGTGCATGCTCGGGGAGCCGGGCACCAGCCCAGTGTGATGGAGCCTCCTCCTTCCTGCGTCCTCTCTGCCTACTATACAACCTCCATGATCTATGATGCTGTCTCAACAATATTTTGGGAAGACATTATGTCATTGTGATGAAGAACATGGCCTCAAACTCGTGAGTTCATACCCTTGCTCTGTTGCCTACTGGCACCTAAAATAGTGCCTAGCATATGGTGGTGTGTTAATGATTAAGTCAATTCGTGGCTGAATACTAGTTGTGAAAACTGGAGCAAGTGAATCATTCTGAGCCTTAGTTTCCTCACCTGTGAAATGGGGATAATAATAGTACATATCACATAAGGTTGTTGGGAGGATGAAGTGTATCAAGTGTGTATCGGGGGCCAGTTACTCACAGGTGGTGGAAGGGATTTGCTGCCCTGGGGGTGGAATGGAATAGCATATCTATCGCCCACTACAGCATTGCTTCTCAGTGTGAGGTCAGAACCACCTTCCTCCAAACCATCTGGGACAGGGCTGAGTATTTAAAGGCGTCAGAAAGGAAGATTTCTTGGCCCTGCTCCAAACCTACTAAAAAGGAATCTTCAGGCGTGAGGCCTAGAACCCTGAATTTCTATAAGCTCCTACAGTGATTGTCAACCCATGCTAATGTTTAAGAGCTCTATATTAAGGTTTCAGTTTACAAATTAAAATTCAGAGTCAATACATGAGCAGTTCATAGTTGAGGACATTGACTTTAGGGTGGACCTTTCTAGAGCCGAATTTATGAAGTAACGAAAGACCATACATTCTATAATGGAGTAACTAATGTGTTAGCTTAATACCTGCATCTGAATTCCTCTTGGAGAGGGAACGGTCGTTGATAAGTCTGTTGATAAGTCTGTTGGCACTAGACCCTGATGGCATGGGTTAGCCTTGCTAAGGCCAGAAAAAGAAATTCCTGAACTTTTCTGAATTTAAAATGAGTAAGAGAAAAAGAAAATAAGAAGAGTGGGCTGAGCTACAGAGAAACAGAGAGGGAGGCTGCAACCATGGTTTGGAAATAACTTAGGGACTTTTGGGGAACTGGACGACATAAACTTGGATTTCAACGTATTTGCATTCTTCTAACTTAAAAGCCCAGTCTTTCCAAGCCTACGTCAAGGGGTTCTATGTCTGCAATAAGTGCAAGTAAATTTGCATCTTTTCCCCAACAAAGAACTGTGTAGGAAAATGGTATGAACTTCATGCAGGGTTTGTTCATTGACTTCCCTTTCTTCCCCCTCCTCTCATCCAACTCTCAGTTGAGTGAATTGCCAAATCCATTTGACTTCTTAGTTCAGTGATGTTGGTCAAACCCATCCCTTCTTCTCCATTCCCATTGCTGTCACTCTGTTTCAGAACTTTTCCCACTGATCACTTCCGAGCTTGTCTTCTGTCTAAAATTTCTCCCATCACAGACAGGATCAAGCCAGCCCTCCTTCTGCTGCTAACTTTCTAATGAAACATTAATGGTGAGAAACAGCATAACATGGAAACTAAAAGTATATACATATATATGCTCTAAAGCCAGACTTCCTGGGAGCAAATTCTTTTTTTTAATTTCATTATTTTTTATTTCTAAAGTTTTAATTTAAATTCCAGTTAATTAACATACAGTGTAAGATTAGTTTCAGGTGTACAATATAGTGAATCAACACTTCCATACATCACCCAGTGCTCATCACAACAAGTGCACTCCTTAATCACCCATCCTCTCACCCACCTCTCCTCTGGTAATCCTCAGTTTGTTTTCTATAGTTAAGCATCTGTTTCTTGATTTCTCTCTCTCTCTCTTTCTTCCTTTTGCTCGTTTGTTTTATTTCTTAAATTCCACATGAATGAGATCATATGATATTTGTCTTTCTCTGACTGACTTATTTCACTTAGCATAATACTCTCTAGCTCCGTCCACATTGCAAATGGCAAGATTTCATTCTTTTTGATGGCTGAGTAATATTCCATTTTTTATTTATTTATTTATTTATTTATTTATTTATTTATTTATACACACACACACACACACACATCTTCTTTACCCATTCATCAATCAATGGACACTTAAGCTGTTTCCATAGTGTAACTATTGTAGATAATGCTGCTATAAATATTGGGGTGCATATATCCCTTTGAGTTAGTATTTTTGTATTCTTTGGGTAAATATCTAGTAGTGCAATTACTGGATGGTAGGGTTGTTCTATTTTTACCTCTTTGAGGAACCTCCATACTGTTTTCCACAGTGGCTGCACAAGTTCGCAATCCCACCAGCAGTGCAAAAGAGTCCTGGGAGCAAATTCTAAGTCTCCCTTTCTATGGGCTGTGTCTTTGGGTTGGGTAAGTTATTTAACCTCTCTTGCCTTAGATTCTCCATCTGTTAAATGTGAATAATAATAGTGCCTACTTTTGGGGATTGTCGTGAGGATTATGAATTACCAGGTGCAAAGCATCCTATTTGGTTGCTTAAAAAGAGCATGTAGGCAATTTATGGAATTAGATAAAGCTCATACTTTAATTAGAATTCTTCATGACATTCAAGCCCTGAGCATTTAGGCTGTCAATGTACATTTCCTACCTCATCTCTCATTCTACTGTCCTCAACCTAAGCTTCAACCACCTCAAGTTATTTAAGTTCCTTGAATATACTATGTACCTTCTAACCTTCATGATATTATGTCAACTCTTTCCTTTCTAAGGAATGTTCTCTAATGCCAGCTCTTTTCTTTCTTTTTTGCTCCCCCATTTTCCTATCCACTGTTTAGAGAGCTCCCTGAATGACTCAAACACACAAACACACACACAGACACACAGACATACAGACACACACACACACACACACACCCTTCTGCTTCAAGATTGCCCTATCTTTGGCCTTTTGCATTTTAATATAAATTTAAAAATCTGTTTATTAAGTTCTACACACACACACTTCTCGCTGGACTTTTAATTGGTACTACATGAAATGTTAAATCTTTCCAACAACATAGTGCATCCTTCCATTTATTTAGGTATTTTTAAATTTCTCAAAAAATTTCTGTAGTTTTTTGATGTAGAGGTTCTGTTCATTTGTTGATAGTTTTTGATGCCACTAGTGGTAATATTTAGAAATTTTGATTTTCTTGTTTGTTGCTAACATATAGAAATACAGTTGATTTTCATATATGGATCCTATATTCAGTAGCCTTGTTAAATTTACTTATAGTGAAATCATGTTGTCTGCAAATAATGACAGCTTTCTTTCTTTTTTTTTAAAGATTTTATTTATTTATTTGAGAGAGAAAGCACACACATGAGCAGGGGAGAGGGACAGAGGGAGATGGAAAAGCAGACTCCCCACTGAGCAGGGAGCTGAGGCAGGGCTTAATCCCAGGACCCTGAGATCATGACCTTAGCCGAAAGCAGACACTTAACCAACTGAGCCACCCAGGCGCCCCTAAAGATTTTTAAAAATTATCTCTACACCCAATGTGGGGCTCAAACTTACAACCCCAAGATCAAGAGTTGCATGCTCTATCAACTGAGCCAGCTAGGCACCCTGACAGTTTTCTTTCTTCCTTTCCAATTCTTATGTCTTCTCCCTCCTTGCCATATTAAATAACTTAGGACTGCCAGGACAATGTTGAGTGGAAGCAATGATAGTGGATAATCTCAACTTGTTCCTCGTCTGGTGGGGGAAAGTTTTATAAAAAGCTGGAGGACATACACTACCAGTCCATTAACACCTGTTGAAATCAGTAATAGTTAAGACAATGTGATACTGGCACAAGGATAGACAAGGAAACCACTAGAACAAAATAGTGAATCCAAAAATAGGCTCATATATATAGTCACCTGAAATACAACAAAGGTGACACTGAAGAAGAGTGGGGAAGGGTGATCTTTTCATCAGACAGTGCTAGATTGATTGGGTCTCCATATCAGGAAAAATGCATCATGATTCCTACCTCACACCAAACAAAACAACCATTCCTAATAGATTATATGTCTAAGCAGGAAAAGCAAGGCAACACAGATTTTAGGAAAAAAATGAGAATATTTTCATGACCTTGGAGTAGACAAAGGTTTTTTTAAACAGGGTGCAAAAAGTAATAACCACAAAGTGGAAGAATGGATAAATTGGATTACATTAAAATTAAGCTTTTTCGGTCATCAAACATGACCATTAAGAGAGCTGGGGCGCCTGGGTGGCTCAGTCGTTAAGCGTCTGCCTTCGGCTCAGGTCATGATCCCAGGGTCCTGGGATCGAGCCCCACATTGGGCTCCCTGCTCACCTGGGAGCCTGCTTCTCCCTCTCCCACTCCCCATGCTTGTGTTCCCTCTCTGGCTATCTCTCTCTCTGTCAAATAAATAAAAATCTTTAAAAAAAAAAAAAGAGAGAGCTGAAGGTGATAGAATGGGAGGACATTTGTAATATGTATATCTAATAAAAATTCTTACCAAGAATATGTAAAAAAAAACAAAAACCTAAAAGCTTGAAACGTGAAAAAAACCCCAAAACTCCTGCAAATCTCTAAGAAAGAGGAATATCTCTCAATAGGAAAATGGACAAAAGGCATGAACAATCGCTTCAAAGAAGGACATCCAAATGGCCAATAAATCTAAGAAAAGGTGGAAAATGCATTTGTCATTAGGGAAATGCAAATTAAGACCAAAAATGAGATACCACCTCATGCCAACCAGAATGGCTCAAATGAAAAAGACAGAACATACCAACTACTGGAGAAGACATAGAACTTGAATTCTCATAGATTGTTGACAGAAGTGTGTTTCACAGCCTTTATGAAGTTAAACATATGCTAACTCTATGACCCACCATTTTCACTCCTCAGTGTATACCCCACATAAAAATGTACATATGATCACCAGAAGACATTTACAAGAATGTTCACAGCAGCACTAGTCATAGTAGCCAAACACTAGAACACAGTTGAGTAGCTATTTTACTCTTGGGACTACTATATAGCAATGGTAATGAGCAAATGCAGCCACATAACAACATGGATAATTCTCATGAGCATAAGGTTTAGTAAAAAGAAGCCAGATGTGAATGAGTACATACTATATGACTCCATTTACGCAACGTTTAAAGATAGGTCAAACTATGCTCTGTTGTTAAAGGTCATAAGAGTTTTAGTGACTGGGAGAGAGCATAATGGGGGCTTCTGGGGTGCCGGTAATATTGTTTCTTGATCCGGGTATAAGTTACATGAGTGTGTGCTTTCATGAAAATTTATTCAGCTGAACACCCATGATTTGTGTATGACTTATGTATGTTTCAATAAAAAGTTAAAAAGCCAACAAGATAATAAAAAGAAAAAGCAAAAAAATAAACAAAACCCCCCAAAACAGAACCCAGGGTCCTACTTGGGCATATCGAATTAAACCTTTTGGGGTAGTAGGGTTATGTTGTAACCAGCCCCCAAAATGGCTCTCTGCAATTCTCACGTCCTGGTATTCACAATGCTGTGTGGTCATCTCACACACTGAATAGACCTGCCCTGGATAACCAGTAGGATGTTGCGGAATAATGCAGTGTGACTTCTCTTGAACCTAGATCATCTATGACATTTCAGCTTGTACCTTGCTCTCTCTCCTGGACCTCTCTAGGGAAAGCGACCACTTTGTGAGGATACGTGGCTTGTTTGTGGAGAGGTCCAGGCAGTGAGTCATTGACGTCTCTTGCCAGTAGCAGCACCAACCTGCCACCATGTGAATGAACCATCTTGGAAATGGATCCTTTAGCCTTGGTCAGGCCTTCAGATGATTACAGCTCTGGCCAACATCTTGTCTGCAATCACGTGGGAGACTCCAAACCACTACCACCTCAGGAAGCTGCTCCCCAATTCCAGCCCCACCCAGAGTGGTTTGATGTAATGAAGGTTTATTTGTTCGAAGCTGCAAAGTTTTGGAGTAATCTGCTAAGCAACAATAGATAATCAATACAGGCCAAGACAAAAATATTTGTTTTTATCCAGAAAAATAATATACTTGTTTATAAATTACCTGACACAACTCAATAAGATTTTTCTATCTTGTTTGGCTGCACTATTTTTTTTTTCCTTTTCTTTTGGTAAGAACATTTAACATGAGATCCATCCTCAACAGATTTTTAAGTGTGCTGTGTTAAATGTACTGTTATCTATAGGCAGAATGTTGTACATTGTATCTCTAGAACTAATTCAACTTGCAAAATGAAAATTTTATATATGTTGATTAGCAGCTCCTCATTTTCCACTCTCCCTAATCCCTGGCAACCACCTTTATATTCTTTTGCCTCTGTGGGTTGGAGTATTTTAGATACTTCATATAAGTGGAAACATACATATTTTTTAAAAACTCCTCACATTTGATTATATAGCCATGGTTGAAAACCTCTTACATATTTTCCCTACCCCTAGTCTAGTACCTATCATTTTGTATTAGTGATATTCCTTGCTGGTCTTCACTGATCAACTGTGAACTCGTTAATTGAAGGAGAGATGCTTTGCTCATTTGGGTTACAATGAGCTCAAAAGAGTACCTGGCACACAGTAAATAGTCCACGAATATTTGTTGAACTGGAGTGACATTTCCAATAATCATAGAGGGTTGGACCTACCATCGCCATCAGCTAGCCAAACCTCTTCAACGTAGACTTTCAATTCAACATACATGTTTAAAGAGTCTACTTTGAGTCAAACACTGAACTGGTTCTAGAGGTGCAAAGAAGAGGAAGATCAGTCCTGGTAATCAGTACTCAGTCAGGCAGAGACAACATTGGAAATTCCCGTACTTGGGGAAGGAACCTCAAATGAGGTGATCAGTTCTGCTTGGGTGGGCCTGAGACACTTCCAAGTAGGCTTGAGCTACCCAAAGAGCGACTTAGGAGTTTGCCAGGTGTACAAGGAGGGACAAAACACTTTGGGAAGATAGAAGAACCACCTACATGAGTAGAATGACTTGAAATCACATGGGATGTTGGAGGAGAAGGGCAGAGGATGAGAGATGAATGGCTTGGTAAGGAGGTTGGATGTATCCTGTAACTAACGGGAAATCACCAAAGAATGAAACAAGAGAGTAACAGGACTCAGTTTGCAGTTTTGGGGAAATCACTCTGGTTGCAGTGTGGACAATGGATTATAGGGCAAAAGCAAAAATCACAGGACCACTTGGAGAGGAGGTATCAT
The DNA here is from genome assembly GCF_011800145.1 of Mirounga leonina. Lineage (NCBI taxonomy): Eukaryota > Metazoa > Chordata > Mammalia > Carnivora > Phocidae > Mirounga > Mirounga leonina. The sequence goes on from NW_023270454.1 coordinate 10,935,129, forward strand.
GGAGATCCAAGTGCGGGGAAGCAAGGGCTTGACTAAAGCAAAGGCACTGGGGATGGGGAGGTGGGGACAGATATGAGGGAATTTCTCCTCCTCATAAGAAAAATAGGACTGGAGGGGCGCCTGGGTGGCTCAGTCATTGGGCATCTGCCTTCGGCTCAGGTCATGATCCCAGGGTCCTGGGATCGAGCCCCGCATCGGGCTCCCTGCTCTGCGGGGAGTCTGCTTCTCCCTCTGACCCTCCTCCCTCTCATGCTCTCTGTCTCTCATTCTGTCTCAAATAAATAAATAAAATCTTTAAAAAAAAAAAAAGAAAAATAGGACTGGAGTTGGAAGATTCTCCACCTCCTCCTGTAGAAAGGTTGGGGAAAGGGAGATGAGAGAGAGGCATAATATGCAGGTAATACTTTCTTTTCAAATTTTCTTCTTTGGAACTAGAAAAAGACAGAAAAGCAGAAAGAAGACAGGGGGTGGGATTCAGGAAAACATGTGGCACATATGCTAATGTCACTTGGGAAATGTAACCGGCTCACAACTTCCATCTATTATCTTAGGTGAAAATACATTTTCAGCCAAAAAGAATTATTTTAAAACACGGGTGTGAAATAAATGAGCACATAAAACCATATTGTCCAAAGGGCCTCGGCAGAATGTTTTCTTTAGATAGCAGCCTCAGGGTAACACTGCCAGGAATGCATAGTTCCAGCAAGAGTCTGCTTTTGTCACTCGTGAATTGCAATGGGGCTGGAGGGTGGGCTGGTGGGACGACACAGGACACAAACCTCACTTATCTAAGAAATGCATCTGCAACTCCATGGGTGGCAGGTGCTTAAGAGCATTGAACAGACATCTGATGCACCAAAATCATGTATGTACACTGGAAAGCACAGGTGTGCCAGGTCCCTGCTACGGTCTGGAGAAATATACCAGACATGCATCCAATGGTTCTGTGCCTTTCCTTCCTGACTTCTCTCCTGCAGGATATGGAGTCCGTGTTGGTGTCTACGCAGGGCCCTCTGTTCACTGGCATTTGAAAGCCTCTTAACTGACTCCAGCTACTTGGTTGCCTCCGAGCAAGGCTCAATCCAGCTAACGACGGATATCTGCCAGGCTCCTCTGGTCTCTTTCGGTCTTGTAAGCCTCCCCTCTCCCCGGTGCTAACCCTGCAACCTGGATGCCTGTCTCCCCTGTCTCCCTCACACAGGTTTTGGGGCAGTTACCTGTCACCTCTTGGGCTCCCTGTCTACCTAGTAGCTCTGGTCATAGTGATGGGGCCAGATGGCTCTTTGCAGCTGTGTGGCAGTCCTTTGATTCATTCTCAAGTTGATTCCCACCCACTTTCCCTTTTAGCCAATAGATGGCGCCTGCCCCCTCCAGGGGAAGAGGAAGAGAATGCACAGTTATGGAGCCCTGCTTTGCGCCACGTGGTACTCCCTGGTGCCTTTCGGGGAGCACAGGGCTGGGAATCAAGAAAACGTGGGTCGCTATCAGAGCGCTATCTCTCCACATATGGGGGATCTTGGGCATGTCACACATCCTCTCTACCCTTCTGTTCCTTCCTGAAGAAAATGAGGGCAAAATCCCCTTAAAGGAGACAGTCCTTTCTAAGTATCCAGCTGCAGAGGGCACAAGGCAAACATGCAGTAAAAGTGGGTTCTCTTCTGGGGGACACTTCACATGCACAGTGATCCCACCGAGGGGCATCACTATCTGTCTTTTGCAAGGAAGCTGATCTGGGGAGATGACATGAATTGCCCAAAATCATGCAAGTGGAAAAGCCAGAATTGGAATCCAGGCCTGCAAGGCTCTAAACCAGACCTTCCCTCTACTCTGTCCTGCCTTCCTCCATGACTTTCATCCTTCTGCTCTTCCACTTTTCTTTACTGTTTTCTTTCCCTCTGCCTGTGACATATGCAGGGCTGTGCCACTATTAGAAATAAAGTCCCCACAGTCTAAAAAAGAAAGGACATTCTGGGTGCCTGGGTGGCTCAGTCAGTTAAGTGTCTGCCTTTGGCTCAGGTCATGATCTCAGGTCCTGGGATTGAGTCCCATGTTGGGCTCCCTGCTCCGCGGGAGTCTGATTCTCCCTCTGCCCCCTCCACCCCCTCCAGCCACCCCCTCCCCCCAGCTCGTGTGCTCACTCACGCTCTCTCTCTTTCTCAGAAAAAAATAAATAAAATCTTTTAAAAAGAAAAGACATTCTAGTAGACATTACAATGTAAACAAACTTTGAGGACATTATGCCAAGTGAAAGAAGCCAGTTCCCAAAAGGACAACTACTTACATGAGGTTCCCGGAGTGGTCAGGTTCAGAGACACAGAAAGTAGAATGGGGGTCGCCAGGAGTTAGATAGAGGGGGGAATGGGGACTTAGTTTTAATGGGGATGGAGTTTCAGTTTGGAAAGATAAAGAGTTCTGTGATGGACAATGATGACAGTCACACAACAATGTGAATGTGCTTAGTGACAGTGAACTGTACAGTTGAAAATGATTGAAATGGTAAATTTTATCTTGTGTATATTTAACCACAATAAATAAATAAAATAAAAACAAATACAGTAAAATTCCTACGGCCTGATTTACCATTTCTCTCCTTTTCTCCAAACTCCTAAAAGGAATACATGAAACTGACATTTCCTTTCCTCAAGTCCTTGCTACTTCACGCCTTAGCAATCAGGCTTTTACCCCCCCTCTGCCATGACCCCTTCCCTTTCAGAAGGTGGTCCATGAGCCCTCGTCCTCCCCCACTGCTGGCAGGCCGGGCCCTGGGCGTCAGCACCCTGTTGCTGGCCTCTGGGACACTGTCCTCCGTGTTTCTGACCAGCCCTTCATCTCCTGGCCTCTGCAGGCTTCCTCTGAGCCTATCTCCTGGCCCTCAGCCCCTGCGTCCTCCCTCCCAACGTGATCTCAGGCATCCCCCTTCCCACATCTGTAGCTCCACCTCCCGTAAGCCTCTTGGCTTCAGATCAGCCTTTAATGCCATGTGAAGGCCAACTCTGTGGAGACATCCTGCCAGGAGCTACAGCTCGCGATCGGGAGCAAAAGTCATCGTCCTGGTGCTGAATATCGCCAGCTTCCTGCTTCTGTGAGTGGCTCTACCACGTCCCCACCATCGGGCTTACAGCCTCGGGTCCTCCTGGACCTCCTCAGCTCTGGTACTCTCGTCCAAGCAGACGTTGTCCTTGGCCAGCCTTCCCGGAGGGTGTCTCCTTCTCATTTTCTTTCCTGGACTGTGTTGGCTTTCTTTTCTTTTTCTTTCTTTCTTTTTTTTTTTCTTTCTTTCTTTTTTTAAGATTGTATTTATTTATTTGGCAGAGAGACACACAGCAAGAGAGGGAACACAAGCAGGGGGAGTGGGAGAGGGAGAAGCAGGCCTCCCGCGGAGCAGGGAGCCCGATGCGGGCCTCGATCCCAGGACCCTGGGATCATGACCCGAGCCAAAGGCAGTCGCTCAACCCCTGAGCCACCCAGGGTCGACTTTCTAAGGCTGCTGCAATGAAGTCCCACAGACTGGGTGGCTTAAACAACAGAAATCTTTTCCCTGAGAGTTCTGGAGGCTGGAAGTCTGAGATCAAGGTGTCCATGGAGCTGGTTCCTTTTGAGGCCAATCTCCTTGGCGTGTGGATGACCACCTTCTCCCTGTGTCCTCACACGACCTTCCGTCTGTATGTGCCTGTGTCCTAATGTCCTCTCCTTACCAGACACCAGTCAGATTGGACGGAGTCCACCCACATGACCTCATTTTAACTTAATGACCCCACAAAGACCCTATCTCCAAATACAGTCACCCTCTGAGGTATGGGGGTTAGGACTTCAACATAGGAATTGGAGTCACAACTCAGGCCCTAACACACGCTCCTGGGCTGGCCTCCTGCCTTCTTTCCCCACCACCTTCCTCAAAGCCGCCGGCCGTCGTCATGCTGCCTCTGCTGCAGTCTTCCTCAAGCGCCGTGGGGAGCCCACTGCCCGGCCACTCAGCACCTCACAGAAATATTTCTGACCCCGTGGCTTGGCACTCGAGGCCCTCCTCACTGTGGCTGCAAACAGCCTGTCTCTGCAGCTCCACCACCGCCGGCTCTGCTCTCCGGCCAAGCCAGGCGGCCGTCCCGGCGCGGGCACGCTCGTGCTTCCCGGCCACTCGCCGTCCCCCAGCTGTGCTCTCAGTCGGGAATGCTCTCCCCCCTTCTCTGCCTTCTCAAAACCTACCCAGTGTTCTGGGCCTGGCACAAATGCCGCTGCCTTCCCCGAAACTCCATGATCCTTTATCTGTGCTACGAACAGCCCTTCTCCTCTTCTAACTTTTCGCCGGGGACACATTTTGTCCCAGGGGTCTCCTGGGGGCCCCGAGCCAGGTGGGAAAGGTCACGGTATTCTTTCCTCACTTCCCCCTTGCAGGGTCACTGCAGGCCGGCTGAGTCCTTCAACCAGAAGCCCCCAGCTCTTGTCAGGCAGCCCTCTCCACCCACTCCTGTCCACCTCCAGGTTCTGGGAACCATTTCCTGCCCTGGCCCCTTTCAGCTCAACAGAGGGCAAGCAGGCCAGCTGGTACCAGACCCTGGGTCCCTCCCGGGGCCATATCTTGGCAAATAGTCCCTCCTTTAACCCCTCCTCAATTAGTTGAACCTGACTGTGCCATCTGTTTCCCCCTGGGATGTGGACTGATATGCCATTTTCACCCAGGCTTAACGATTGCAAATCCACCTGCTTCTTTTCAAAAATCCACATTGAAATACTGACGTGTGCTGTTCTTAAGGGGCTGAGAATACCAGGAAAACACAGCGTGGCCTCCACGAGGGCCACAGGCTGGTAGGGGAGGCTGGCGGTCACGTCCCCGGGGCAATAAGGTCTGTGTGGGATGAGAATTATAGGGCGCAGTGGTGAAGGACCAGGTGCTGGATGAGAGTGACCAAATTTGACCCCTGCCACTGCCACTCACCCATGGATGGGCCTTTGGCAAGTTTTTTAAGCCTCAGTTTCCTCGTCTGCAAAGCGGAGGTAATAATAGTAGTTACTTCACGGGATATAATGAGAATTATGCCTTAATTTCTCAGCACATCTTGGCACATAGCTAACACTACATAACTACTAACCGTTAGGTAAACACAGGTGCTATGGAACCAACGAGGAAGATGAGCTATTCCCGCAGATGAGGTTAGGATCCTGAGCTTCATTTCTTACCTGTCCTTTTGGCCTTATCTGCAGGACTAGATACCTTGAAACCGTCAGCTCTGGCTTCTCCAGAAGAGGAACCCCACTGAAGAGAAGGACTTCACTGAGCATGCCAGGACAGATGCTTCCCTTGCACTTTTCCAGAGCTAGACTTCTCCAAGTCTAGAAAGGATGGTGTCTTTTATATAGGTGAGTCTTTTAAAAATTATTTACTCCATTTTATTAATGGGTTGTATTTTTTTAGAGCAGTTTTAGGTTCACAGCAAAATTAGTTAAAAGGTACAGAGATTTCCCATATACCCCCTGTCCTTACACATACATAATTTCCCTCGTTATCAACATCCCCACCAGAGTGGTACATTTGCTATAGTTGATGAACCTGCATTGACATGCCATTATCACCCAAGGTCCATAGTTTACATCAGGGTTCACTTTTGGTCTATGGGTTTAGACGGATTTGTAATGACACGTATCTATCCTGAGAGTGTCATACAGAATACTTTCACTGCCCTAGAAATCCTCTGTGCTCCACCTATTCATCCTTCCTTTCCCTCTAAGCCCTGGCAATCACTGATCTTACTATCTCTTTAGTTTTGCCTTTTCCAGAATGTCATACAGTTGGAATCATCCAGTATGTAGCCTTTTCAGATTGGCTTCTCCCGCTCAGTAATATGCATTTAAGTTCCTCCATGTCTTCTCATGGCTTGACAGCTCATTTCTTTTTAGCACTGAATAATATTCCATCATACAGACAAACCACAGTTTATCCATTAACCTACTGAAGGACAACTTGGTTGCTTCTAAGTTTTGGCAATTATGAATAAAGCTGCAGCTCAAGGTAAATCTTGGTGGAATTAGCCAAGTGAAGAAGGGGGCCAGGGTGAGCAGGCAGAGGGAAGAGGCTGAGCAAAGGAGAGAGCCCAGTAAGGGGGGGACTGCCGAAGTCTGGGTGGTTGAGGCCTCACCTGAGCAGATCGGAGAGGAGAGTGGGTGTGCTTGGAGCAAGTGTGACGACTGCTGTGTTGGCCTCCCACATCTTGGCAGGGCCAGAGCTCCCGGGGGCTCTGAGAGCTTCCTGTACATGGGTCAGCTCCTCTGTGTGCCTCCTCCACACTATGATGTAGTTGAATTCCGACAGCCTGCTCTGCCCCACACTTCCTCCAAGGTGTAAAGTGGGCAGTGGCTTTCTACAAGGAGACACCACAGCAGGAGATGGTGACTTGACCAGACAAAAAATGTGGAGAAAATTGCAGGAGACCCAAGCTGGAAGCCAGAGGGCTACTGGCACTTTTTAAGTCCTTCTCTCCATTTGTCTTCCTGAGGAGTTATCTTTTGTTCCTCCTCCCCCAGGTAGATGGTTTAGGATGTTTTATCATGTTTTTAAGCTGATGGTGAATGTGGCTGAACTACCTCACAAGTATTCGGGGGCTGTTATGGACTGAATTGTGTCCTCCCCCACCCACCCCCACCAAATTCATAGGTCAAAGCCTTCACCCACAATGTAACTGTATTTGGAGATAGGACCATTAGGGAGGTAATAGAGGTTAAACTCGCTCTCTTCAGGCAGACACAGAGGAAAGGCCATATGAGGACAGAGCCAGAAGGAGGCCATATCTATAAGCCAGGAAGAGCTCCCTCATCAGGAACGGAATCATCCAGCATTTTGATCCGGGACTTCCAGTCTCCAGAATTGAGGACATGAATGTCTGCTGTGGAAGCCACCTCGTCTGTGGTACTTTGCTACGGCAGCCTAAGCCGACCAATATAGGGGCTTTCCTAAAAAGAGCTCCTTCGACACCTGGCTTTGTGGTGGTGTGGCCTCCGTGGCCCAGTCATCAGTGACTCTTCTTTGGGTCAGCACTAGCAGACTGGCTGTGACTCCCCCTGATAGCTGTCCCTCCAGAGGCAGACATAGAGCAGTTCCTAAGGAGACCATCCTCACTGGCCAGTGACAGAGGGAGGAGCAGAACCCTTGCCCCCCGACCCAGGAGGCTGGTGTTGGTTAAGGAGTGCCAACAACTGTGAAGGGTGTGAGACTGCGCCCAACTCACGAGGCTAACAAGTTAGCCAGCACAGTTTCACGTTTGCGGGCAAAGGATACAAGACTTTGGGGTCAGAGACAAAGGATCTTGTTACTCACAGCCACAGCAGTACCAGGGTATAAGCGTCTGTGCTCGGCTCCCCAGGCCCAGTTCCCACAGGGCCACGTGAGGAGGGTCAGGTGCTGCCTGCCCGGGCAGAGGGTGGCTTTCCTGGGAGGAACCCAGGCTTCGTGAGCCTGTCGTCTACAATGGCCAGTAAGCTTGTCTGAACATCGCTCTAGGGGTAGCGCTGTCTGTCTCACATTAGACAGTAAGCAGACCTGCCCTTCCCTGCAGAGGACTATACCCTGCTCTCTGCCAAGGCTGTTTGCCATGCCAGCAGCCCGGTGGCATACATAGTGAGGTACGGATTCTAGCAGCTTTGTTGCTCTGATTGACCCCTGACAGGGACGAACCCCAAACCGTTTTAATAAGTTGCACCACTTATTCCCCACTGTAGATGCTCCTCCGGGGTAACCGAGATTGTCTTGAAATCTACACGTGACTATAAATAGGTCTGATATCTTGTGGTTTACCATATGTCTGTTTTAAAAATGTAGGTTTTATTATTGTTCAGGTATGGTAAAGCTAACAGATCAGAGGAGATTGCCATTGAAATGATCTTTTTTTTTTTAACGATTCACATTTCTAAAAAGTTTGTTTGTTTATTTTTAGTAATCTCTACACCCAACACAGGGTTCGAACTCACCGCCCGAGGTCAAGAGTCGCCTGCTCTTCTGACTGAGCCGGGCAGGCGCCCCTGAAGGATCTTTTTTTTTTTTTTTAAAAAGATTTTATTTATTTATTTGAGAGAGAGAATGAGATAGAGAGAGCATGAGAGGGGGGAGGGTCAGAGGGAGAAGCAGACTCCCCGCGGAGCAGGGAGCCCGATGCGGGACTCGATCCCAGGACTCCAGGATCATGACCCGAGCCGAAGGCAGTCGCTTAACCAACTGAGCCACCCAGGTGCCCCTGAAGGATCTTTTGTTACTCACAGATCCTAAGAGGCAGGGGGGACCCACTGAGCTCTGGGGAAGCACCAGGGTCAGTCAGGAGGCAGAAGGAATGGAGGAAAGCATGGTCAAAAGTCTTTATTGTGGTTTCCACGGGAAGGAGTGGGTAAAGCAGGGGAAGCAGGCATAGGATTGGCTCGTCTGAATAATTTCAGTGGGCTCTGGGGCAGAGGGGCTGTCCCTAGTTGTCTGGTACTTGTCCCTGCGATGATCAGGGCGGGTGGGTAGTGGTCTAGAGAGTGAGAGCCTCATAAAGAAGGTGGTTGCGGGTGTGGGCTCTAGATTGGCTGGTTTACATATGGAAGGCATGACTGTAGCCGAGCGGACTCCTATACCACGTCTAAGAGCTGGCTAGCCGTGCGCGGGGCAGCTGCTCCAAGGTCAGCAAGGCCTAGAGGTCAAGGCCGCAGAATTAAAAGACACACTTAATACAGAGTCAAATAAAAGCAATAACTCCTTGTGAAAGCCTAACTCCTGAAGAACGTGGAAACTAGGAGGTATATCAGCGAAAGGCACCTCTGGAATTAACAAGCCTGTCATTATCTATCTAGTCAGTGCCATGAGTCAACACTTGTTCGTTGAGTAGCTGCCATGAGGCACTGTGCTGGATGCTGGGGAGACAGGGATGGACCCAGAAGCCCCCGCCTTGCCTCGTGGAGCCCGGGGTGGAGCTGCCGAACCCACACAGGGACCACTAGGTGAGGTCTACAGCCCCCTGAGAACACTCACTTGTCATCTGAAAATTGAAGGTGCATTTTCTCCAGGACACATTTGAGCCTGAAGGCATAGTATACCCCTAACCACAGTGGTACGCCAGGCAGGAAAAATGACCCTGCCTTTTGGAACTCTTTGTCCCGCCAGAGGCATTTCCGGAATTTCCTCGGCACCCCAGATGACCCGTCTGAATCCTCCCATCTGGGCCTCTGTGTTATTTCTTTGTCAAAGTTGATGAACTATGTCTGCAGATGGCACAGTCCATCACTGTGGTTCTCTGGTGTGCTCTTTTGGGGAAAAAAAAATTTTTTTTTTAAGTGTTTCTGTAGCTCAGAAGTTCATTTGTCTTAAATCTGTTTGGGCTGCTATAACAAAATACCACAGACTGGGTGGTTTATAAACAACAGAAATTTATTTCTCGCCATTCTGGAGGCTGGAAGTCCAAGCTCAGGGTGCCGGCAGATTCAGTGTCTGGTGAGAGCCTGCTCTGTGGTTTATAGACAGCTGTCTTCTCACTGTTTCCTCACATGGTGGGAGGGGAGAGAAAGCTCTTGGGGTCTCTTCTAGAAGGGCACTAATCCCGTTCATGACCTAATCACCTCCTAGACGCCCTACCTCCAGACACCATCACATTGGGGGTTAGGATTTCAACATATGAATGTTGAGGGGACACAAACGTTCAGCGTAGATAGCAGCATCCTAATTTGGGGTTCTCCCCTCTGCTGTTCATCTCCCTCCGACCCTCTTCCCCCTTCTCTGGTGGGAAGAATAGACTGTTTAAAGCAGGCCACTCATCATCATGCAAATATAAACTTCTGGTAAAATATACACCAGTACTCTAGTTTTAAACTTTCTGATGCAGTGAAATGTTTCAATTTGGATTTCTGGCAACTACTATCATCATCTTAAGAGATGTATAAATACATGTAAATAAGATATTAACACCACAAGATTGTTTTAGACCATTTCCCCATCTGGTTTGGTCCTGTAGTTGTGTGGGAAGGAACAGTTCTTGGAATCTGGCCTGAGCATGAAAATACAGAACAAAACGATCACTTAAGGTTTGCAGCAGCCTGCAAGATGCTTACCTCTGAAAGCCAATTGCAAATTCAGTTATAACATCCCTGTAGTAGTCATAAACATTAGGTCAACATTGCACTGTTGCTGGGGTGAAGGGTTTCCAAACCTGGTGAATTCTTAGAGCTTTCTGGAGAGCTTCTAAAAATTCACATCCTGGGCTCTGCTTTTAGAGATTATGATGGTATCGGTGTGTGGTGGGGGCCGGGAAGCTGTATTTTTCAGAAATTGCTCAGATAGATATCTGTGATGATAAGCTGACTTGAGACCCACAGCTTTATTCTGAGAGTCTTGCCATCCTAAGTATGCTCCCTGACTGGCAGCTGCAGCATCCCCTAGGGGCTTGTTAGAAACACCCACTGCATTTTCACAGGATCGGCAATTTACATGAAACTAAAGAAGCAATGGTGGAGGGGATCCCCAGGCGGTGAAGTCTTTGGGATACGGGATGATCTCACTGTTAGCAAGTCAGGAAAGACCTTATGGGGAAGTTGGGCTGATAAGAGCATAAAAAAAGCAGGGCAAACTTGCTTCTATTTGACCAACACAGAAGCGGAGGAAGTAGCAGAAAGGCAGAAAGGAGACAGGGATGGGCGACCTGAGTTCTGTCCCCAGTCTTACCCAAAAATGAAATACAGCAAATTTTTGCTGTGATATATTGTCGATAATACATCCTATTATTTACGTGGAGTGCTATCATAGGTACTCTTTGAGGATATTTGTGGAGTACAATAATACTTTCTTTTTTTTTTTTTTTTTTGGAGTTCTTACTCAGCTGAGGCTGCTTGGTGCCTAAGAAAGCCTTGCAAAGATTGGACTGGAATGAGCACAGGGTCCAACCCTTTCGCTAACCCACTGTGCATCCTAGGAGAGTCACATGGTTTCCCCAGGTCCTGGGTTCCTCATCTGTAAAACATCTATAACTCCCAATCTCATCTGAACCTATTTGCTCCATTTTGAAATAAACTTTTGTAACATCCTCTTTGCAATTCTAAAATGAAAATCATAGATATATAGATATATAGATAATAGTTACAGACATAATTTAAAAAAATACTTTGTTGCTCTGAAAGTAATTCAAATGGGAAATTCAAGTGACCAGGTTATAACAAAATAATACATAATTTAGTACACAAAGGCTTGGGCAGTATATTAACCATGTCTTTTATGGTCTGTATTCTGATTCTTTGACACCTAGGGCCTTGCTGACCCTGGAGGGACTGCCTCTCTCAGGGCTAGTGAATTTCTAGAGCTTGTAAACAACCTGCCCAAGAGCAAGCTTCCAAAACGCAAACCAACCAGTCCAGAGCTTCTAACCCGATCACCTCCTTTATGCAGCTCGCACACTCTGGGCCACTATCCACTCACCCTCATTACCGCAGGGCCAGGTACCAACAACTAGGAACAGCCCCTATGCCCCAGGGCCTACTGAAATTTTTCAGACTAGCCAATCCAAAGCCTGCTTCCCCTTCCTCACCTGTTCCTTCCCATGCAAACCACAATAAAGACCCTTATGCATATTTTCCCCTTGCTCCCTCTGCCTCCTGACCCACCCAGGGTGCTTCCCTGAGTGGGCCCCCATAGCACAATGTGCCCCCTCCTCTTGGGATCTGTGAGTAACAAACGATCGTTTTCAACAGTAGTCATCTCCTGGTCTGTCCGCTTCCTATACCTTGAATTTTCTATGAATACAAATACGTGGAAAAAAGAACTATACTGTGAGACATTTGAAAATGGTTTATTGCTCCTACTCACAATGACTAACCTTAGGTTTAACAAAAGTCTGAAGATCAGGAGCCATTTCCTATAAAGACAGAGAAAAAGAAAGCAGCAGAATGGCTAGACAGAGAGAGAAAATTTCATGTTAAGTATTAACAGAGCTGAGTGATTTGGATATGATAGGAGAAAAAAGAAAAACCTTAAGTAGGGATAAGATGCCAAGAGAAGTTATAGACTATAAAGGCAAATAAGGAAGTAGCATATTTTTGCAAATCATCCAGGCCTTATTCATAAGTGCCGTGTCAAAACAATTCCTTGTGATGACACAGGATCTGGGAGTGACGAACTCTCACAGAAAAAACCTCCCAGAGCTTGAAATCTCATCACAGATTGGAGCAGACAGTCTATCTGGCAGGATATTGGGAAGTCTTATGGGACCCGGATAAATTCTTCTTTGCATCATCTGTCCTGACATCACAGGACATCCAGAGTCCCTGCCACTGTATACTAGTAACACCACCCAATCGTTGTGACAACCAAAAGTTCTTCCATGGAAATTTTCACACGTATTGTGAAACTGCTAACTTGGATAACCCCCAAGTTCCTTCCAGAACTAACTCACTTCAATTCCATGGTCCTAAGGTTGCTGGGGCTTCACGGATGAAGTACGTTGCTAATGTCCTTTAAAGTTTGAGAGTTACTATTGCTAGACACCATAAGCCATCGCCATGAACTGGCCAGGACATGTTAAGACACAAAAGGAACAAAAACATAAGGAGAAAATAACAAAAAAAGCCACAGTGGATTACTTTTGAGAGCAAAGTCCAGACCTTTAAAGGAACATCAAAAAACTACTTTTAAATCTTACCACCACAGGGCACCTGGGTGGCTCAGTTGGTTAAGCGACTGCCTTCGGCTCAGGTCATGATCCTGGAGTCCCCGGATCGAGTCCCGCATCGGGCTCCCTGCTCAGCAGGGAGTCTGCTTCTCCCTCTCCCGCTCCCCCCTCTTGTGCTCTTTCTCTCTCTCACTCTCTCTCTCAAATAAATAAATAAAATCTTTAAAAAAAAAAAAAATCTTACCACCACAGTTGTGCGAGTAACTAGAGTTCTGGAAGCACAGTTTGGGTGGGCACTCCTCCAGCCCCCAGGCTCTAGGATGCAGAGCTGTATTGTGTCCATAGTGCTTAAGAGCTTGACTCCAGAGTGAGACAAAACTAGGTTCGAATCTGAGCTTTACCACTTGCTAGTTGTGTGGCTGTAGTCAATTTACTGGATGTCTTTGAGTTAGTTCCATAATCAGAAAAATTGGAATCAGATGCCTAATTTACAGACAGTTGTAAGGATGGGATAATGCACACAAAGGGCTTAGCTCAGAGCATGGCACTTAATGAACAACCTAAGCTATCATGAATTTACTGTGAATGTGTCTGTATTTCTATTTCAAACTGTCTGCCCACCAGAGGGCGTCAAACACCGTTCTGGAATTTGGAAAAGCTGTGGCCCAAATCCCCCCAAATTCTGTATTGGGAAACATGCTCTAAAAAACCTAAGCATTCATGTATGACAAAAAGAATTTAGCAACTTTCCATTTGCTTGCCCCTTCACCCTTGAGAGATCCTATACCTAAAATAAAACGCTCAACTTCAAGACTTGGTTTAGACGAAGACTGATGCATAACCTCGTGGCTTTGAGGCCACTTCTTAAACTAGTGGCAAACCAAGGACAGAGCTGTGCGAGAAGTGTGCCTCTTGGGCAGGAGTAAGGAAGACAGCTTTTGTAGAAAATTTAAACACAAAAATACAACTGACTAAAAGTCAGGTAGTGTTTTAGATCACTATGTACCAGAAATTCTGAATAATGTCACTGATAAAATTCTCCTCCACAAAAATATCTTTTGTTACTGGAAGTTCTAAACAATTTCTTTCTTTCTTTCTTTCTTTCTTTCTTTCTTTCTTTCTTTCTTTCTTTCTTTCTTTCTTTCTTTCTTTCTTTCTTTCTTTCTTCCTTCCTTCCTTCCTTCCTTCCTTCCTTCCTTTTTTTCTTTCTTTCTTTCTTTCTTTCTTTCTTTCTTTCTTTCTTTCTTTCTTTCTTTCTTTCTTTCTTTCAGATTTTATTTATTTATTTGAGAGAGAGAGAACTCGAGCACAAAGGGGGATGGGAGGAGCAGAGGGAAGGGAGCGGGAGGGGGAAAGAATCCCAAGCAGATTCTCCACTGAGCGCAGAGCCCACCGTGGGGCTCAATCTCAGCACCCTGAGATCGTGACCCCAGCCAAAACCAAGAGTCAGATGCTCAACCGACTGAGCCACTCAGCCCCGCCTTTCTTTTTTTTTTTTAAAGATTTATTTATTTATTTGAGAGAGAGTACATGAGACGGGGGAGGGTCAGAGGGAGAAGCAGGCTCCTCACTGAGCAGGGAGCCCGATGCGGGACTCGATCCAGGGACTCCAGGATCATGACCTGAGCCGAAGGCAGTTGCTTAACCAACTGAGCCACCCAGGCGCCCCCCGCCTTTCTTTAAGATTTTATTTTCAAAGTTCTAAACAATTTCTACAGATATGACTGCATTTTAGTAATATATACATAGGTTCAATTTGGCACATTTTCTTTTTTTTCCCCAAGGTACAGGCATCTCTCTTGAGGTGAACCTATATCAGGGTGCCCTGCCCTTCACAAAGAAATGAGAAAGATCTCAGAGCACCTGACAAATACCAGCAACATTGGGCTGTGGGATAGAGGAAGTCCCATGTGTGTATCTCAGATGGAGGGACAAGCTCAGGGAGGGGACCATTCATTGAAAGATGGGCAGTGAGTGTGTTCTGGCTATCACTGCTCGGTGACATAAGAACACTGTTAAATCTAGACGCCTGTTGGGGCACCTGGGTGGCTCAGGTCATGATCCGGGGTCCTGGGATCAAGCCCTGCATTGGGCTCCCTGCTCTGCGGGAGGCCTGCTTCTCCCTCTCCCACTCGCCCTGCTTGTGGTCCCTCTCTCGCTGTGTCTCTCTCTGTCAAATAAATAAATAAAATCTTTAAAATATAAATAAAGTAAATTAAATTAAAAAATATCTAGACGCCTGCTACAAGAATGCACCCCCTCATCACCCAAACCGCTGCATGGAATTTGGTGAATTTTCAGCTGCAGAGAGAAACTAACAAGTTTCCTGTCCCTTCTCTTTTGCATTGTTGCAGTGTGTCTGCCCCCCAGGTTTGCTCTGTAACAAAGTTCCCCTACCAGTTAGAGGGTGTCTGGGAAAAGGACCCTCCTTCAGGTCTGCAAGGCAGGTTACTAACAGACTAGTCAGCTTCATTCCCCAGTGGTTTCCGAGCTAATACCAGCTATGACTGTTCATTAAGGATAGGACTATATGTCCAACAATTGAATCTGCTTTCTTTCTAATTCTTGCCATAACTTCAGTTTATGGGTAAGGGGAGTGAAGCCCAGAGGAGTCAAGCAAAGTGTATCAATGTCACCCAGTTAATGACAAGAAGAGCAAGCGCTCATGGAAGGTTCATGGAGTGCCAGGCACTCTTCCAGGCACAGTATAGAAATGAGCTCAGTAGGGGCGCTGGGGTGGCTCAGTCTGTTAAACGTCTGCCTTTGGCTCATGTCATGATCTCAGGGACCTGGGGATCGAGCCTCAGGTCATGATCTCGGGGTCTTGGAATGGAGCCTCAGTTCGTGATCTTGGGTTCCTGGAATCGAGCCCCAGGTAGGGCTCTCTGCTCGGCAGGGAGTCTGCTTCTCCCTCTTCCTCTGCCCCTCCCTCCCACTCATGCTCTCTCTCTCAAATAAATAAATAAATCTTTAAAAAAAAAAAGGGGGGGGGGAGAAATGAGCTCAGTATTCCTTTCCCAAATCTTTTTAAAAAAATTTTTTATAACTTTTTTCATTTTATTTTTCATCATGATAAGTGTACTCTTTAATCCCCTTCCCCCATTTCCCCCCCCCCCCCCCCCACCACCCCTCTGGCAACCCTCAGTTTGTTCTCTGTAGTTAAGAGTCTGTTTCTTGGTTTGTCTCCCTCTTTCTCTTTTTTCCCCTTTGCTCATTTGTTTTGTTTCTTAAATTGCAATATAAGTGAAATCATATGGTATTTGTCTTTCTCTAACTGCTTTTGCTTAGCATTTTATTCTCTAGCTCTATCTAAGTTTTTATAAATTATTTTTAATTGTGGTAAAATACACGTAACATAAAATCCTCATCCCCATTGTTGTGCAACCAGCAGCACCATCCGTATCCAGAACATTTTCATCTTGCCAAACTGGAACTCTGTCCCCATTAAACACTAACTCCCCATTCTCGCCTCCCCTCCTCCATCAAATCTTGAAAGGCAGATACAATTATTATCACCATCCCCGTTTTACAGATGAGGAAACTGAAGCCCGGAGAGATTCTGTAACTTTCCCAGATCACAACTAGTAGACAGCAGAGCTGTGATTCAAAGCCAGACAATCTGGCTCCAGAGGCAAGAGCTTAACAACTCTGGCTTCAGAGACATCTAACCAGGACTACACTTTTCTTTCTTTCTGATATTGACGCAATCCAGAAGACTAAGAAACGGAGCCTAGAAAGTTGGAACAAGTTTCTGCTTGTTTCTGCTGGCTTCCTGCACAGCCACTCATGAGAGTAGTGAGCCTATTGCCTTTGAGTCCCACACTCTGCTTCCATCCATATCCCAAGGGAGCTCTGAGGGTTGTCTCCCCTCCATCCTGTGTGCAGTCATAGGCTCCAGTTTGCCTGTGATGAGAGAAGTGGACGCTGGGCTTTGGACAAGTGGCAAGCTGGGCCCCAGATGGGATGTCCTGTCTTGACACCTTCTGTAGCTCAGGGGGATGCTGTCTATGCTGGAATAACCTATGCTCCCCATCACTGCCAAGGAAGCCCCTCTTCACCTGTCCAGGCCAGCACTGCTAAGGAAGGAAACTGACCTCCCTCCCCGCTCTGGCACCTGTTTAATGCTGAATGGAAGACGCACTGGACCCTTACCTAGCATCTGCATTCGAGAGGCTGGCATGACAGAGGGGGCATAATCCTGCACACACACTTCAAGTCTTCATCCCTATTTATTTTTATTAGCTTTTTCTTCCTATTTCCAGCCCTTAAAAAGACCAGCCTTGAGGAAGAGCAGCTTTTATACAAGACAAGTTGATAGGAGATTTCTCCAGTTGGTCAATGTAAGTTTTATATTCTCCCTTAGAGAGGTAGAACTTTAAAACTCTGCACCTAATTCATCAGCACACCCTGAGCTTTACCTAGAATAAATCCCACTGCTGACCTCTGCTTACTCCTCTATCAACACCACCCTAATGAAAGCCTCATGGCCCTTGCCTGGGTGAGCACTGAGACCTGCCACCTCCCAGACACAAGCCACCAGAGTCAACCTTCTAAAAGTCAATTAGATCCCCTAAGATCAGGAATAAAACCAGGATGCCTGCTTTCACCACTTCCATTCAAAATAGTACTGGAGTCCTAGCCAGAGCAATTAAGCAAAATCAAACAAATAAATAAATGGCATCCAAATCAGAAAGGAAAAAGAAAACTGTTTACCGATGACATGATCTTATATGCAGAAAATTTTAAAGATTCCACAAAAATCTTTTAGAACTAATCAACTAATTGAGTAAAATTGCAGTATACAGAATCAACATGCAAAAATCAGTTGGATTTCTGTATACTAACAATGAACAGTCTGAAAAAGAAATTAATAAAAGAATCCCATTTATAGTAGCATAAAAAGAATAAGTTACTTAGGAATAAACTTAGCCAAGGAGGTGAAAGACTTGCACACTGAAAACTAAAACATTGCTGAAGGAACTTAAGACACAAATAAATGCATGCATTCATGGACTGGAAGGCTAAATATTATTAAAATGTCCATACTACCCAAAGCCATCTGCAGACATTATGCAACCTTTATCAAAATCCCAACAATGACTTTTGCAGAAATAGAAAAATCCATCCTAAAACTCATGTGGAATCTCAAGGGGCTCTGAATAGCCAGAAGAGAATTTTGAGAAAGAAGAACAAAGCTGGAGGACTTTTACTTCCTGATTTCAAAACTTACTACAAAGCCACAGTAATCAAAATAGGGTGGTCCTGGCATATAGACTGAAGGAATGGAATAGAGAGCCCAGAAATGCCAAATGATTTTTGACAAAGGGCCAAGACCCCTCAATGTGGAAAGGACAGTCTTTTCGACAAATGATGAAGGGAAAACTGGATATTGACATGCAAAGCCTAAAGGTGAGCCCTTACACCACATATAAAATCAAAAAACAATTTAAAATGAATCAAAGACCTAAACACAAGAACTAAAACTATACAACTCTTAGAAGAAAACAGGGTGAAAACTTCATGACATTAGATTTGGCACTGGTTTCTTGGATATCATACCAAAAGCATAGGCAAAAAAAGAAAAAGTAGATAAATTGGGTTGTGTCAAAATTTAGACCTTCCATGCGTTGAAGTGTACAATCAACAAAATAGACAACCATGAAATGGGAGAAAATATGTGCAAATCATATAGATATATACATAAGGGGTTAATATCCAGAATATATAAAAAACTCCTACCACTCAATAACAACAAAACAAACAACCCAATTAAAAATGAGCAGAGGACTTGAACAGACATTTCTCCAAAGA
Organism: Mirounga leonina; assembly: GCF_011800145.1. NCBI lineage: Eukaryota > Metazoa > Chordata > Mammalia > Carnivora > Phocidae > Mirounga > Mirounga leonina. The sequence continues at coordinate 10,953,548 of NW_023270454.1, forward strand.
AGACATACACATGACCAATAAGCGCGTGAAAGGATACTCAACATCACTAATCATTAGGGAAATGCAAATCGAAACCATAATGAGATATCACCTCACACCCATTAGGATGCTACTATTAAAAAACACAGAAAATAACAGATGTCGATGAGGATGTGAAGAAATTAGAATCCTTGTGTAGTACTGTTGGGAATGTAAAATGATGCAATAGGGAAGTTCCTCAAATAATTAAACATGGAATTACCACATGATCCCACGTTCCCACTTCTGGGTATATATTCAAAAGAATTGAAAGGAGGACTCAAAAGATATTTGTATTCCTCTGTTCATAGTGGTGTTATTTACAGTAGCCAAAAAATGAAAGCAACCGAAATGTCCATCAGGGATGAATGGATAAACAAATGTGTTCTAGCCATATAATCGAACATTACATAGCTTTAAAAAGGTAGGAAATTCTGACACAGGCTACAATATGGGTGAACCTTGAGGACATTATGATAAGTGAAATAAGCAAGTCACAAAAGGAAATATACCATAGATTGCATTTATATGGGGTACCTAGGGTAGTCAAATTCATAGAGTTGGAAAGTAGAATGGTGACTGCCAGGGACCTGGAGAGGAAAGAAAGGGGGATTATTGTTTAATGGGGTTGGAGTTTCAGTTTGGGAAGATGAAAAAGTTCTGAAGATGGATGGTGCTGATGGTAGACAACAATGTGAATGTACTGAACTGTATATTTTTAAATAGGCTAAGATGCTAAGTTTTATATGTATTTTACACACACACACACGCACACATTGATCAGACAATGCTGCATGTCTTCTCTGAGCCCCCTTGGTTTTCCACCTCACTCAGAATAAAATCCAAGTCTAAGTGCCCCACGCTCCAGCCTGCAGGCTCCATACGGACCCCTGCCTTCCCTGCACATGACCAGCACATTCTGTCTCAGGGCCCTTGCACTTGCTCTTTGTTCCATCTGCATAGAAGGTTCTTCTCTCAGATAACTGCATGGCTCATTCCTTTACTTCATTCAGGACTCTACACAAACATCACTTCCTCTCGCCACCATATTTAAAATAGCACATCCCTCAAGCTCCATGTCTTAAAAATACTTTTTTTCCTTCGTATCTTACATCAGTACCTGGCATTATCTCAGCCATTTTTTTAAAAAAAATGTTTATTTATTTAGAGAGACAGCACACACGCATACGTGAGCGGGGAGGGGCAGGGAAAGAAAGGGAGAGAGAATCCTCAAGCAGACTCCCTGCTGAGGACAGAACCCGATGCAGGGCTGGATCCTAGGACCCTGAGATCATAACCTGAGCCAAAATCAAGAGTTGGATGCTTAACGGACTGAGCCACCCAAGCGCCCCTGTCTTAGCCATTTATTAATCTCTTTATTGTTTGTCTCCATCACTAGGATGTGAACTCTACAAGGCCAGGGTCTTTGCCTGGCTCATTTCTGTGTCCCCACTTCCTAGGGTATTGCTGACCTACAATAGATGCTCAGTAAATATGAGCTGAATGAATTAATGAAGGAGGAACAACACATAACAGACATGTTGGTGAAACCAGTGGATGACGTAGAGCTGGGAGAGTGCTTTTCTTTTAGGTTGTTCTGTTGGGTTGTGTGTCTTTTCTGTTAGGTTATTCATAAACAGTTCTGTTCTGGACAGTCTTGGCCCATCGATTGTGGTAGATCCTATGCATGTATCTTGATAGGATTCATCTTGAAGAGCTTCAGTTTTAAATAACCTGTCAGTTGTGCCATTCAAAAGTCTTATATTTGGGGGACACCTGGGTGGCTCAGTTGGTTAAGCGTCTGCCTTTGACTCAGGTCATGATCCCAGGGTCCTGGGATTGAGCCCCGCATCAGTCTCCCTGCTCAGCGGAGAGCCTGCGTCTCCCCTGCCTGCCATTCCCCCTGCTTGTGCTCTCTCTCTCTCTCTGACAAATAAATATATTAAAATCTTAAAAAAAAAAAAAAAGTCTTGTATTTGGGACACAGAATTCATTCGCTCTCTGTTGAGGACTCAAAAGTCTACTCCCCGTGGAGTTACTGCAGTATCTGGGAGTAGACTCAACAAGAGTCCTTCCACTGGGATCTGAATACTGTTTTTCTTTGGTGTCACCCCGTCTCTGGTTATGAAAAACTGTGTCAAGTTGGTGGGGGCGGGGTAGAAGGAGTAGGTGGGAACTCTGTAAACCTAAAACTGCTGTAAAAAAAATAGTCTTTTCATTCAAAAGGCAAACAGAAGAGAATAGTCAATTTATTAAGAGAAAAGCAAGTATCATTTGAAATATCCATTGTCGTGGCTGTGTTATTAACTAGCTTAATATATTTCATAATCACTACAACAGAAGGTGCTATTACAAACATTAGGAATTTGTGTAAAGTCGGGAAGTATCCAAAAGCTGAACCCAAGTGTGTACAAACGTGAGCAGACTTTTCCAGAAGCCAGAGCACACCCCAGAGTTAGGCCACCTCTAGGGGCTCTGTGGCCAGCACAGAAGGCAAGTCACTTGTCACCTGGGAGACCAAAGTGCAAACCCGCAGCTGGGAGCTCCCAGCCCTCTGGAGCATCACCCGGACGCCTATCATTCCTTCATTGTGATGAAGTTCCCAAGGATGTACCAGCCTTGTCATGGGCCCCGCCCGATCCTGCAAGGCCCCATGGCTAATCCAGTACAAGTGTAGACCTGATGGCCCATCACCTCTTACTTCCCAGAGCTTCTCCTTGCCTTGCCTGGAATGGCTTTGTGCACAAATAATGTTTAAATGCCAATGCTATTTAACCCTTTGAAACTCTAATTTTATAAACATAATTCATCTTATCAAGCATGTTATTAAGCAATGTTTATAATAGATCAGTTTTTACTATCTTCATTGAGTGTCATAAAGATACATGTGTTTACATGGACAAGAATACATAGGCCAAAACTACATGAGCGTGTACCTTATTTTCTCTTTATAAAGTTGAAATTCTGTCTTCGAAAAATTTCCAGATGCATAAAGATTACTCCCTAATTACCTCAGGTAGTAATTTAAAGGTCTGAGGCTAATTAAGAATCTTAGGGTTAGATTTAAAGAAAATATAATCACTGTTTTTATTAAAAATTTGTAAGAGAGACTGTCTTTTTTCCATTGGACATTCTTTCCTGCTTTGTCAAAGATGAGTTGACCATAGAGTTGAGGGTCCATTTCTGGGCTCTCTATTCTGTTCCATTGATCTATGTGTCTGTTTTTGTGCCAGTACCATACTGTCTTGATGATGACAGCTTTGTAATAGAGCTGGAAGTCCGGAATTGTGATACCGCCAGCTTTGCTTTTCTTTTTCAACATTCCTCTCGAAAAAAAAAAATCGTAAGAGGAATACAACACTTAAAACCTTACCCAGGCAGTAAAGATGGAGTGACTCCATAGGCTCACGTAATTGGCAGTGTCGTTCATGCCGCCATTAACTGTTGTAACTCTTGTTAAATACACAAGCTTACATTTATAGTCCTTTTCATTTATTTATTTTTTATTTATTATTGTTTTTATTTTAGATAAAGAGAGCATATGTGCACACACAAGTGGGGAGTAGAATGGCAGAGGGAGAGGGAGAGAGAGAACCTCAAGCAGGCTCCATGCCCAGCTTGGAGCCCGAGTCGGGGCTCGATCTCACAACCCTGAGATCCTGACCTGAGCTGAAATCAAGAGTCGGACGCTCAACAGACTGAGCCACCCAGGCACCCTCCCTTACATTTACAGTCTAAAATATTTCATGTAAGTAATAATAACCTGTCTGACAAGTATAAGGAGTTTAGAATATTCTATTCAGTTAAGCTTGTGGTAAGATACCCAAAGTCTTGCATAAACTAAAACGTTGTATTTAAATTATATTGCACACTGTCATTAAATCAGAGAGAAGATACATAACTATCTTTTAAACCAAAATTCATAATTAAGGGTATTAAGCAAACTTGAAACATGGATCTTTATATTACTCTCATGTATTTATTTTTACTAATATTAAAACTCTTAAAATTGTACTTAAAATTTTAACACAGAATGGTTTTTGTAGATTCATTATTTGACTTTCAATTGTTGACATAATACTGACTGCCATTTCTTTATTCCTTGTAATTTATCGACAGAAACCTCTTTGTTATTAAACTAAAGCTGCATTTTTCCTTTTTCTGATCCAGAACTTTTTAAAGAAAGAAATGGTTTAATATTAGAAAGCAGATATACTTTTTACATTTCTATTAATGACTTATTTATACATTGTTTTAATTTTTAAAATTTTATACTAATTAGGGTAATATGTACCATTTGGAAGCTATCTTCATCGCTTTAAGTGTACAGTTAGAGATATTAAATGTATTCAAATTGTTTTGAAAATATATACTTTCAATCGATGTTTTAATAACCAAATTTACTTTTTAAAAGTCTTTTTTGGGTGGGGGAATCTTTCCCAGCAAGGAAATTACTGGATGCTTCTAGAAGAATGATTTCTTTAAAGTATTTAAAATACAAGTACAGATGGTTACAGTATATAATTTACAGCTTGACTCTCTCAGGCAAATTGTACATTTTATTTCTTTCAGCTGGAGAGTTTTTCCTAAAGGGCCAACACATTTAAAGCATCAGGTCCTTGGCATTATTTCTTAAACTGCTTTGCACTCTGGGGCATCTTTGAGATTCTTTATCTTTGTAACTACTAGAAACCATCAAAATCAGAACTGTATTGAATTTGAAAGATTTTCCAACTGCATTTGCTGACTCTCTGCAGAGACAGGCTATCCTGGTGATTCTGTGTGCATTTCTGTCCATTCCGGGAGCTGTATTAAAGATGTAATTATTCCATACATCTGGTACAACATGGGTTGGCTAGTATTGTAGGTCTTACAAATTAATAGAAACTTTTTTTTAAAGGACTCTTAATTAGGTTTAAAAATATCTCCCAACTTTGCTCATGACCAGGGCTTATATATTATAACTTGTTCTTTCACTAAAGGTGGGCTTCAGATGGGGAAGTGCAGATTGGGTGGGGAGAATTTCCTTCGGGTGGTGCCTTAGTCCTTTTGGGCTGCTATAACAAAATAGCACCATGGGGTGTCTTATAAACAATAGACGTTTACGGTTCACAGTTTTGGAAGCTGGAAGTCCAAGATTAGGGCGCCAGCTTGGTTGGGTGAAAGCCCTCTTTCTAGTTCACAGCTGGTGCCTTTTCACTGTGTCCTCGCATGGTAGAAGGAACTTGGGAGCTCTCTGGGGTCTCTCTCTTTTTTTTTAAGATTTTATTTATTCATGAGAGACAGAGACAGACAGAGAGAGGCAGAGGCAGGCTCCCTGCAGACCAGGGAGCCTGATGCAGGACTCAATCCCAGGACCCCGGGATCACAACCTGAGCTAAAGGTAGATGCGTAATGGACTGAGCCACCCAGGCGCCCCTGGGGTCTCTTTTATAAGAGCACTAGTCTCATTCTTAATGGCTCCACCCTCATGACCTAATCACCTTCCAAAAGGCCCCACCTTCAAACACCATTGGGCTTTAGGATGCAACACTTGAATTTTGGGGAGCACATTCAGACCATCGCAGGTGACATGAAAAGGGAGAAGGGGAGTAGGAGAAATTCCTAATGTGACTTAAGATAACCACCAGACTTTTGAGCATTTAGATTTGAAAGCCCCTTGAAAATGAATTAGTTTGGTTTTAATCAAATGATTCCTATGAAAGCCATAGCAAATGTGGGTTAACTAGTATACTAGTTTCATTTTTCTAGTTAGTTGTAAGAATCTTTCCCCTAAGGCATGAACGTATGAAATCAGGAGTTTCTTTGGTGAGAGATGTGTATCGTTAGAACAGAACACCCTGTAATTCAAACACACGCAAACATTTAATAATTCGGTTCCGTGGTCTCTCTAGGCACACTTTAATTGCTCAGTAGCCACATGTGGCTAGTGGTTACCCTATTGGGCAGCATAGAATATTGCCATCCTCACTGAAATTTCTACTCTACAGTGCTGATTTAGAGCATGTTCTCTGAAACATGGCTTAATACAGGGTAAGCGTTAACCCTACATTAATTTGTATGTCTGTTCTTATAGTTTCCCCTCCCCTCTCCTTTTTTTTTAAAGATTTATTTATTTATTTGAGAGAAAGAGTTGGGGGGGGTAGAGGGAGAGAATCTTCAAGCTGACACCCCACAGAGCACGGAACCTAATACAGGACTCAATCCCAGGACCCTGAGATCATGACCTGAACCGAAATCAAGAGTCGGACGCTTAACCGACTGAGCCACCCAGGCACCCCTCCCCTCTCCTTATAACACTTTTGTTGAGATACAATTCACATACCATATACTTGGCCTATTTAAACTGTACAATTCAATGATTTTTAGTATACTTACAGAGCTATGCAACCATCACCACAGTAAATTTTAGAACATTTTTATCAGCTCAAAAAGAAATTCCATATCCTTTAGCTATCATTCCTTTATCCACCCCCCATACCCTCCAGCTCTGAGCAAACACCAACTTATTTCCTGTCTCTATATGTAGATTTGCCTATTCTAGACATTTCATGTAAATGGAATCATGTATGTGGTTTTTGTGATTGGCTTCTCTCATTTAGCATAATGTGTTCAAGGTCCATCCATGCTGTAGCATGTATCAGGAGTTCACTCTTTTTATGGCTGAATAATATCCTATTGTATGGATATACCACATTTTGTTTATCCATTAATCACTTGATGGACATTTGGGTTTCCACCTTTTGGTTATTATGAATAATGCTGCTATAAACATTCTTGTGTAAGTTTTTATGTAGAAATATTTTCATTTCTTTAGGAGTGGATTGTTGGGTCAAATGGTAAAACTATGTTTAGCCTTTTGAGGAACTGCCAGAATGTTTTCCAAGGTGGCGCACCATTTTACATCCTAACCAGAAATTTATAAAGATTCTAATTTTTCTACATCTTCACATTTATTACCTGACTTTTTTTTCAGAGAGGGAGAAAAAGAGAGAGCATGAGCACAAGCAGGCAGGGAGGGGCAGAAAGAGAGGGGGAGAGAGAGAGAGTCTTAAGCAGGCTCCACATCCAGCATGGAGTCTGTCTCAGGACTCAATCTCACAACCCTGATATCATGACCTGAGCCAAAATCAAGAATTGGACACAACTGACTGAGCCATCCACATGCCCTTACCTGACTTTTTGATTTTACTCATCTTAAGGGGTATCTCCTTGTGGTTTTGATTTACATTTTTCTGATTTCAGGCATCTTTCATGTGCTTATTGGCCATTTCTTTATCTTCTCTGGAGATGTGTCTATTCAGACCTTGCTCATTTTTAAATTGGATTATTTGTCTTTTTATTCTTAGTCATAAGAGTTTTTAAAAAATATATTCTATATACAAGTCCCTTATCAAATATATATTTTGCAAATATTTTCATCCATTCTGCAGGTTGTTTTTTCAATTTCTTGATAGTGTCCCCCTGAACCACAAAGTTTTTAATTTTGAGGCGGTCCAATTTATCCATTTTTTCTTTTTTGCTCATGTTTTTGTGAAATATCTAAGAATCTCTTTGCAAATCCAGCATCATGAGGATTTGCCCCAATATTTTCTTCTAAGAATGTTAGAGTTTTAATTCTTACATTCAGGTCTAATTCATTTTGAGTTAACTTTTTGTATATGGTGTGAGGTATGTGTCCAACTTCATTCTTTAGCATTTGGCTATACAATTGTTCTGACACCATTTGCTTAAAAAAATATTCTTCCCCATTGAATGGTCTTGGCACCCTTGTTGAAAATCAACTCACTGTAGACACATGGGTCTATTTCAGGACACTCAACTCTACTCCATTGATCTATGTGTCTATTCTTATGCCAACATCACACTATCTTGATTACCACTGCATTAACTTGAATTCAGGAAGTATGAGTCTTCTCACTTTTTCTTTTTCAAGATTGTTTTTGTTATTTGGGGTCTCTTGCATTTCCATATGAATTTTATAAGCAATTTATCAATTTCTAAAAAGAAGGTAGCTGGCATTCTAATAAAGATTTTGTTGAATCTGTAGATCACTTTGGGGGAGTATCACCTTTTTAACAATGTTAAGGTTCTCAATCCATGAACATGGGATACCTCTCCAAAATTTCACTAAGCAGTATTATGTAGCTTTCTGAATATAGATTTTGTACTTCTTTTGTTAAATTTATTCCTAAGTATTTTATTCTTTTTGATGTTATTGTAAATGGAATTGTTTGCCTTACCAGATTGGTTATTGCAAGCATATAGAAATACAATTGATTTTTGTGTTGATCTTGCATTCTGCCACCCTGCTGAACTTGTTTATTAGTTCTAATAATTTATTTTTAAGTGAATTCCCTAGGATTTCCTACATACAAGATTATGTTGACAGTGAGTAGAGATAATTTTATTTCTTCCTTTCTAATGTGGATGCCTTTTATTTCATTTTATTGCCCAATTGCTTTACTAGAACCTTCAATACAATATTGAATAGAAGTGGCAAGACAACTTTGTCTCATTCCTGATCTTAGGGAACTGTTAAGTATAATGTTAATTGTGGGTTTCTCATAGATGTCTTTTATCAGGTTGAGTAAGTCCCTTCGTATAGTTTGTTGAGTGTTTTTTTTTTTCATCACAATAAGTGCCCTCTTCAATACCCATCACCCATCTGGCACATCCCCTACCCCTCTCCCTCCAACCACCTTCAGTTTTTTTCTATCATTCAGAGTCACTTATGGCTTGTTTCCTCTCTCCTTTTTTTCTTTTCCCCCTTCCCATGTGTTCATCTGTTTTCTTTCTTAAATTCCACATATGAGTGAGATCATATGGTGTTTGTCTTTCTCTGACTGACTTATTTCACTTAGCATAACACACTCCAGCTCCATCCATGTTGTTGAAAATGGCAAGATTTTTTTGGTGTTTTTTTTGATGGCTGAGTAATAGTACATTGTGTATATATATATATCACATCTTCTTCATCCATTCATCAATCGATGGACATTTGGCTCTCTCCACAGTTTGGTTACTGTTGATAATGCTACTATAAACATCGGGGTGCATGTACCCCTTCAAACCTGTATTTTTGTATCCTTTGGGTCAATACCTAGTAGTGCAATTGCTGGATCATAGGGTAGTTCTATTTTTAACTTTTTGAGGAACCTCCGTACTGTTTTCTGGAGTGGCTGCACCAGTTTGCATTCCCACCAACAATGCAAGAAAGTTCCGCTTTCTCCACATCCTCACCAACCTGTTGTTTCTTGTGTTGTTAATTTTAGCTGTTCTGACAGGTGTGAGGTGATATCTCATCGTGGTTTTGATTTGTATTTCCCTTCTTTTTTTTTTTTTAAAGATTTTATTTATTTATTTGACAGAGACAGAGACAGCAAGAGCAGGAACACAAGCAGGGGGAGTGGGTGAGGGAGAAGCAGGCTTCCCGCTGAGCAGGGAGCCCGATGTGGGACTCAATCCCTGGACTCTGGGATCATGACCTGAGCCGAAGGCAGCCACTTAATGACTGATGTTTTGTATTTCCCTGGTGATGAGTGATGCTGAGCATCTTTTCATGTGTCTGTTAGCCATCTGATTGTCTTCTTTGGAAAAGTGTCTATTTGTGTCTTCTGCCCATTTCTTAACTGAATGACTTGTTTTTTATGTGTTGAATTTGGTAAGTTCTTTATAGATTTTTGGATACTAACCTTTTATCAGATAAGTTATTTGCAAATATCTTCTCCCATTCTGTAGGCTGTCTTCTAGTTTTGTTGATTGTTTTCTTCACTATGCAGAAGTTTTTGTCTTGATAAAGTCCCAATAATTCAATTTTGCTTTTGTATCTCTTGCCTCCAGCAATGTGTCTAGTAAAAAGGTGCTATGGCCCAGGTCAAAGATGTTGCTGCCTGTGCTCTCCTCTAGGATTTTGATGGTTTCCTGTCTCACATTTGGGTCTTTCATCCATTTTGAATTTATTTTTGTATATGGTATAAGTGGTCCAGTTTCATTCTTCTGCTTCTTGCTGTCCAGTTTTCCCAACACTATATCTGTCTTTTTTCCATTGGATATTCTTTCCTGCTTTGTCAAAGATTAATTGACCATACAGTTGTGGGTCCATTTCTGGGCTCTCTATTCCATTCCATTGATCCGCATGTCTGTTTTTGTGCCAATACCATACTGTCTTGATGATTACAGCTTTGTAATATGGCTTAAAATCTGGAATCATGATGCCTCCTGTTTTGTTTTTCCTTTTCAGAATTGCTTTGGCTATTTGAGGTTCTTTGTGGTTCCATACAAATTTTAGGATTGTTTGTTCTAGCTCTGTGAAAAAGGCTGGTGGTATTTTGATAGGTATTACTAGTATTTTGTTTCTTTTTTAATCAAGAAAGGGTATTTGATTTTGTCAAAGGCTTTTCCTGTGTCTATTGAGATAATTATGTGCATTTTGTTTTTTATTCTATTGATACAGTGTATTACATTAATTGATTTTCAGGCATTAAACTAACCTGTATTCCTGGGATAATACCCACTTGGTCATGGTGTGTAATCCTTTTTATACACTACTAGATTTGGTTTGCTAGCCTTTTGTTAAGGATTTTTGCATCCATATTCATGAGAGATATTTGTCTATAGTTTTTTTGTGATGTCTTTGTCTGGTTTGGGTATCAGGTAATACTAGCCTCATAGAATGAGTTGAGAAGTATCTTCTTCTCTATTTTTTGAAAATTTGTAAAGAATTGGTATTAATTCTTCCTTAAATGTTTGGTAGAATTGGCCAGTGAATCCATCTGGGCTCGAGCTTTTTTGTAAGTAGTTTTTTTTTACTACCAATTTAATGTCTTTATTTGATATAAGTCTATTTAAATTTTTTATTTCACTTTGAGTTGTTTTTAATAGTTTGTGTCTTTCTAGGAACTTGTCCATTTCATGTAAGGTATCTATATATTGGCATACAATTGTGCATAGTATTGCTTTATAATCCTTTTTATTTATGTAAGGTTGGTAGTAATGGCCCCTCTTTCAGTCTGGTTCTAGTAATTTGAGTCTTCTTTCCTTTATTCTTGGTCAGTTTTTGTTGATTTTGTTGATCTTTTAAGATGACCTACTTTTGGTTTCATTGGTTTTCTCTATTTTGTATTCTCTATTTCATTAATTTCTGCTCTAAATCTATTATTTCCTTCCGTTTGCCGTAGGTTTAGTTTCTCTTTCTTCAGTGTCTTAGGATGGAAGGTTAGGTTATTGATTTGAAATCTTTTCTTTTTTCATGTAGACATTTACAGCTATAAATTTTCCTCCAGGCACTGCCTTAGCTGCATAAGTTTTGGTATATTGTATCTTCATTTTCATTCATCTTGAAATATTTTTTGATTTCCATTTTTATTTATACTTTGATCTATTGGTTATTTAGGATTGTGTTGTTTAGTTTTCACATATTTATGAGTTTTCCAAATTACTTTCTGCTATTGATTTCTAATGTAATTCCGTTGTGGTCAGAGAACATACTTGTATTATTTCAATAATTTTAAATTTATTAATGTTTGTTTTATGGTCTGACATATAGTCTATCTGGAGAATATTCCATGTGCAGTTGAGAAGAATGTACATTTTGATGTTGTTGAGAGGAGTGTTCTACAGCAGATTCTATTTTTAAAGTCATTATGGAAAATTTCAAATGAATACAAAAGTAAAGACAGCTTATGATGAACTCTTCAGGTACTCACCACTCAGTTTCAACAATCTCATGGCAACTTTCAGGAGTTTTGACAGATAATACCTCAGTGGTTCCCAATCACGGCAACAACTTGGATTCTCTGGTCAGTGATGGCTTCTCAAGATGAGGTCAAGAGGTACACAGACCTTTTGGCATACTGCCAAAATGTCCCCTGCCCAGAAGTTTAGGGGCAAGTTCTGAGTAGTAGGTGATCTGTTGGACCTCCAAAAATGTTAAAGAAAAAGGGACAACAGCATTGAGCCTTGTCAAAATCTTATGGTATGTATAGTAGACAGTCAAATAACAGATTCCTGAGGATCTTGGAGGAAATATTTTTAATGCAGAGCTAGGTTTTATATTAGGCTGTTGGCTAAAGTAATTGTAAAGTGTTAGCTTGTCTAAACATTTGTTAAGACTTTATGGCCAATCTTAGCATATCTTTGTAAAGTGTTGAGCAGATACTCTGTAGTTTTTGTTTGGGTACTATCAGTTAAGTACGATCATGGCAGGTCTCAGTTACTTCTTGTTCTTATTTGTTCCAAGGTCATACTTCTAACACATCTTTTATTTCAATAAACATATTACAATATTTATTTTGCTTTATTTTCTAACGTCTTCAGTCTTTTGTGAATGTTTCTATAGCTTTTTTTTTCTCCTGGCTCCTGCTCAAGTGACTTGTTTCCTCGTGTGTCTTATAGTTAATCATGAGATTGTGTTCCATAGACCCTATCTGTAATAGTTCTTTGACTTGGGTTTAAGGTATAATCCTCAAGTGAACATTTACATTTGCTTTGCTCACTTTCCTCCGGGAAGGTGGGACTTGAATAAAAATGGGCAATTAGGATGGTGGATAGATCCAGAAATTTTAGACTGAGTTTGGGTCCACATAAAACTAATCTGAGGCTGCTGATAAAAGAGTAAGTATTGAATATTCAAGCCCATCTAAATACAGAAACTTAGAACCCAGGATAAATCCCATTACAATTAACTTTGAAGAACCATTCTAATTCTTCGATATATCAAATATGTTCTAAATAAATAAGCCATTGACTAAAGTGTAAAGGTGGTTTTGTTCTAGAGAGATTTCAGTTACAATGCACAGCCTTTTTAGAAACAAGAGAACATGAAAATGGAGACTATCTTCTGTTTAAAGATTAAAATATCCAAATTTGGTTCCCTTCCTACTCTTTGATTGGAATAGAAAAGTTTGCTCTCTTTCCTTTTTGAAGACACTGTATTTTTTTACAACCTAAATATTATAATTAAATTGCATCTCTGTGATGGAAGTTCTAATATTCTATTTTTACCTTTTCCTGCAGTGAAGCCTAGATATCCCTTTTCTTATTTTCTGCCTCTCTACTCAGAATGTTCCCTGTTTACTTATCTCCACCTGGCTGGTCGTTAGATAGCATTTGTCATTGTGTTTTCATAGTCCTAACTTAAGACATTCCAAGAACTACATACTCCTGGTAGTTTTTACAGTCATATTACAATAATTCTTCACTCTCCCTCCATGTCCCATATATGTGCTTGGCTGAGCACCCCAGAATCAAAACAACTTCAGAGACATTATCTAATAAGAAGATGGCTTTCCTACCCCAGCTTTACGGAGTCATTAATGACATATAACATACGTAAGTTTAAGGTGTACAATGCAATGACTTGATGCAAGTATATATTGTAAAATGAGGACTGTAGTAAGGTTAGTTAACACCTCCTGGGTATGCCTTTTTAAGGCTGTCTTTGAGATCTAACCTAGATGTTTTTCCTATGTAATCTTTTTTACATAAATTGTGCAGAACTACAATGAAGCCTCTAAATACAAGTGGCTGCTCTTATCTCGAGAATCAGCCTAGAGGGATGTTTGGCAATCATCTATGTCTTCTCAAGGTGTTCCAAGAATTTGGAAAGAACCTGACTTATCTCTGTCTATAGCCTATCTTACCATAACCCACTCAAATTCAGAAGCTGGACTTCTCACCTGCATCTGGGAAAGAAACTGAGAATGGCATCATGTTGGGACATTTTAAAGGCCATCTCAGACATCTGAAAGACTGATAGGCTGTGACTGGTAGGATTCCTTTGGCAGGCCTTATAGTTTAATCTGATGTAGAGCAAGGATCACAGGTCTTAAAACCAGAAGTTCTTGGGTGCAAATCATAATCCCTCCACCAGCTGTGTGGTTTGCTACAAGTCATTTTAACCTTTTTGAATCTCAATTCCCTCGTCTGAAAAAAATGGAGTTAATGCTAACTACCTCATAATATTGTTTTGAGGATTAAAAAATAATGTTTGTGAATGATGACCCCCAAAATATCCAGGTCCTAATCCCTGGAACCTGTGAATGTTACCTTATATGGCAAAATAAAGACTTGGCAGGTGTGATTATTGGAGGAAGTCCTTGGGAGGATGTGACCTCATCAGCTGGACCCAGACAATCAGAGGCTCCTCACTCCCTCCCCTGTGCTTGGAATATACATCCTGCCCCCATTTCCACAGAGGGAGCCATTTTCAAGGATGCAGGCTTGAGAGAATAATGTGTTTTTGAGACCATCTGGATAGTATATGTGATCAAACCCAGTTAAGGCCTCTGTATAAACTTTTTTTAAGATTCTGGTAGGCAAGTATGGAGATCTACTTATCTTGCAGCTGCCTGAGACAAGTCTTGTAGGAAGTTCCTTTGTTTATTACAACTGTCATCTACCAATCTGGAGCAGTCTGCCTCTTTCTTTGGTCTCTTCTTGCCCTCCACATATGGGGACCAATTTGCAAACCAATAGTAATTAAGTCAAAGATCTTAAGATGGGGAGATTGTCCTGGATTATGTGGGTGGGCCCTAAATTCAATCATAAGTATCCTTATAAGAGGGAGGCCAAGGGAGAGTTGACTACAGAGGAAGGCAATGTGCCTACTGAAGCAAGATGCTTTGCAGGTGGAGGCAGGAGCCACAAGCCAGGGAATGCAGCTCTAGAAGTTTAAAAAAGGCAAGGAAACTATTCTCCTCTAGAACCTTTGGGAGAGTGTGGCTTTGACCATAAAAACCTTGATTTTAGCTTAGTGAAAATGATTTCAGACTTCTGACTTCCAGACTCTTAGAGAATAAATGTGTGTTGTTTTAAGCCACTAAGTTTGTGGCAATATGTTACAGCATCCGTAGGAAACATATACAGCATATTAGGTCCTGGAACATAGTAAATGTTTAATAGCTATTGTTGCCTCCTCACCTTCCCTGTTACATACATATGCTAGCCACCATTAGTTGAACACTCACTGTATCAAGGTGACGGCACCTGCGGCTTCAGAATCACCTGGGGAGCTTGTGGAACAAGTGTAAGTTCCCAGAAGTTCTGATTCTGTAGGTTTGGGGAAGAGCCTGGGAATCTGCATGTTCCCCTATGATGCCCCCCTCCTCTGAAATTCTGATGCAAATGTTTTGTACCCCACAGTTTAAGAAACATTGCCTATGGCCAAAAATGATCTGCAGTCACTGCCAAGGTTACCCCAAGGCCATGAAGACAAGCAGGAGGAGGCTCTCACGTAAAGGCAGGTTAAGAGAAAAGCTGTAGTTGAGCGAAATAAGTCAAACAGAGAAAGACATGTATCATATGACCTCACTGATATGAAGAATTCTTAATCTCAGGAAACAAACTGAGGGTTGCGGGAGTGGGGGGTGGGGTGGGAGGGATGGGGTGACTGGGTGATAGACACTGGGGAGGGTATGTGCTCTGGTAAGTGCTGTGAATTGTGCAAGACTGTTGAATCTCAGATCTGTACCTCTGAAACAAATAATGCACTATATGTTAAGAAAAAAAAAAAGAAGAAGAAGAAGGTAGCAGGAGGGGAAGAATGAAGGGGGGGAAATCGGAGGGGGAGACGAACCATGAGAGACGATGGACTCTGAAAAACACACTGAGGGTTCTAGAGGGGAGGGGGGTGGGGGGATGGGTTAGCCTGGTGATGGGTATTAAAGAGGGCACGTTCTGCATGGAGCACTGGGTGTTATGCACAAACAATGAATCATGGAACACTACATCAAAAACTAATGATGTAATGTATGGTGATTAACATAACAATAAAAAAATTAAACAAAAAAAAAGAGAAAAGCTGTAGAAATCTGTCTTCATTAAGGGCATCCTCCTATATCCCAGACCTGCCTTTCTAGAGGGCCTGTACAGGACACTCCTAGGAATGAGGCGGACTATCAAAATGTCTTTTCCTGGAATCTATAAAAATGGTCACAGGCAAAGCATTGGCAATCCTCCTAAGAACAGATGGAATCTACATTTCTTTCAATCACAAACATAGTTCAAATATACGCGAACAGTCTTAGAGTCAAAGAGAAGGTGCCCAACTGAACTGCAAACAACAATGCCCTGTTTTCAACTTTATGACTTTATTCCTACTTGAGATTAGTTATATGGGGTGCTAAGGACATAGCCTTTACTGGGCACTTTATGTACTTTAAATAATTATATAATTTCATTTAATCTTCTTGACAGCCGGGAGGTTGGTTATTTTTCATTTTATAGGTAGGAAAACTGAAGCTCAGAGAGGTTCAGTAAATTGCTTGAGGTCACACAGTTGATAAGTGCTGAGGCAGGGCTCCACATTCTATGAGTTGACTGCCCATGGAAGAATTCTCGATCACCACAGGGTACGACCTGACCCAAACAGCAGCAATTCTCTGCCAGGGTCAACTGGTGTTCCTGGGGAATGCCCTCTGGTAAAGTAGCATGGACCTAGGGATCCAACCTCTTCTAAATCCACAGTATTCCCCAGGTTCCTTCATAGATTTGCTTCTCCCCTGGTGGACGGACATGGAAGTTTGTGTCCAGGATAAGGCTACTGCCAGGGTGGGAAGCTGGGAGGACAAACTGATGAGCTGTGGCCTAAACGTGAGACAGATATGAGAATCATGTTGCATGGAGAACCATGATGGAGGAGTGAGGGACACCAGAGCCATCTGTGTTTGTCAATTATTTCATAATCTTTGGTGTTATATAGTTTCTGTTTTTAAATAAAAAGATGACCATCTGTATTAGTTTGCTAGGGCTGCCATAACGAAATACCAGAGTGGGGGACTTAAACAACAGAAGTTCATTTTCTCATAGTTCTGGAGGCTGGAAGTCCAAGATCAAAGGGTTAGCAAAGTTGGTTTCTGCTAAGGCCTCTCTCCTTGACTTGTAGATGGCCACCTTCTCCCTGTGTCCTCACAAGGTCTTTCTTCTGAGTGTGTCTGTGTCCTAATGTCCTCTTCCTATAAAGACATTAGTTATATGGGATTGGAGCCCACCTAATGACCTCACTTAACTTTAATTACCTCTTAAAAGACCCTATGTCCAAATACAGTCATATTCTGAGGCACTGGGGTTAGAACTTCAACATATGAATTTGGGGAGGACACAATTCAGCTTGTACCTGCCTTTGGTCCTATTCAAGCTTCCTCCCTCCCCCACCAGCCATTTCTCCTCCTTATTCCCCCATTCTCCCTTTGAAATGCCCAGTCACCTCTGAACAAATTGAACTTGAACTCCATTCACTGTGGACCCTTCCCTACTGCAATAGTGTATTACTGATTACAATCTGTCCTGACCGTTTTAACTCATGTCTGGCTTTTTTAATCTTTGACACTGATGATGACAAAATGTCCTCTTAAGTCTTAGGATAGGGGATGTTCTCAAATGGAAAGTCATGAAAGATAGGTTTTCATTGCTCCTTAGAAACAAAATTCTGAGGGATACATACACACACACACAGACACACACATACAGACACACACACACACACTGAAACCAAGGAGGAAAAGTGAAAGTGAATCAAGGGGACCAGAGACTTTCCACTAGGGAGGAACTGATTAAAAATGCAGCAGAAAACCAGCAGAGGAGGGAACTACCCCATCTTTCCTGGTGTCTAGCCACATCTACCCCCATGCCCCAGGGATGAGTAGGTGGAGGAAGTGGAGAGCAGAGGCCAGACCAAGAGACATGCCCTGGGCCATTAGCTGGTATTTGTAGACAAACTGGCTTTTTATTCTTTCCCTGTTCCCCATCCATCCTATCTCAAAAATTAAAAACTAAACTAGACTTAACAAATGATGGGAAAGGAAGCATTGGCAGTAGAAAAATCTCCGATCAGAAAGTGACAAGGAAATGGGTTTTCCTTCCCAGTCTGCCACTCACCAGCCATGTGATTTTAGGTAAGTTGTTTTGCATCTGAGCCTCAGTTTCTTCATTTGTAAAATGAGAGGGTTGGATTAGATGATTCCATTTCATTCAGATGTATTTATCAAATATTTACTATGTACCTGTCACAGTGCTCAACTCTGGGGCTACAAAGATCAGTAGAACCCAGTTCTTGCCTTCAATGCAGGTGAGGGAGTGAGTGCTAGAGAGTGTCACGGGAGCTACTGATCAGCGCATGGGGCCTGAGCACAGAGGGATGTGAGTTAAAGAAGGCTAGAAGGGACTCAGAGTCTACCCAAGCAGGGCAGGGTTAGCGTACATGAAGGTCAGGAAAAGGAAACTGGTCAGAAGGGGGAATTTTGGGATTTGAAAATTCCAGGTGTAGAGAAATTCTGGCTGGTGACAAGATTACATTGCATGGACTTTAAATTTTGAATGTCTGATTTAACAACTCATATTTGAGCTCCTACCAGTAACCCCTTATGATAAAACAAAATTCACAGCAGTAGTCACTGGTGGCCAGTCTTTCGGTGGTCTTTGATGATCTTTCAGAATCTAAACTTTCTCAGAAGGGTCTGCAGTTTTGCTTCTCTGTGTCAGTGCTGTATTAACATTGAATTGCCCAGCTAGGCTGCTCCAGACTACATATGATGCTAAGCCACAGCTCCAGGTCTGCTGTTGTGTTTAGCTGCCAAAACTTCCATCGATGACCATCATACTGTTGCAGGTCTTTTTTATTTTAATTCTTTCAATCCTAATTTTGAAAAAATATTCAAATATAGAAAAGTTGGATGATTGGTGCACTACATATCCTTAAACACCTCACCCAAATTAACCAATTATCAATAATTTGCCACTTTCATGCTGTTTGTGTGTATTCTCTAGGTATATGTGTATTCAGTGTGTGTACGTGCATATATATGTGTGTATATGTACACACATATAATCAATATATATTTTTCTGAAACATTTGAAAGCTGCAGACATTGTGACACTTCATCTTTAAATCTTTCAGCATGCATCTCTTGAGAAAAATAGTTTCCTCCTACACAACCACATTATTATTATCCCATCTGAAAAAATTAACATTAACTCAATAATATCATCTAGTATGCAATCCATGTTCACACCTCCCCCAAAATGTCTTTCATAGTATTTTTTTTCCTGATTAGGGATTTAATCAAGTTTCTTGACTTGCATTTGGTTATTACATCCCTTTCGTTTCTTCAAATCTGGAATGGTCCTCTTGCCTTTTGCTTCTGTTTTGGTTTTCCATGCCACTGACTTTGTAAGGGAGTCCAAGCCAATTGCCTTGTAGAATATCCCATTCTATGGATGTGTCTGATGGTTTCCTCATGCTAAGCATGTCTGGCTAGTGCACACCCCAGGTGATGTTGCATATCTATTATTGACTCACATCAGGAAGCACAGAATATCTGGATGTTACTTTGATGATCACTTGGTTATAGAGATGATCACCAAATCTCATCCATTGTAAAGATATGCTTTTCGTTCTGTAATTCCTCAGTCATCTGCAGGGTGACACTTGTGGATCTGTCCTTTTCAGGTGGTTGTCTCTGAAAGAAACGGATGGGGGGGGTGAGAAAAGCAGAACAGGATGGGAAAGGAAAGGATGGTGGAGGAAAGCCAAAGGAAGAAAACTAAGGGAAGACACAGAAGGGGAATTTGGAACAGTTATCATAGTCTTGAGCAAATTAAAGGATTGAAAACAAAACTATTATGTCATATTTAAAATTAAATGTAAAGCTTCCTGTAAATAGTGTGGGGAAAGGAAAAAATGGAAGCTAGGGAACTGTGAATAAAAGAGCTGAGGGCAGACTGAGGTTGCTTCCCTACTTTATTGGACACTGACCCTGACTTAGGTTCAGTGACGATAAAATAAACTGCAACAGTAATCACTGAATTAACATTGTTGACATTCCCACCTAGTAAATTTTCCTACTTCTTAATTATGCCTTTATTTTAGATGTGACTCTTTATTTTAATTATATCCAATTATATGTAATTGCATATTCTTAGCTCATTTCATTATGGCTATGAGCAGAGAAGCACTTTGCCAAAAAGAATGTGTTGACTTTCTGAATATTCTCTTTATTCCTCTTTCCAGCTGCCAGCGTGTGCAGGGGTGGTTGAGTTCAGACATATATGTTTCCCACTATCAAATGCATCACTGTAGCATATATTCTTTGACATTGCTCCTATTGAGAGGTGGGGTCTATGTCCTCTCCCCTTGAAACTGAGTGGGTTTTTGCGACTGTTTAAAATCAAGAGAGTGCAGTGGAAGCGACATTATGCGACACATCCGAGTGTAGGTCATAAAAATTAATGCAGCTTCTGATTTACCCTTGGGAATATTCACTCTTGACACCTCCAGCTGCTTTGTATGCAGCCCGACAACCCTGAGGCCACTGTACTAGCAGGAATATCAAATCAACTCCTGAGGAGACCATGGGAGAGGCCCTGAGATTGCCGAGAGGGGTGCCTAGGCAGCCCCCAGATGCCTCAGCCTCTCCCCTCCTACTACTCCAGCTCTAGCTACCAACTGCTGGATGTTGCTTTAAGCAATTATGCTTGGGCTGATTTATTGTATGTGCAATAGCAACAGTCCCTCATCCTTCCAGTTTGTCACCTTCTAAAATGCTAGGTTGCTGTTCTGATTGGTTTCAAAAGCTAAAGTGGCCTAGTGAACCAGACATAGGGAATGTGACTATTAGAATGTATCTGAATACAGGTCCATTGATCAAATCATTGTCCCCAGAGCTCTCCTTTTGTTGTGGTTGTGTCTTGAAACTTTAGCTCGCCTTTGCTTACTTAGCAGTGACTATCTTCTCCTAACACCCACAGGTCAGAATCTGAACAGACAAGAACAGTGAAGAATAAGTCTAATTTAAATTAGTGTGATGGCAAGGGCCTGAATTTTGGCCTCAGAAGTGTTGCCTTTGAGTCTCTGCCTCTCTGCTTGGTTTTTTCATTGGAAGGACATCACCATCCCTTGAGCCTCAGTTCTTCCTCTCTGAGCTGGGAACAATAGCTCTCCTACCTATTTCACCAGGTCATTGAGAAAGGCATATGTGATAATGTATTTGAACATATTTTGTGAATTGTAACATAGTGACTAAATGTAAGAGATGATCATCATTGCTGACAAGTTATTCATCCGCTTTAATTTCCTCAGCTGCAAGGTGGGAAAAACATAGCACCACCTCCCTCCTACTCTCGTCAGAACGCTGCTACAAACATCTGCAATAAAGATGTGGTTCGGGGCGCCTGGGTGGCTCAGTCGGTTAGGCGTCTGCCCTTGATTCGGGTCATGATCTCAGGGTCCTGGGATTGAGCCCCTGTCAGGCTCCCTGCTCAGCAGGGAGTCTGCTTCTCCCTCTCCTCCCTGCTTGTGCTCTCTCTCCCTATCTCTGTCTTTCTCCCAAATAAATAAATACAAAATCTTAAAAAAAAAAAAAAGATGTGGTTCATATATACAATGGACTATTACTCAGCCATCAGAAAGGATGAATACCCACCATTTGCACTGACATGGATGGAACTGGAGGGGATTATGTTAAGTGAAATAGGTCAAGCAGAGAAAGACAATTATCATATGGGTTCACTCATATGTGGACGGAGGACATTAGGGGAAGGAAGGGAGAACTGAAGGGGGAGAAATCAGAGGGCGAGACGAACCATGAGAGACTATGGACTCTGGGAAACAATCTGAGGGTTTCAGAGGGGGGGGGGGGGGGGGAGGATAGAGTAAGCCTGGTGATGGGTACTAAGGAGGGCATGTGTTGTAATGAGTGCTTGGTGTTATACACAAATAAATCATAGAACACTACATCAAAAACTAATGATGTACTGTATGCTGGCTAACTGCACATAATAAAAAAAAATCTAAAGTCAGTCAGATTGGGGTGGTGGGAGGAGAGGCCAGGGTGAAATGTGTTCAGTAAAATACAGGGTGTCTTTTCAACAAATGTATATTGAGTGGCTACTATGTCTAGGCACTAAGCTGGATGCTGAGCATACTACAATCAAGAAATGGTCCTTACTCTCAAGGAGGTTATTGTCTAGTGGAATGTTATGACATGTAAGGAGTCTATTTCAATATAGTTTATTAAGAGGTAAGATTAGAGAGAGCAACGAAGGTGGGCTCAGTTCTCATGGGTGCCAATGTAGCATGGTGGTGAAGAGCTCAGAGTCTGCACCCAACTGTTTGGGTCTGAATCCTGCTTCTACCACTTATTGCTCTCTGACCTTGGAAAAGCTATTAAGATCCTGTGCATCAGTTTTCTCATTGGTAAAAGGAGAATACTAACTAATCTCAGAGAATTGTGCAAGAGCTACATGGGTCAATGCATGCAAAGCATTTAGCACAATGTCTGGAACACAGAATAAACACTCAAAAGTGTGAAGTATTATTATTATTTTTTAAAGATTTTATTTATTTATTTGAGAGAGAGTGGGAGGAGGAGCATGGGGAGAGGGACAAGCAGACTCTGTGCTGAGCTCGGAGTGTGACATGGGGCTCCATCCTAGGACCCTGAGATCATGACCTGAGCTGAAATCAAGAGTTGGTCGCTTAACTAACAGAGCACCCAGGCATCCCAGAACTATTATTATTATTACATAGTGCTGTGGAGCCTATATAATGTGGAGCCCATGAGGTGTGGAATCAGGAGAGGCGTGGAATCAGGAGAGGCGTCCTAGAGGCAGTGACATCTCAGAGGAGATCTGAAGGATGATAGGAATTAGCAGGTCAAGGGGCAAGGTATTGCGAGTGAGGTAGATGTATACCAGGCAGAAAGAACAACCAGATTCTTTAAAACACTGCTTTCTCAAACTTTCATGTGCAGAAAAATCATCTAGGAATCTTGTTCAAGTGCAGACTCTGATTCAGTTGCTCTGGAGTGAAACATTTCTAACAAAGTTCCCAGGGAATGCTAATGATGCTGGTCTCTGTTCTACGCTTCCACTCGGTAGCAAGGTTCTAACTGGGTGCAAAATCTCAAAAGGAAACTGTAAGCTATTTAGGGAGAGTTAGTGTGCAAACTGCTGGAAATGGTTGGGAGCTGTGGTGCCAGGTAGAGAGAGAGAGCAGAAGAGGTAACTGTGATACTGATCCCCACCTAAGGAGCTAGATCATAAAGGGACTTACAAGAAAAGAAAAACAAAATTTAGAACAGTATAAAGGGCTTTAGCTGCCAATGGAAAAAAGAGTCTGGAGGGAAACCCCACTGGAAGAAATGAGACCAACTGAGAGGCTTTCCCCCTTAAGTACAGTGAGAGATGGTGGTGGCCTGAACTATGGCAATGGCCTTGGGGATGGGGAGAAGTGGGGGATTCAAGAACTATCAGAAGATCAGATCAACAACTTGGTGATTGATTTGATTGGAGGGTGAAGGATGGAGAACACAAGGAAGATAGGCACGAGGTTATTAAGTTCGATACAGCCGCTAACAGTCAAGCACATGGAGAACAACTGCTCACCAGTGGCACATATGGGCAATGTCTTCTCCATCTTAGATGCTCTTGCTACTTTTGGCAATTGTTGACCTGCTTTCTTCAGACTACCTTCAAACTCTCAATTTCTACCAACTTCTAGTAGAGAAACACAGAGCCAGGAAAGTAAATCTGTACTTCAAAAGTTAGCACTTACTCTCTTATTTTTTGTTCATTAGTTGTGTAGAGTGTGTTGGCCTTCCCAAAGTAGCTATTATTTTTTGAGGGCAAGGGCTGTGTCAGATCTATTGTTTCTCTTCCCCGGAGTGCTGATGACCAAGTAGGCACGTAATACATGCTAGGTGACTATTTGATAGAATAAGATGATTACACATTAATGCCATTTATTATCTCATAAAATGATTAAAATAATAATGCCTGTAAGGTGTTGAGTGTTTTACTTTCATTATAAATGCCATCATTGGGGCACCTGGGTAGCTCAGTCGGTTGGGTGGGCAGCTCGTGACTTTGGCTCAGGTCATGATCTTGGGGGTCCTGGGATGGACTCTTGGGCCTCATGTTGGGCCCCACGCTCAGTGGGGAGTCTACTTGAGGATTCTTTCTCTTCCCCTCCCTCCCGTTTGCGCTCTCTAAAATAAATAAATACATCTTTCAAAAGAAATAAATGCCATCATCTTCTTTTATTTATCTGAATCATCTGAGACCCTCGCATCCAGGCAGTTTGGATAATAAACTTGTTTGACTTGGGGCACCTGGGTGGCTCAGTTGGTTAAGCGACTGCCTTTGGCTCAGGTCATGATCCTGGAGTCCCTGGATCGAGTCCCACATCAGGCTCCCTGCTCGGTGTGGGGTGTCTGCTTCTCCCTCTGACCCTCCCCGCTCTCATGCTCTCTCTCTCTCATTCTCTCTCTCTAATAAATAAATACAAATCTTAAGGAAAAAAAACTTGTTTGACTACAGCCTCATTGAATTAATAGAATGGAAGCCTACCCTATTACCGTCGAGCTCTACTGCCATCTACTGTTCATGTACTTACTAAATTCACATGATCTGCATCCCCTCTATTCTTTGCTACTGAATATTTGTTTTCTGCAGATCTCAGGGGCTTCATTTGCTTTGAGCTTAAACCCAGAGTAGATGCAATTTTCTAATAGTTTCCAGTGTTTCCTTATAGCAATTCAGCATGATACTGACAATTTTCTCTTGTGGGCAGAAAGTTTATGTCTTTATGGAATATTAAACATTTTTAAATGTAATGACACAATGGTTTTTTCATAGGCTTTTTTGTTTGTTTGTTTTCAGTTAAACTAAAAGAAAAGGTCACGGAATTTTTGGAGAATTTTCCCCTACCTCTAGTAGACATCATTAAATTAAGACAAGACATATTGGCTACATTCCTTTCAGGGTGTAAATCTTACTCATCCTTCAAGGTCATTGTTTCAAATGATACCTTCTCCACAAAACTTTCCCTGATTCTTTATTCTGGAAGTAAATTCTCAATTGGTAATTGTTATAATGAGCCACAAAGTGGAAGGACAACAAAAATCCCAGTTTAAAAAATAGCTTTATAAACCAATTCCCTCATTCTCCTTTTTCTGTTGGTTCCTTTTTTCTTTTGCGGACAAATAAAGCTGGCCTCTCAGCTGTAACAATCTTATAAAGTGTTTCTGTTTTAATAAGGGAAGATTTTAGGAAGGGCAAGGGCACACGCAAGGACACAGTTGGTGGTTGATCTGGTGAGAGTTTAGGCGATTAACTTTGTCTTTGATTGCTGTGAGACTGTAGCTTACTAGCTGTCCTTAGATACTAGATGGTGGGGATTTCAAAGGTTAATGGACTGACAGCAGACCAGGACTCAAACCCTTGCATATTTCCCCTCTAATTCTCTATTTTATAATGAAAATAGTTTGGGGGAGGGCACTAAGCAAAGAGAACTTATTTAAGTAAATTTCCGGCATAATTTAGGTATCTGGGAGTAGTTCGGTGGCACTGTATCTAATGGGGAGGCTGTGTGGTGGTGTCAATGCCCCAGTACCTTGATTTCATAGATCTAGACTAAAGTCCAGTCTCTGCTACAGAGACTGTTTTAGCAAGTCACTTGAGCTTCCTCACTGGATAGGATTAATCTTTTCCTCTTCTGTGCATTGTATGTTATTTCTACCAAGGTCCCTCTCATAGGTGTTTGCATGCTTTTCCTTTTCCTTGCTCAAGGTCACAGAACCTTGGCGCGGCGCTCTCTGGGAGTCAGCAGCGCCCGGCGCTGGGTTTCTCCCTTACACCTGTAGGATTCTCCTCGGTCACAATCACTCATTCGATCCCACACTTGTCATCTCACGGCGAATGGACGAAAATCATCACAATTAACGACAGCTCCACGCTATGAAGAGCCCTTGGAGGAGGGATTACTACTCAAGTGCAGGGAGGCAGACAAGGACCTCTTCTCGTCGTTCCATCCTCCCCGGCCTTTTCTGATACGGAATATTTGGAGGAATGGGAGGTACGGCGCTGGACATGAACGTAAAGAGCCTTTTCCTGGTAGGAACACAAATCTTGTAGGTCTGTGTTTCCGGAAGCACCCTCTTGGGGAGGGACTGACTTCCGGCTCTGACTTCCCTGTCTTCCGAGTTTCGAGCTCCACCGCTTCCGCCCACAGTTACCCTGGGCTCCGGCTCCCAGCAGCTACTTCCGCCAGGAGTCCCTAGCAGCTCGGTGCTGGAAACTGGCCCCAAAGCGGCCTCCTCTTTCTCCCTTCAGGCTGCCCAGCAGAGGCCGGGTCCCCAGGTGGCGGCGGCGGCTGCTGGGCCTGTCGCGGAGCGTTCTCTTCGCCCGAGACCTGGGCCTGGGGGCACCGGGAGTGCGAGAGGGACGCCCGGGCCTGGCCCAGCCCCAGCCCTCGTCTTCCCGCGGCCAGTGATTGTGACCGCAGGCCTCGCCGCGCCCGCCCGAGCCTGGGGCGGGGCCCGGCCTCCCCGCCCCTGCCCCGCCCCTCCGGTCGGCCGGGAGCCGGGTCATTCTCCTCCCCAGCCCTGCGGCGGCGTGACCGCCTCGGACCTCCGGGCCTCCGCAGTCCCGTGGCTCCGGCCGCGGGGGGAACATGGAGTTTGCGGAGCTGATTAAGACCCCACGGGTGGACAATGTGGTGCTGCACCGGCCTTTCTATCCCGCCGTCGAAGGGACCTTGTGTCTGACTGGTCACCACCTGATCCTGTCCTCCCGGCAGGACAACACGGAGGAGCTGTGGCTCCTCCATTCAAACATCGACGCCATCGACAAGCGGTGAGTGCCTATTCTGCCCGCTTTAGTAGGGAACCTGGTGGACGTCTGCGGCCACGCGCCCCAGTGTTTTCCTTGCGCCCCATCGCCTAACCCGCCAGCAAAATGAGCGTTCCCCGGCCTAGATTGAGGATATGAATTTTAGAAAGCAGAAAACCATCCCAATGAGGTGCCTGATTTCCATTACATCTGAATGGAATTCCCAGGGTTATCATATGGTTGTTATTATCAGCTTGATGATCACTTTTGGTACATAACATCATTTGGGGGGATTTTTAACCTTTTTTAAAAAATATTCTTGCAGCATCATATTCCTTGGATTATTAACTGTTCGCCACAGTTCCATAAAGTGGTTGAATGTGATCTAGGTAAAGTCTTTACTTGCCTCTTTTGAGGAAAACTCAAAGAACTTAGTATGTAGTGTCTAAATTCCACAAAACTTTTTTTTCTTTCCTTCAAAAATGGTTAGTTTATCATATTTCTCACCTTCCTTGTCATCAATTGAATACTTCCTACTATGGGAGATTATAATATCTTTTATTTATCCTTACTAAGTTCTGCTTTTGGAAAAAAAAAAAACAAAAACAGAATTGGCTCTTAAGTAAGGGTATTAATTAGATAATCTCTTTTTTTGTTTGTTTGTTTGCACCCCAGACTCTGTCTTTCCAATGGGGTGGTGTCTCAGAGTCAAAAAGTTATACTTATGTCTGCAGTCAAAATTCTTATTTTCCCAATGGCTCTGTGTACTTAACTCTAGCTAGGAGAAGGTGAATTGATTATCCAGTTTACACTAAAGTATAAATGAATGACAACAGCTTTTTTTATTATCTCTCAGGAGAATTTGGATATTAAGTAGATTCCTAGAGAGGTTATGCCTTAAAAGATGGTAATTTCCAGTGATAGAATTGAAAACGGTATGGACGAATTGTTGACAGATTTATTTATTTTTTCAAGCAGAGGACTCCTACTAGACTCCTCGGATCACCTTCTCCCGTGTAAAAGTTTTCAGTGGTCTCTCCTGGCCTGCAGAATATAAACCTTCTACTCTGTCATTTGTGGTACTCCCATGTCTGGCCCTAACTTACTTTTCCCACCTTAGTTCTTGCCATTCCCTTTCATGAACCCCTTTTTTTTTTTTAAGATTTTATTTATTTATTTGAAAGAGAGCACAAGTGGGGTGGGGGGGCAAAGGGAGAGGCAGGCTCCCTGCTGAGCAAGGAGGCTGATGCTGGGCTCCTTCCCAGGACCCTGGGATCATGACCTGAGCCTAAGGCAGATGCTTAACTGACTGAGCCCCCCAGACGCCCCCCATGAACCCTTTCTATTAGCCAGTCCTCACTCTTTTATTTTTGCTCACTATGTCCTGCATTCTCATGTCTGTATCTTACTGATGCTCTTCCTTCTGCCTGGAATGCCTTGTTCCTCCCAAGTTTGTTAAAGATTTATTTAATATCGTTATTTTCTCGGCATTTTGTGAGGCATGAAGAACACCAAGATGAATAAAATATAGTTCTTATCTTTCAGGAGTTCATAGTCTATCATCCAATCACTACTCATTTATCAATATGTAGTATAACCATTTTAACTGCCCCCTCTTTTGTAGTTTCTTCTGTTAATTTCCGCAACTAGAAGTAATTCTCCTCACCTTGAAATCCTATAACTCTTTAATTATGCCTTTTTAATAAGTATGTATTAAAATTTGAATTTTGATATTTACACATATGTTAGATCCTTGAAGCCAGGTTAATTTTTATCTCTTTCAAAACTCCTCTAACTTGGGCAGATAGGCACATAGGGAGTATAAGAGGCATTGACTCCCAAATGATCAGTGAT
Organism: Mirounga leonina; assembly: GCF_011800145.1. Classification (NCBI taxonomy): domain Eukaryota; kingdom Metazoa; phylum Chordata; class Mammalia; order Carnivora; family Phocidae; genus Mirounga; species Mirounga leonina. Next base: position 10,982,027 of record NW_023270454.1, read on the forward strand.
GCCACAGAATACAAATTACAGTTTCTCCTTACCACCAGCTCCCTTTTCTTTTTTTCTTATTTTATGGTTGCTTTTCACGCTTTCATTTCATATTTACCCAGCATTTACTACATGCTAGGCCTGGTAGAGCTTAAAAAATATATATAAGACGTGACCTTTTAATCTGTTAGGGGAGAAATGACAAACTGTATATACATTTATCTTTTTCCCAGAAGCAGCATGATGTGATGGAAAGAGCATGAGCTAGGTGGTCAGATTAGAGTTTAATTATTGCTCTCAAGAAATACTTCCATGTGTCTTCTGTGTGCTGGGCACCGTCTGGGCTCTGCAGGTACAGTGGTGACTAAGAGGGTTGAAGAGCTTGTGTAGTAGTGGAGGAGATAGACGTTCAAATAAGTTGGAAAATAAGTAAATAACAGTGTCAGGTAATAAGTGCCAGGAGGGAAAATAGAGGAAGATGGGAGGATAGAGAATGCCAGGAGCCAGTGTTCTTTGAAGGAATTTCAGAAAAGACAAGTGACATTTAAATGAATGACATCCGGGACGCCTGGGTGGCTGAGTCGGTTAAGTGTCTGCCTTCGGCTCAGGTCATGATCCCAGAGTCCTGGGATAGAGCCCCTGCTCGGCGGGGAGCCTGCTTCTCCCTCTGCCTGCCACTCCCCCTGCTTGTGCTCTCTCTTGTTCACTCTCTCTGTCAAATAAATAAACACTTTAAAAATAAATGAATGAATGACATCTGAAGGAAAAGAGGAAGCTAGCAATGTGAATATCAGAAGAAAGAGCATTCCAGCCAGAGGGAACAGCCAATGCAAAGACAGGAACTGGCCTGGCATGTACTGGGAAGAACAAAGAGGCCAGTGTGGCTGGAGGGCAGTGAGCAAGGGTAGACGCTAGGGATGTAGCAGAAACTGGTCGGAGGAATAAGCAGGGGACAGGTGGTGTAGGGCTTTATTTGCCATTGTGATGGTTTTCAAAGGAAGCCCTTTGGAGAGTTGAAAGCAAGGAAGTAAGAGCCGATAGACTTTTTAGAAGCTGGTTCTGGCCACTGGCAGAAGACGGATTGCCGAGGGGCACCAGATGGAAACAGCAGGCCCCGTTAGGAGACTGTTGAGTAGTTCAGGGAGAAGGCGACGGTGACTTAAGAGTGGAAACGGTAGAAGTGAGCTCAGAAGCGGTCAGGTTTGGGATGTATTTTGAAGGCTGAGCTGCCATGCCTTGTTAGTGAATCGTAAATGGGATGTGAGAGGAAGCACAGTATTGAGGATGACTCCTTTAGTGCTACCTCTTCCTGCACAGGTGTCCTTGGGCAAGCCACTTAACCTCTCTGAACCTCTCAGTTCTATCACGTAGAGGATGACAACCCTTCTCATATCTAGTCGTAACTTCTATTTGAGTGATGCTTTACAAGCTCATCGAATGCTGTTATGTGCACTGCATATACAATTTTATTAGATCTTTCAGCACACAAGGTTTTACGTAAGTTTTACAGTTACACATTTTTCTTTTCATGGACCCCAGATGTAGAAAGTTGAGTTGATCCTACTCAGTTGAGAACTGGTCATTTTCATGATTGATTCATTGCAAGGTTTTCTTGGTTTTTTACATTTTATTCTTCTTCAAGCCCTAATTTTCACCCCTATTTTCCACCTTATCCTCAATCCCTGCAGGCAAGTATGTTAAGTGTTGCTATTTGTCCGTGGATATATGTATATCCCTATAAAATACGTAGCACTATCATGTGTGAGTTTAATTTCCCCCGGTAGGATTATGTTGCAGACAGATCTTCTGTTTCTCAGCATTAACTCAGTACTCTTCATACTGCTGTGTGTACATCCATTTCACTGCTTCTGACTGCAGCATAGAATTCCAAATTGTCTACAACATTTTACTTACCTGACCCTCTAGATAACTTCCAACTCCCTGCTATCACAACATAACTGAAAAACATACTTGTTTGGGTCCACTTAGCATCTTATACAAGAATTTCTCTGAGATTGTGTCCAGGGTGGGATCGAGGCGGAAAGCAGATAACATAAAATTAATTCACTTCACCAAGTAATGCTAAGAACTCTCCAAAATGACTAGTCCCTTTGGTCTTCCCACCACGGTCCCTGTTTCCACCACGTTATTACCAACCTTTGTTATTTTTTTTTAATTTTGCTAGTCTGATGACTATGAATAATATCTTTATTTTAATTTGTATTTCTCTGATTACTGATGAGTCTAAGTATCCCTGTATAGACTTACTAGCAATTCAATTAATTTTTTTTCCTTTCTATGAGTTTCTTGACTCACTTTTAAAAATTGGGTTTTGTTGTCTTTCTAGCATTGATTTGCACCAGTTCCTTGTATACTCTCTAGGTTTTAATTCTTTACTTAGACATTAGATGTCTTCTCTTAGTCTCTCACCCATTTGTTGACTTTTCTGTGGTGTTCTTTGTTGAACAGAAGGCCTTGATTTTAATTCAGAATTCATCAGTTTTTTACTTTATTGTTTGTGCCTTTTTTATTTTATTGTTTGTCCTTCCTTATCCCAAGATCACTAGGATGAATTCTACATTTTCTTCCATATTAGCTTTATAGTTTTACCCTTCACTTTTAGGTCTTTAATTCATTTGGATTCTACCTTTGTTTCAGGTGTTTTTCTCCAGGTAGCAAGCCAGTTTTCCTAATACCATTATCTAGTAACCCATTCTTGACTGATCCATCATATATCAATTGGTTTCATATATGTATAGCTTTCTCTCTGTCCCATAGGTTTTGTAATGTGTTTGTTTCCATTTGTCTCAGTTTTCTAATTTACCATGTGATTTTTTTCTTTGATCACTTGGTTGTTTAAAAGTGCATTGTTAATTTCCATAATTTTGTGAATTTTTCAGTTTTCCTTTTGTTGTAGATTTCTAACTTCATCCCATTGTGTTCAGAGAAGATACTTTGTAAGATAGCTATCTTTTTAAATCTACTGAGACTTTGATTTGTGGCCTAACATACAGTCTGTCCTGGAGCACTTGAGCAGAATGTGTACTCTGTTGTTGGGTAGCTAGTGTGTATATGTCTGTTATATCTAGTTAGTTTATTGTGTTAAGTGTTTGCTTAATTATCTTCAGTCTGATTGTTCTAGCCATTATCATGAATGGGGTATTAAAGTCTCCAACTATTATCGTAGAACTATTTTTTCTTTCAGTTCTGTCAGTTTTTGCTTCATATATTTTGATTGCCTGTAGTTAAGTGTGTAATTATCTATAATTGTTGTATCTGCTTGCTGTATTGAATCTTTTATTAGTATATAATGTCCTTCCTTGTCTCTTGTAACCATTTTTGATTTAAAGTCTACTTTGTCTGATATTAGTATAACCTCACCTGCTGTCTTTTGGTTACTGTTTGCATGGAATTTTTTTTTTTTCCTGTCTTTTCACTTTTAACTTATTTGTGTCTTTGGATCTTGAGTCTCTTGTAAGACAGCATATAGTTGGATCATGTGTTTTTATTCATTCTGCCAATCTCTGTCTTTTGATTGGATGGTTTTTTTAATCCATTTGCGTTTAAAGTAATTATTGTTAAGAAGGGACTTCTGTTACTGTGCTGTTTGTTTTCTCTATGCCTTATAGCTTTTTTGTCCCTTAATGTTCTGTTTTGTATGTAGTTGATTTTTTGTAGTGAAATGTTTAAATTCCTTTCTCATTTACCTTTATGTATATCCTATATCTGTTTTCTTTGTGATTACCATGGAGATTACACTTAACATCCTAAAGTTATACACTCTAATTTGAATTTATACCAGTTTAACTTCAATAACATACAAAAAGTTTGCTCCTTTATAGCTCTGTCCCTACTGCTTTTCATTGTTAATGTCACAGAATTATATCTTGATACATGTATGCCCCCAAACATAAACTAATAATTCTTGTAAATGCATTAGTCTCTTAAATTATGTAGTAAACAAAATTTGGAGTTATAAATAAAAGTTACAGTAATAATAGCTTTAATACTACTAATATT
>NW_023270454.1:10986425-11093455 GCF_011800145.1 Mirounga leonina
GATCATGACCTGAGCCGAAGGCAGTCGCTTAACCAACTGAGCCACCCAGGCGCCCCAATAAATAAAATCTTAAAAAAAAAAAAAAAAAAAAAAGTACAGTTACAAACCATTGTTACAATAATATTAGCTTTTATAACCACCCATGTATTTACCTTTCTTGAGATCTTTATTTCTTAACATAGCTTCAAATTACTGCCTAGTGTCTTTTCATTTAACCTTGTAGAACTCCCTTGAGCATTTCTTGTAGGGCAGCTTTAGTGGTCATAAGTCCCTCGACTTTTGTTTATCTAGGAATGTCTTAATTTTTCCCTTACTTTTGAAGGACACTTTTGCTGGATATAGGATTCTTAGTTGACAGCTTTTTCTTTTAGCACTTTGAATATATCAGCTCACTGTTTTCTGGCCTCCAAAGTTTCTGATGTGAAATCTGTTCATCATTTTATTGTGGTTTCCTTGTTGTATGTTACAATTCACTTCCCTCTTGCTGCTTTCAAGATTTTCTCTTTGTCTTTTGAAAGGTTGATTAAAATATGTTTTGGTGTGGTTCTCTGAGTTTATCTTACCTGGAGTTTGTTGAGCTTCTTGGATGTTTATATTCATGTCTTTCATCAAATTGGGGAATTTTTCCACCATTATGTCTTCAGATAATTCTCTCTGTCCCTTTTTCTTCTCTTTCTGGGACTCTTGCAATGTGTATGTTGGTTCTCTTGTTGGTCTCCTATAGGTCCTTAGGTTCTATTCACTTTTTTTCAATCTTTTCTCTTTCTGTTCCTCAGACCCAATAATTTCCATTTTATCTTCAAGTTCACTGATTTTTCTTCTGCCTGCTCTCTTCTGCCTGCTCACATCTGCCTTTGAATCCCTCTAGTGAATTTTTCATTTCAGTTATTGCACTTTTCAGCCCCAGCATTTTTTGTTTGTTTGTTTCTTTGAGGTTTTCTCTCTTTATTGATATTTCCATTGTGTTCACACATTACATTCTTGACTTTCTCCACATCTTCCTTTAGTTCTTTGAGCATCTTTAAGACCATTGTTTTAAAATCATTGTTGAGTATATCTGCCATCAGGTCTTTTTCAGGGAAAGCTTCTGTTGATGTATTTTTTTCCTTTGAATGGCCCATACTTTCCTGTTTGTTTGTATGCCTTGTGATTTGTTGTTGTTAAACACTGGACATTTGATCTAATAACGTGGTGACTGATTCTGGAAATCAGATGCTTCCCCTTCCCCAGGGTTTGCTTTTTTAGTTTTTTTGGTGTGTTTTTTTTTTTTTAATAATTCTTATTTGCTTATTATAATAATTATTATTGTTGTTATTGTTGTAAGTTTTCTGTATGCCGGGGATCAGCCTGAAGTGTAAATTTAAGGTCATATAATAGCTCTTTTCTGAGCTTTTCCCTGGGCATTTGCAGTCCTAATTTTCCTCATATATGTAATTGTTCTGAATGTCCTAGTCTCTAATGTCTGTCTCCTGAAAGGAGAAAAGTGAAAAATGAAATGAGGATAGGGAGGGGTAAGGGGACTGGCCTTTCAATTCCCTGGATATCACTTGTGGGGGAGGGGCTTGCAACAATGGCTGCTGGCCTTCACACTTCTGTGATCAGAAGCAGCAGTCTGTGATCAGAGCACAGATCCCTGATATTTGGAAGACAGGATCTTTTTTCTGATACTTGGAGGACAGTGTCTTTGCCCAACTTGGGCTGTGCGTAAGCTGCTCCAGGAACATGTGCATAGCTGCCCGTCACATGGCTAGGATATGTAGCTGCTATTTTGCTAAGAGCTGAATTTATCCAAAATTTATCATTCAAGTCTTCCCCCTGGAAGTTACAAGCCTTAATAGACTCTAGAGTTACAAAATTATCACATTAAACAGATCATGCCAGTGAAATTGTTGTCTAGGTGGGGAGAAAGATTCCTGGTGCTTCCTACTCCACCATCTTCCAAGATCCTTTCCTTTATTGAGTTTTGAGCGTTTTTTTAAAAACATATATTCTAGATACAAGTCTTTTATTAAATAAGATTTGCAAATATTTTCTCTCAGTCTGTGGTTTGTCTTTTCATTCTCTTTAACAGTATCTTTCAAAGAGCAAATGATTTAAATTTTGAAGAAGCCCAGTTTATCAGTTCTTTTATAGATTGAGGTTGTGGTGTCTTATCTCAGAAAGCTTTGCCTAACCCAAGGTCACAAGGATTTTTACTCATGTTTTCTTCCGGGGGTTTTATAGCTCTAGGTTTTATCTTCAGATGTATGATCCATTTTGAGTTACTTTTTATATATGGTTTATGGTATACATATATGTGTGTATATTGTATATGGATATCTGATTGTTGTGCCCCTTCTTCAATGAATTGTCTTTGCACCTTTGTCCATATATAAGTAGAACTATTTCTAGACTCTCTTTTCTGTCCCAGTGATCTGTTTATCTTGGTGCTGTTACATTACCACAGTCTTAATTACAGTAGCTTTTTAAAAAAGATTTGTTTATTTATTTTAGAGAAAGAGAGAGAGCATGTGAGTGCAGGATGGTGGTGGGGGGACAGGTAGAGGGAGAGGGAGAGAAGCAGACTCCCTGCTGAGCACAGAGCCTGACTTGGGGTTTGATTTCACAAACCTGAGATCATGACCTAAGCTGAAATTAAGAGTCAGGTGCTTAACTAACTGAGCCACCAGGTACCCCTACAGTAGCTTCATATTAAGTTGAAATTATGTAGTGTTAGCTATGCAGGTTTGTTCTTATTAAAAGTTGTTCTGTTGGGGCACCTGGGTGGCTCAGTCGGTTAAGCGACTGCCTTTGGCTCAGGTCATGATCCCAGGGTCTTGAGATCGAGCCCCGCATCGGGCTGTCTGCTCGGCGGGAAGCCTGCTTCTCCCTCTCCCACTCCCCCTGCTTGTGTTCCCTCTCTCGCTTGTGTCTCTCTCTGTCAAATAAATAAATAAAATCTTTAAAAAAAAAAAAAAGTTCTGTCTACTTAAGGTCATTTGCATTTCCATATGAATTTTAGAATCAGCTTGTTAATTTCTAAAAAAAAAAAAAAAAAGCCTGTGTGATTTTGATTGGAATTGTGTTGAATCTGTTGATAAATGAATTTGGTGAGAGTTGACATCTGATATCTTAATATTAAATCTTCTGTCCCATGAACAAAGTATATCTCTCCATTCATTTTATTTAGGTCTTTTAGTTTCTTTCAACAATGTGTTATATAGTTTTCACTTATAGATCTGAGACATCTTTTGCAGGTTTCCCCCATTTATTACACATTTTTGGATGCTCTTTTCAAATGGTATTTTTAAAATTTCAATTCCTAATTACTTTTGTATTAGTCATGTTTTTTACGTTCTATATTTTTGATACATTGATGTCTTCAGGCCTTGCAGACCTGGAGAGGGACTGCCTCCTCTCAGGGTTAGCTATTTACTAGAAAGAGCAGGGAAACTTGCCTGCAAGCACACCTTTGATATGCACATCAGCCGATCTTAAGTCCATACGCTTATCTGCTTCCTCTCCTCAGGCTTCTGCAGTCAGGACTACTCTTCTCCTCTCCTAAATTATTCCAGGGCCAGGTACAGACAACTAGGGATCACCTGTATAACCCAGAGCCTGACAAAATTATTCAAACAATCTAATCCTAAACTTGCTCAGCTCACCTACCCTGCCTTTCCCATTCCTTTCTATGAAACGTCACAGTAAAAATTCTGGCCCATGCTTTCCTCTTGCACTGTCTGCCTCCTGACTGACCTGATCCTTCCCCATGTGGCCCTGTATGACATAGTGTGCACCCCCCTTTGAGAACAGTGAGTCACAAACTGTCTTTTCAATGACAGTCATCTCCTGATCTATCAGCCTTACCATCCTGAATAAAAACCAAGTCCTGAGTATTTTAAACAATTGTTGCAATAGTATATAGACTACTATTGATTTTTGTGTATTGAATTTATATCCATCAGCCTTACTAACCTCACTTTTTAATTCTAATAGTTTTTTTGTATTTTTCATTAGCTTTTCTAAATAGGCAATCATGTCATCTGCCACTAGAGACAGTTTTATTTCTTCTTTTCCAATCTGGATGCCATTTATTCTTGACTCATTGCACTGGCTATTAACTGTCAGTACAGTGATGAATAGAAGGGGTGAAAGCAGACATCTCTGTTATTCCTAATATTAGTGAAAAAGTATTTAGTCTTTCACCATTAAGTCTGCGATTAGTGGTAGGTGTGTTTTGTTGGTTTTGGTTTTGCTTTCTTTTGGTAAATGCTGTTATCAGGTTGAAGATGTTTCCTTCTGTTCCTGGTTTGCTGAGAGTGGGGTTTTCTTTGTTTTTGTTTTTTAAGATCAGGAATAGATGTTGAATTTTGCCAAATGTTTTTTCTGTATCTATTGCAATGAACATATATATGGTTTTACTTTTTCAGTTTGGCAATATGATGAATTGCTTTGATTTTCAAATGATAAACCCCAACTGTCCATGATATATTATCCTTTTTATAAATTGTTGGATTTAATTTGCTAATATTTTGTTTAGAAATTTTGCACCTGGGTTCATGAGGGATATTGGTCTATAGTTTTCTTATCATGTCTTTGGTTTTTGTATTAGGGTGATGCTGGCCCCATGGAATGAGTTGATAAATGCCTCTTCTTCAGCTTTCTGGAAGGGTTTGTCTTGAATTGATAGTATATTTTCCTTAAATGTTTAATGGAATTCATCAGTGAAGCCACGTAGGCCTGGAGGGTTTTTTGGTGGGGAAGATTTTCATGAAAATTTCAGTTTATTTAATAGCTATAGAACCAATTATGTTCTTCTTGAGTTTGTGTCTTCTGAGGAATTAGTCCATATCAATTTATCCTGTGGAATTTATTGGCATAAAGTTATTCGTAGTATTTCCTTTTTTTTTTTTTTTAAAGATTTTATTTATTTATTTGACAGAGAGACACAGTGAGAGAGGGAACACAAGCAGGGGGAGTGGGAGAGAGAGAAGCAGGCTTCCCGCCTAGCAGCGAGCCCAATGCAGGGCTCGATCCCAGGACCCTGGGATCATGACCTGAGCCGAAGTCAGATGCTTAACGACTGAGCCACCCAGGTGCCCCTCCTTATTTTTTTAATGCCATACAATCTGTAGTGATTCTCATTTCCCTCATTTCTGATATTGGTAAATTGAGACTGACTTTCTTTTTTCCTGATCACTTTGGCTAGTGCTTTATTGCTTTTATTATTTTCAAGCAATCATCATTGCTTTTATTATTCCCTATAATTTCCTTTTTTCTATTTCATTGATTTTGGTTCTGATCTTTATTTAATTTCTTCTGCTTTGAATTTGACTTGCTCTTCTTTTTTCAGCATAGTGGAATCTGAAGTCACTAATATGAAACTTTCTTTTCTAATATAGATGATCTCCTCAGACTATAAGCCCCCCTCCAGATTCCCCCTCCTGTAGCCTAGAAATTCTCAAAACCATAAACTGGGGTAATTGTAAGATTCACCTGTTTCCCATCTCCCAGAGATCTCTGTTCTTTGTTGCTTGACGTCCAGTGTCTTGAAAACAGTTCTTTTTTATATTTTGTCCAGTTAATTTTGGTTGTTTCAGGTGGGAGGGTAAATATGGTCCCTGTTGTTCTACCTTTGCCAGAAGTAGAAGTGCCAAGAGTGTGAGTTTTCTGAATAAATTTTATAAGAGACATTCCAATGTGTTGATAGGTTGTGGATGTCTGGTAGAATTATCTTTATTAGGATTTGACCCATGCTGATAATGTTTGCCTGTCCAAATTAACAATGCAGTGATGTGAGGCATAGGGATGCTTAACTCAATTTGAGATGGAGCTCAGGAAGAATAGCTGTAGGAGTTGTCTTTCTAAACTGGGCAAAATGTAAGTAAAATGAATAGCATTTGGTCAATCTAAGAATTCCTAGTTTAGGGAATACTCAGAAGTATTAATGGAAAAGAAAGGAGCCAACCAGTGGCAAAGCAAAAGAAAACTCAGAGCTGTCAGCAAGTGTAGACAAAGCAACAGTAATAAAAGGAAGACAAAAATTCCAATTAAGATAAAATTACATTTGTACAAAATTTACCAATACAAAACTTTTTTATGAGTAGATATGGCATTGATTTAGAATAGATATTGTAAGTTCATAGTTTTTAAAGACTGAAAAAGAGATATTTATATTTAAAATCAACTACTACAAGCTTAGAAGTTAAGTAAAATCTGAAATGAAGTATTTTCCTATGCTATATGAACACTTAACACATTAATTACAGATTTTTTTTTCTCTATGAAGTAAGGCCCCAAATAATCTTCATTAAAAGAGTTGGCCTAGTACGAATTACTTTATGAATTTGAAAATTTTTAAGTATATGTATTTAATGTAATTTATGGCTCACATTTTAATAACACAGTCTTGACTCTTCCTTAATTAGACTAATTGGGGAGAAGAAAGTTGAATATAGATGGTAATTACAATTACATTCTTTTTTTATTGAAAAAAAAAGATTTATCTATTTTTATTATTATTTGGAAATAATCATATGTTTAAAGATAGAAATATATATGTTCCTAAGCATAATTTGTAATTTTTTACAGGTTTGTAGGACCACTGGGTACCATCATCATAAAATGTAAAGATTTTCGAATAATTCAGTTGGATATTCCTGGAATGGAAGAATGTTTGAATATAGCCAGTTCCATTGAGGTAAATATTTCAGAAGCAAAATCTGATGAAAATAAATAGTAATAAGGAAGAACCTTATATTCTGACTCAGTATAGCTCATATGCTTTTTTAGTAGATAGTTGGTCATGTTCTGTGACTCACATATTGAAAATTGACAGGAAAAGCCTCACCCTGATGCATTGTTACAGGAATGTAATAGGATTTTATTGACTTATAACAGTTTTTAGTGTTACTTATTCCTCCAGCCTCACTTGTTGTAGCATTTGACAGGATTTCCTTCTCTTTTAAGACTCAATAATAGTCCATTGTATGTATATATGGTAAGGCTTTTCTAAAAAGTTATTTCTTTTATAAAAGTAAGCAATTATCACCAATAATTATAGTCTTTTGTTTGTCTTTAGTAAGCCTGAATTTTCCATACATCAGGTTTGCTTAAGACAGGGTGTGTTTGTTTTATATTTGTATCAACAATATTGAGTATCTGCTTAGATTCCAAATAATAGACATTTTACTTGGATAATTTAATATTTAAATGGAGGAGCTCACACCATTTTCTTCCCCATTCAAACCAACTATTTTGGTTTACACTCAAATTTTAAATTGCATTGTTTTAAATCATTGCCACTAAATTATAGCAATTAACTTTATGTTTATAGTATTTTCTAGATAATTATAGATACATTGATTTTTTTTTTCCTTTGGTCTTTGACTAATCTGGTCTTTGTATCCAAAACAAATGCTATTGACTTAACTATTAAAAGGAGGCAGAAAGGTTTAAAAATCTGTCATTAGGATCTTGTTTGGTTTTTAAACAAGAATAGAGAAATAAAACAACTGTTGTGCTGAGAAAAATGGCATGGAACTGGTTTACTTTCTGCCTTTGCTAAGTTTTACTTAGAGGAAATGAGAAGATGAGCTGACTACATATCTTGTCATTTGGAAGTGATGTAGTAACGTTGATTTGGCCAAATTTGTTAACATGGGTAAGAAACGCACTGTGGTTTCTAGGCTGTTAAATTGAAACACTGTCCTGCTGTTTGGGCAGTGGAATGCTACTGACCCATTTCATTTGAGCATGTTTTTGGTTTTTTTTTTTTTCAGTTGTGGGTTTGGATCTTCACTGACCAGTCTACATGTTTCTTCTTATCCCTTTTATAACTTACGAGATAGCTGGTTGGTGGGTGTTATATAAGTTGCATACGGTAAAGGATAACGGTAAAGGAAATATAGGGCAAAGCCTGTTACCCACTTTCTGGTTGCATTTATTTAGCTTCATTAACATCTGACACTAATCAGTTGTTTAATTGGCTGTATATAGTACCTAAAGTACTTTAGAAACTGAATATATAGGGGCGCCTGGGTGGCTCAGTCGTTAAGCGTCTGCCTTCGGCTCAGGTCATGATCCCAGGGTCCTGGGATCGAGCCCCGCATCGGGCTCCCTGCTCGGCGGGAAGCCTGCTTCTCCCTCTCCCACTCCCCCTGCTTGTGTTCCCTCTCTCGCTGTGTCTCTCTCTGTCAAATAAATAAATAAAATCTTTAAAAAAAAAATAAAGAAACTGAATATATAGAAACCCTGACCTCAGAAAGTGAATGTTCTATTGATTGTTTTACAATATAGTAAATATACATCGTGAACCTGGTCTCTTGCCTTTTCCTGGTATCCAATTCCTTCCCCACCTCCTGTATACATCTTGACGTGACTTGGGAGTAATTAGTGAATTTCTTATATAAAACAGTTGAGCTATTCTTTCTAATCAAGAATCCATATACCCTAATACAATCTGCTGCCACAAATAGAATCCTGTTGGAAGAATAACTGGCAATTGCTCAGTTTTCTAAAATGTAGCAGGAAGTCTGATGAAGCTTCTATGTAGTTTCCACTGTCTTTTGGAATTGAAATGTTTTCAGTTCTTTCAGCATTAATGTGTTTAAAGGAAAAGTCCTGTCTCTGGTGACATAGTATGTGATCACAAGTCAGAATATGAATGCTTAGTACCTGCTAAAGTGCCTGCTACTTGCATTTAAAATTGTGGTTGTGGGCGCCTGGGTGGCTCAGTTGCTTTCTAACCAAAACCCGTTTGTTTTCTGATTCCCAGAAATATTTGGACCTTTATATTAGGCTTTGTAAAGTGGTGTCAATTGAGTTAATTTTTCTTCTAGAATAGGCGTGCACACTTTTTTTGTCCTTTTGTTCATTCAGCAAGTGTTAACTGAGTGTATGCTATGTGCCAGGTACCTTGTTAGATGCTAAAAGCATGGAAATTAGCTTCAGTAAGCTATAATTGTATCTAGTGGTAAATACAATGTGAGAAAAATATATTGGGTGTGCATCATTATTAGACCGTATTTGTTTAATACCAATTTGGCAGTTAGAAAGTGTTTCAAATTGCAGTATGTTCCTTTATCTTTCTTTTGTTTCCTTTTTTATGCCCTAGGCATTGTCTACCCTGGACTCTATCACTCTGATGTACCCTTTCTTTTACCGGCCCATGTTTGAAGTGATAGAAGATGGCTGGCATTCTTTCCTTCCTGAGCAAGAGTTTGAACTCTACTCTTCAGCTGTGAGTAATGTTTGAGACAACTATGTGTAACAAGAAATAATCTAATACCTTACTTGTGAAATGATCCCTTCCTTTTGATGACTAATAAAGTGTTGTTGGCTTACCCATGCCTAAAAGAGATTTTGTTAGCGGTTAGTACTGCAGCTTCTGCCATTCAGGGATTTGCAGTTTGTTTTCAATGCTCAGCTCAAGGGATTTTTCTTCTAGTGGATTTCAGATGTAACTTTTTTCTTCAGTGTATTCCAGATGTTACTTTTTTTAATTTTGAAAATGACATTGGTAAAACATTAAGATCTTCATAAAGATAGTCCTGACATGTTTTGAGTTCATTGTTGATTGTTTTAAAAGCGTCTCCATAGAAACAACTTTGTATGTAGTAATTAGGTTCTGAGCCATCCCAAAAAAGTCTGTTGAACCCACTGTGTGCTTAAGATAGCATTAGAGAAACATAGACCATATTTGTTTCTGTGGGATAATTTTTGTGTTTTTATAATTTGGGTTATTAAGACCAGGTCACTAGAACCAGATTTTCTTATTCTTCGCAATTTTACTTCTTTCTTCTTCCATCACACCTATGTAAATGGGCCCTGGTTTTGGGGGGGAGGGGGTGTCAAGAAATAGGGACCAGAGTCTATGTAATTTAAAGAATAAAGATGTCCATGTCAGCGAAGTGATAAAGGAACAGGAAGTTCACATTCTTATTGTATGGGGCATTTTTATATAGTTCATGGATAACTACCTGTATTTACACTTAAGTTTAGTGTTTGTATTGCGTTAAAAACTGCATAGTAAACATTCTTAAATGCATGATACTTTATGCAGTTAAGTACTGTTATCAGTACTATTATCAGCTACCACCAACGGTTACCTTAGAAGAATTATTTCCTAGGTGGAAAATGGCAGTCACGTGGTGATCAGGAAGGGAGATGTCTGGATGATTTGTTTGGGTACCCAAAACTGTCTGTATAAATGACCTACCCATGATTTATCTTGGAGTTAGGTGCCATAAGCGAACCAGTCTAAGTCTGCATTCTACAGGTCAACAAATCAGTCTCCTATTCTGTGCAGAAATCCCCTGTGCTAAAAACATCCGTGATGTGGTCGTTTAGCCTCTGCTTGAAATCTTAGGGTGGGAGAATTTGCAAAAGCACAATGGTGTCCCATTTGGGGACAGCTCTAATTCTGAGCTGACCTCTGTTTCCCTGTACATAGAGCCAATGTTTCTGATGTTACCTTGTGTTATTCAACTTATCTTATTCCTCTACCATGAACTCTTCTTCAAATTAGGAACTCTTATGTCCCCATTAAGTTTTCTTTTCTGCAGATTAAATATCAGTATTTACTTCAACTTTTTCCAACAACTGTGACCTCAGGGCCGCACACTCTCCTGGTTGCTCTTCCCAGCAAGGCCTTCAGTTTGTCATTTATTCTCTTAAAATATGGCTATGCCCATACCACTTGGCATAGATTGGAACTATTACTGAGACTTTAAGGCAGCTTAAAGGTGCATTAGCTTTTTTGAGCATTAAGTTACTAATGAAATAAACTAAAATTTATACATCTTCTCATATGTGTTACTAAGGGATCTGCCCTATGTTTTTGTTATTGTATTTACTTACTAATTTTTATTTAGATTCAATACTTTTCCTAGTAGGCATTTTCTTTTTGGTTTAGCTAATTATTTAAGCAATTTGTATATTTGAAGTTCTGGTATTTTCCTGCAAATTTTGTGATCCACAGATGTAATGAGAAATCTTTAATGCCTTGTTTGAGGTATTTAGGTACTATTACTAGATGATGGAAATTTAAGATGAGCAAAGCATGGTTCCTTCTTTCCATTTGTTCAAAGTCTAACAGTTATTTAAGTAATCAAGTACAGTGAAATAAGTGCTGACGAAAGTATCCACAAGGCACAGGGAAAATGACATTATTAGATTTGTGTTATAGAAAATCAATTCTGATGCAAAATGCTAAGAAACTCCTTGAAGAAGCTACTGGAATAATATAAAGAAGATGGTTGGATATAGTGCAGAAAGATTCATAAAGTAGAATTAAAAGGCATTGGTGACCCACTCACTGGATGTGAAAGGTAAAACAGACAATGGTATCTAGGATATACCATTGAGATGGGAAAAACAGAAAGAGAAAGGTGTTTAAAGGGAATGAGTTAAGTTCAGTTTGGGTGATGGCAATTCAAAGGGCCTGTATGGTACATGTCATTGAATATCTACAAGAGATAGTCTAGAGCTTATTTGAGAGGTCTGTGTTAAAAATGAAAAACTGAGGGTAATCAGCACATACACTGTGGAAACCATGAGGAGAGACCGAGATTGCCTAAGGAAAGCATCTGAAGTAAAAAGGATGCCAAGGATTGAACCGTTTAAGAGGTGAATGGAGGAGAAATCCAAGGGAAGAGTGAGTTTCAAGTAGGAGGGAGTCAACAGTGTGCAAAACTTCTTATTCATTGTTGTCTCTTTCCTGGGCTAGAATGTAAGCTGCTAGGTATAAACTTTACAAGGGCGGGAACCATGTCATTCTTGTTTCCTACTGTATTGCTAACACATGATAGGCAAACGGTAAATATTTGTTAAGTAAATGAATGTACGTGTGTATTTACTCAGGACAGGGCAAAAGGGTAGTAAGGCCTTTTTATATCATTAGAAATCCTCTGCCAGGTTACACCTCTGTCACTTAATCAGTATTCTTTGAGTAAGGTGTTTTGTTTTTTTACCATCTGAAAAACTTTATAATAGCCAGTCCCCACTTCATTATTATGTCCAAAAGAGATGTGTGGTATTGAGAGGACAGTACTAAAACTAGCTATCAAGATATCTTGTGTTGCATCCCTGATATGTTATTGGCTGCTTGACTTTTTGGGACTCAGTTTCCATGTCTACAAAATGAAAGTGTTGAACAAAACTGATCTTTAAAGTTTCTCCTACTTTAAGCATGCTTTTATTCTAGGATATCATGAAAGATTATTTTAGGTACTTTGTTGAAATAGTCATACACAATATATCTGTACTCCCTCAATCTACCACTTTTGAAATTATATATAAAAAAGGTGATAAGGTTCTGCTTATGATTGAGTAGCTCCTATCTGAGAAGATCTCCTGCAGAGATTAGTGACAAACTATAAATAAAACACAAAAAAACTACCACCTGAAAGCCCTGGTAATTGAACAGAAAGCAGCATATTTGGGAGGGGGTCAAAGTGTAGAGAAAATGAATGGCAGAATGAAATTCCTATTTGGGGGGCTTTGTCCTGAGGTCATCATAGTTGTGGCATTGATAATGTGGAAACGCTAACATTCCAACTGAAAGCTCACTTTCTGTCTGGTGGGCGGAACCAGGTGAAAGTCTTGGGGCAACCAGAGAGCTAGAGAAGGGGAACCTTGATTTTGTGGTATACAACCTTGAACCTCTAGCTGATCATGAGTGGTGCTTGCATGAAGCAGACTGAGATCAGTCAGAATCAAGAGCTGAGCTGTGTTGCACCACAGGTGTTAACAGAGTTTGCAATTTAAATCTAGCAAAGTTAATTGCCTACTAAAACAAAAAACATTAACTCTCTTCAAAGGAGTATAATGGAATGCAGAGCTTCCACAGCATAACATTTGCAATGTCCAGGATACAGTCTAAAATTGAGCTAAGATATTGTGACCCATTCTGAAGGAAAAAGTTGGCAAGTACCAACCCCAGGGTGACTCAGATGTTTAAATTATCACACAAGGATTTTTTTTTTTTAATATTTATTTGAGATAGCATGTGCAAGGGAGTGTGGGGCGGGGCTGGGCAGGGGGAGCAGAGTGAAAGGGAGAAGCAGAAGCAGACTCCCCACTGAGAAGGGAGCCTGACATCAGGGCTCAAACCCAGGACCCTAGGATCATGACCTGAGCCAAAGGCAGATGCCCAATCAACTGAGCCACCCAGGCACCCATCACACAAGGACTTTAACCAAAGAAAAGATAGGAAATACCAACAGAGAAATAGAAAATACAGAAAGAACCAAATGGAACTCTTAGAACTTTTTGAAAATTATATCTGAAATTAAAAATTCACTGGAGGAGTTAAAAAGCAGAAGAGGTGACAGAAAACAGAACCAATGAACTTGAAATTAGAGCAATAGAAATTATTTTGTAGAAAGAAGGGGGAGGGGATAAGTTATAGTAAAATAAGCAGAGCCTCAGGGACCTGTGGAACATATCAGAATGTCTAGCATATGTGTAATTGGAGAACCAGAAGGAGAGACTAGAGAGAATAAGGTAGAAAATATATTTTAAAAAATAATGTTCAAAAATTTTCCAAACTTGAGGAATGATACAAATTCAAAAAGTTCAGCAAGCCCCAGACAGGATAAATGAGAAGAAAACACTGCATAGGCACGTGGTAGTTAAACTGTCAAAGAGCAACAGTGAAGAGATCTTGAAAGCTGCCAGGTAAAAACCAAACATTACATACACAGAGACAACAATCAAATGAGTGTGGACTGTTCATCAGAAATCCTGGCAACCAGAAGAGAAAACTATAAAGTGCTGAAAGGAACAAAACTTGCCAACCTTGAGTTTTGTATGTGGTGAAAATATCTTTCAAGAAGGAAGGTGAAACAACATTTTCAGATAAAAGGAAACTAAGAATTTATTGCCAAGAGACCTTTACTATAAGAAATGTTAAAGGAAGTTTTTCAGACTGAAGGGAAATAATAGCAGAGGGAAACTTGAATATTTAGAATTATTGAAGAATATTGGAAATGCTAAATACC
Source organism: Mirounga leonina (assembly GCF_011800145.1). NCBI lineage: Eukaryota > Metazoa > Chordata > Mammalia > Carnivora > Phocidae > Mirounga > Mirounga leonina. The sequence continues at coordinate 11,000,408 of NW_023270454.1, forward strand.
TAGGTAAATATAACAGGCTATTTTTTTTCCTTTTTAATGTCTTTAAAATATACATGACTATTTAGACTACAGCATTGCCTTTGTGGTGTTTATAGTGTATTTAGACATATTAAATATGGAAACTATAATGTTAAAGGTGATTGGGTGTGGGGTGGCTGAATGGATAAATATACTTGTACAGTTATATTCTTTGTTGAGAGAATCTGTCTTGTGCATTGTGGGATATTTGGCAGCATCTTTCACACCACTAGATGCCAGTAGAATTCTCCTCCCCCCAACCTGTGGTTGTCTCTACACATTGCCAGATGTTACCTCTATGCAAAATCATCCCTGGTTGAGAACCACTATCCTAGAGCAATCCTTTTTTTAAAAATGGGAAGAGGTATAAATTAAAAGTTAATATTTACATTAAAATGCAATTCTAAAAGTATTTAAATCTGACAGAAGGTGGGAAAGAAAAAATAGGAATAAAAACTGAAGGGATAAACAGAAAATAAATGTTAAACTCTATTTCAGCAGTATCAACAACTATTTTAGTATCAATGAGCTAAAGACTCCTATTGAAAGACAAAGATCGTCAGACTGACATAAAGAAAAAAAGAAGGCAAGATCCAAATACAAGCTGTGTACAAGAGATGCATTTTGAATATGAAGACATAGATTGAAAAATAAATAAATAAATGGGAAAATATGCGGTGGATAAAAAAACAGAAGTAGCTGCATTAATTAAGGAGTTAAAAAAAAAGATTTCAAGACAAAATATCATCAAATAAAAAGGGTCATTCCATAATAATAAAATTTTTAGGAAGATATAACTATATATATATGTGCCTAATAATAAAAATTGATAGAAGTTAGGAAGAAATAAGTAATTCTTGATCATGGTATGAGATTGTTAACACAGCAATTAATAGAACAACTAGGCTAAAAACAACAACTAGACAACAACAAAACAAGACATGGAAGATTTGAACAACACTGATATTTGTAGAATGCTAGTCACAACTTCTGTATAAGATATAGTACTCAAGAGCACATGGTATGTTCCCCAGGAGAGACTGAATGCAGGGCTATTAAATAAATTTCAATATTAAAAAGATTGAAAGCATACAAAGTATAATCTCTAGGTCCAAAGAAGTTAAATTAGAAATCAGTAAACTAAGGTAATTAGTTTTTTTAGTAGAATATCCTAAATTAAACAAAATACTTGTAAATAATCTGGGAGTCAAAAATGAAATCATAAAGGAGATGAGAAAATAGTTTGAACTGAATGATAATAAAAATGCATCATCAAAATATGTGGGATACAGCTAAAGCAGTGTTTAAAGAGAAACCTACAGCTTTAGAATGCTTAGATTAAAAAAGGAGAAAAGGTCCAAAATCACCAACTTAAGCTATGAAAAAAAGAACAAAGTAACTGGAAAGAATGAAATAATAAAAATAAGAGTAGAAATCAATAAAATACTTACAACTCATAAGCAAGGTTGTTCGATATAAATATACCAAAACTAATTGTATTGGCAACAAGGAGTCTGAAAATGAATAAAATACTTGGGAATAAATTTAACAAAAGAAGTGCAGATTCTGTGCACTGGAAAACACAAAACATTGCAGAGAGAAGTTAAAGATATCTAAATAAATGAGAGATATACCATGTTCATGGATTAGAAGACGGTATGGTTAAGATCAGTAGTGGGCTGGGCGCCTGGGTGGCTCAGTTGGTTAAGCAACTGCCTTCGGCTCAGGTCATGATCCTGGAGTCCTGGGATCGAGTCCCACATCAGGCTCCCTGCTGAGCAGGGAGTCTGCTTCTCCCTCTGACCCTCCCCCCTCTCATGTGCTCTCTCTCATTCTCTCTCTCAAGTAAATAAATAAAATCTTTAAAAAAAAAAAAAAGATCAGTAGTGGGCTGACTTATGTAGTGGACAGCAAAGTAAATATTTTAGGCTGTGAGTCATGCAGTCTCTGTTACAACTGTACCACTCTGCTGTTGTAGCATGAAAACAGCAATAGATAACACATCAATGAATTGGTAGTACTATGTTCCAGTAAAACTTTATTTATAAAAATGGGCAGTAGGCTGGATTTGGCTTGCAGATTATTGTTTGCTGACCTCTCATTAAGATGACAATTGTCTCTGGAGTGCCTGTGTGGCTCAGTCAGTTAAGCGTCTGCCTTCGGCTCAGGTCATGATACCTGGGGTCCTGGGATCAAGCCCCATGTTGCACTCTGCTCAGCGGGGAGCCTGCTTCTCCCTCTTCCTCTGCCGCTCCCCCCCCCCCGCTTGTGCTCTCTCTTTCTCTCTCTTTCAAATAAATAAATGAAATTTTTTTAAAAAGATGACAGTTGTCTCCAAATTGATTTATAGGTTCAATGCAGATCCTCTCAAAATTCCAATAGCTGTTTTGTTTAAATTGACAAAGCTATCCTAAAATGTATGTGAGTATGCAAAGTCACTAGAATAGCCAAAACAACTTCAAAAAAATAAATGATTTACTTGCATTGATTTTAAAACTTAATATAAAGCTATAATAATCAAGAGACTGTGGTATGAGGAAGACCTATACATGGATGAAATAAGAGCTAATACCCTATTGGATGAAATAAGAGCTATACCCTATTGGTATAAGTGTAGACCTATATATGGATGAAATAAGAGCTAAAACTGTGAAACTTTTTGAAGACAACACAGGAGACCTTTATGACCTTGGATTAGGCAAAGATTTTTTAGATAAACACCGAAAGTGACTGAAAGCAGATTAATGACTTCCTAGTTTGGGATGTGGAGGGGAAGATACAGATTACAAAAATACACGTGGGATTTTGTGGGAGATGATTGAAATGTTTGTTATCTTGATTGTGGTGGGGTGGTTTCGTGGGTGTATACAACTGTCAAAGACTCAGGAAATCATGCACTCTAAATGGATCTAGTTTATTTTTCATACAAATAATAAAATCTCAAAGTTGATTAAAAAGAAGAGAAAAAACTTAAAGTTAAGTAGCTGATTAGAAACAAAGAGAATCAATGATCCGAAATATAGATCTGAAGTAATTGCTCAGAGTACAGAGCAGAGAAACAAGGAAGATGGGAAAAATGATAAGAGAATTTAGATATGCATGGATAATACAGGGAGGAGATCCAACAACATTTATTAAATGGGAGTTCAGGAAGAAGATAATAGAGAAAATGGAAGAGGCACTATTTAAATAGGTAATGGTCTAGAGTTCTCCAGAATCCATGAAAGTCACAAGCTCTTAGATTAAAGTGTCTCAGCAAACACCATGCAAGACAATAAAAAAGAAATCTTTACTTAATGTGTTGTAGTATAGCTATTAAATAGTAAGGCAAAGAGAATATCACAAAATTAGAGAGGAAAGACAAATTACATAAATGGTGTAATAAAATTAAAATAGAAAAGAAACCCAATAGGATAGAACTAAACATCTATTCTTGATAAAAGCTCTTGGCAGAATTGGATTTGAAGTGAATTTACATAATCTGATAAGTGCTACCTGGTAAATCTGATAAAGCCACCCAAAACAAAAACATACAAAACATATTATTCCCTTAAGTTCAAGAATGAGACAAGATGCCCACCAACCACTACTCCTTGCTTGTTCAGTAAGACAAGAAGGAAAAATAAGAAGTACAAGGATTGAAATGAAAGAAGCAAGACTGTCATTGTTGCTTATATGCTTGTGTACGCAGGAAGCTGAAAGAATCTTGAGATTGTAAGCATTTCTCTACACCAACCACAATTTTGAAAACAACTAAAATGCAACAAAAATATAAGGTTTCTATGAATATATCAAAGAAAAGATATGCAAGGCTTTTACTGAGAGAATTATACAACTTTATTGAAAAAATTAAGAAAGCTTTAAAAAGGTAGGAGACACTGTGCTCATGGACAAGGAGACTGAATATTTTAAAGATGTAATTGTCTTCAAATGAATCTGTAGAGTCAGTGTAGTCTTGTTAAAACTGCTGTGGGTTTTTACATGAAATTTGATAAAAGTTGCACAGAGAAGCAGAGGACTGAGAGGAGCCCAGGTACTCTTGAAGAGCAAAAAAAAAAGAGGGAGGAGGAGACTTAGCCTACTAAATGTCAAGTCTATTCTAAAAGCTATGGGACTTACTACAAATAAACCAGTGGGACAGAATAGAGAGCCCTCTATGTATGGAAACTTAATATATGCCAGAAAGTGGTATTGCAGGTCAGTGGACGATCATACCATTCTCCAGAGTAGGAAATAAATAAGTAATGCCTGGTCGTGAAATTCAAGAACTAATAGTATAGTCATATTATTTAGAAATTTGGAGGTAAACGCCAGAGTTAAAGCTAAAAGAGTTGAAAATGGTTGCCTCTGGGGAAAGGGAATTATGAAATGGAGGTGAGCAGGAAACAGGTAAATTCCTTTTTTTAAACAATAAATCTTTTAGAAACTCTCTTTAAAATTGGTAAAGAGAATAACTGAAAATGAAAATGGCTTAATTTAAAAATATATGGTATCATGTAAAAGCGTTTTTTAAAAAAGTTCTCTTTTTCTACAGTATGCTGAACATACTTCGATTTTATCTTCTTGGTACTGCAACCCATGACCAGCATGTTAGGCCAGCTCTGATTTATCGGAATATATCAAAATGTGCATATACATAATTTTATTTTTTTAACTGTAAAAAGCTTTTTACAGTCTTCAAGTGGTTTTTATTTTTGATGTTTGAAGTAAGTTGTCATTGGATAATTTTATGTTGTATACTTTTAGTCCTTAGTATAGTGAGTTAGAAATTATTTCATTGATTCCTAAGTATAACTTTTTTTTAGTATTAAGTCGTTATTGTTTTAAGAAAGATATTACCAGTCTTTCTAGATTTCCTTTTTTTTCAAGTAACAGAAGAGAACAAGGGATTTGATGTATGTAGTAGCTCTAGTCTCATCTGTTCTGGTTGAGCATTATCTAGAGTATTATACTCTTCCTGTTGCTATACTGAAGAGTACCAAAAAAAAAAAGTAAATGATACCCAAAAAGATGAATGGGATGATGTCAGCTAATAGGATGCCATGTGAAATAGGCATTTGTGCTGAAATCACAGTAAAAACAATAGAGGAAGTTACAGTATCCACATTTTGCTCAATATAAGGAAACACTTTCTAGGAACCGAGGATCCCTAGCATAGCAAGAAGCTGATGCTGAAGAATATAACTCCTTCAAGTATGGGTTAGGTATCCTTATATTAAATTCCTGAGAGATGGCTTCTTCATTGTATGAAAGTTGATCTCTAAGATCCTTTTAAAATTTTCAGATTATTTTGTGACATTGAGATACTTGCTTAGCTTTGAAGTATTTTGTGTTTTTCAGACCAGTGAATGGAGGTTAAGCTATGTCAATAAGGAATTTGCCGTCTGCCCTTCTTACCCGCCAATTGTCATAGTTCCCAGATCCATTGATGATGAAGCTCTTCGAAAGGTAGCTATGTTTCGACATGGAGGACGCTTCCCAGTACTCAGCTATTATCATAAAAAAAATGGAATGGTAAGTAAGTGCATGGTACTGCTGCTTGATCCAGTGAAAGTCTTCGTTTGCGGATCTTGTCTTAGAAATATTCCCTTTTCTGTGTACTTGCTCATAGATGTAATTAGTCTCTCCTGCTATGACTTCCTTCTTTTAAACTTTAGGGAATCAGGCGTAGTATGTTTTGTGATTAGGATATGATTTTGAATTCTTTTCATGATGCTGCTCAAAATTAGAAAGGCCAGATAGGCTTATCTTCAGGACTCAGTACAAAGGGAACTAATGTTCATTTGACACTTAAAATAATACTGTTAGGTAGAAAAATAAATTTCTCCAACCAAAATAGTGGTAAGATACTTTATTTTAATTATCTTTACTAAATTTCCCTGTAAAAGGTAAATTGAGCAGACATTTTTATTTTCAAAATGGAGAAGAGTGACACATGTTATTGTTACAACTTTAGTAAACACAGGAGTCAGTACTTGAATAGGCAAGCACTTGCTGTGTGTTTCCTAAATATTTTCTTTTTTTTTTTGTTTTGAGAGAGAGTGCACGAGTTGAGGGTGAGGGTAGGGTAGAGCAGAGGGAGAGAGAATCCTAAGCAGGAGCATGGAGCCTGATGTGGGGCTCGATCCTGCGACCCTAAGATCATGACCTGAGCCGAAATCAAGAGTTGAATGCCTAACTGACTGAGCCACCCAGCCGCCCCCTAAATATTTTCTAAATCTATTTCTGTTCTCTTATTTTCTCTCAGTCAGTAACTCTGTTTCTCATTTTGAAACCAGTAGTAAATAAGTTATAGTCATATTCCATTTCCCTTTTTTCCCTGGATAGTAAATACGGATATTTAGAATAAAAAGATTTCTAAAAATTTGCTACTTTGACATCAGGTCATCTATCCTGTTTGCTCAGTAGTATTTCTGTTAATCAGTGTTCATTACAAAGCATTTTAAAAAATATTAAATTTACTATGTGTCCATGTACATGGTTAGCACAGACTGGGAGTTAACTGTTGTCATCTTCTGGATGACCTTTCTTCATCATGTTAAATTTCAAGGTAGTTAATATAACAGTATATATTATGGGATGAAATGGAAATAACTCTAAACTGTTCACCAGGGAAGAGATCAGTATAATACTGATTTCTTGAGAAAAATTTCAAAATCAAACTTTCAAAATATATAGTTGATGGTCTTTGGAAACAAGTTTCTAGGTCTTGAAATACTGAAAAGGATGAAAGAGGGCCATAGGAGAATAAATAATAGACAAGCAGCTTTCAAGATACTAAAAATGATTCCCATAAGAAGAATAGTACATAAGCTTTTTTATCTTACCATTGGTGACTTTTCGCTTTATAATTCTTTTCCTTTTTAAAAAGATTTATTTATTTGAGGGGGGCAGAGGGAGAGAATTTCAAGCAGACTCCCCACTGAATGCAGAGCCTGACATGAGGCTCAGTCTCAAGACCCTGAGATCATAACCTGAGCTGAAACCAAAAGTTGGACGCTTAACCGACTGAGCCACCCAGGTGGCCCTTTACAATTCTTTTAAAGATTTTATTTATTTATTTGTCAGAGAGAGAGCACAAGCAGAGGGAGAAGCAGGCTCCCCAATGAGCAAGGAACCTGATGCGGGACTCGATCCCAGGACTATCATGACCTGAGCCAAAGGCAGACGCTTAACCGACTGAACCACCCAGTCATCCCTATAATTCTTGATAAAACCTGCCAACCCTGTTTATGTAGTTGAAACAGAAGTTTACCGGCACCATTATTCTTGTATTACAAGGCTGTGTCCAGTAAACAATTTACTGACTAAATGAATTGTAATGTTTGATCTCTTTAGCAATTATAATGTATTATGTGGAAATATTTTGAGATATTAGGAAGAAAAACTGTTACAGTGCAGGGCTTATTTTTGTTTTACAGTTATTAATTATTCCATATATAGAGCTGTTTCTTTATTTCAGGATCAAATTTATTTCAAAGTGTCACACAATTGTTCTTGAGATACTCTTAATCTAGGTAATTCATTTCTGTTTTCAGAAACTTTCAAAGCAGCTTTCTTCAATTTTAAACTGCATTGTGCTTCTAGGTAATCATGCGAAGTGGTCAGCCACTCACTGGCACAAATGGGAGAAGGTGCAAAGAAGATGAAAAGCTGATAAATGCTACCCTCAGGGCAGGAAAACGAGGCTACATCATTGACACCAGATCTTTAAATGTAGCTCAGCAAGCTAGAGCCAAAGGCGGCGGCTTTGAACAAGAAGCTCATTATCCCCAGTGGAGGCGGATTCATAAGTCCATTGAGAGGTAAAAGACTCGAGACAGTAATGGACTCTTATTAGAAGCGAATTAGAGTGAGTGAGCCCTTAGCTGTTCAAAGATCACAAGTTCTCAAACGAACCTACCCATTAACTTAAAGTCAGAAATTGGCTGGATATCCTGTCATGTTTTATAAGATGAGGGGGAAACTTAATCTTGGACTTGCCCAAAAGCATGCTTTCTCTAAGTGAACTCTGCAATTTCATCACCGCAAGGTCTATTTCTCTGTTAGTAGATCACTGGTCACCACACTTAGTGAACAGATATGCTACAGATAAGTATATTTTTCTAAGTCAGAATTCTGACTAAAGACTTCCTTTCCCCCACACCCACCTATTCTCACAGCGTATTTCCTCCACCAATATCTTTTGTTTATGTTTGCAGTTAGAGGTTTATCAGGGCTTCTGGAATGGGTGGGTGGGGGTTGGAGCTAATAAAACAATGGGGTCTGAGCTGGCCTTGGCCATCCCTGCTGAAGGTACCGGGTGTCTAGTGTTGGATCTGTGGGAACAGGATGGCAGATGTCAGTGGTGTGGCCTCGTGACTTGTCACAAAATGCAGTGTTCTGTGCAATTCCCTAGTCAGGAAATTCAGCTGCGTGAACTGGTTTAATCTGTTCATCTGAGGAATGATTTACCATGACAGGCGTGTTAAGCTTCCTTGCAACCATGTTTAAATATTAGTTTTTCAGGGTTTAATTGTCAAGTTATTGTATAGCAAGGTAAATATTTTTATACTATTTTGAGCTGCTTTGCCTCTTGGATATAGTGGAGGTTGGGGTTTTGGTTTGGTTTCTCCTTCATCATTGTATTTTCTATTTTCTTTTTTACTTTTTCTTGTTTTTTAAAGGTATCACATTCTTCAGGAGAGCTTAATCAAACTCGTGGAAGCTTGTAATGACCAAACACATAACATGGACCGATGGCTCGGTAGATTGGAGGCTTCGAACTGGCTGACACACATCAAAGAGATTCTTACAACTGCTTGTCTAGCAGCTCAGTGTATCGACAGGTAAAGTGTATTTCAGTGTTCCAGAATGGGACACGTACTGCTAACTAGACTTTGCTCTTATCCAGACTACGTTTATATATTGCGTGAAAGTTTGCGCCTGGTCTATACCTTATGTTCAGATCATTGTATAAATTACTACATAAGATAGTCATTGCCATTCAGTTATCGATGAAGTATGTGTATAGAGTCTGGTATTTTATTGATGATTAATGAACCACATATATACACACATCTTCAATGATACAACTTTTTTTTTAAGTACTAAAGGAACTATTTTTTTTCTATAAAATCCTTGAATTGTGAATCTACCAATTTTCCTTTTCTTAAACCATGAAAAAGAATGAAAAGAAGTTTTTTTATTTGCTCTCAGAGGGCCCAACCTGCCTTCTTACTTTTGAAATATCAGTGAAAAGGAACATGTAATTCTGTTACACAGTAAAATGATTCTTTCTAATTTCTCAGATATCTTATTAACAAACTACTTGATATGTGTAGTTATATCAGGATCTCAAGTTGAGCAAACCTGAGGGCAGTGATGTGAAGTATATGAAGTGATTTTAGTTTATTCACTCAGTTGAAGGTTGCTAATCCTTGAGACTTGAGGCAGAAGACTTGAACACAGAGGCAGAAGGATTGGTATAAGTTGTTGCAGAAGCTTAGAATGCCCTTTTTAAGAAGGGGATTCCTCTGAAACAATAGATAGGTATAAGAATCGCCACCACATAGTTGGATGGCACTTTTCCTTGAGACTGTAATTTGTTTTATTGATGCTTCCAAACTAAGGAAATACACATGTAATGTTTTTATGGTTAGTGAGAAATTAATCATAGAACAGGTTGCTTAAGATTATGTGGTGAGTTAATGACAAAACCAGTAATGGGTAGAGATTTTGGCGTTGGGATTCTCAGGCTGTCACTGTTTTTTGTCTTAGGCTTTACGGGATATGGGAGTTAAAGAAGTTCTGAGGCAGAGAAATCAATATTACGGAATAATGAGACATTAATTTGAAGGGTTTCATTTCTTTTTAACCTAAGTTAAAAAGATTTCCCCTTGCATGGTGAATACAGAGGCTTCTGGTTTCTTATGAACTGTAAATGACAATGAACACTTATCACCATGTTGTCTGAGTTTGCAGCCATAATAATGGGATGCTGCAGGTCAAGGCAAACTGAGGTGCAGAACAGTATTTAACTCCACCTTTGTTTAGACTCAGCTGGCCACCGGAAACAAACAGGGACTTCCACATTCTCTTAAGAGTTGAAGGTTTTGGGTTATTTTGCCATGTTTGGGTTCCCTTTTCTGATATATACTGGCTTATTACTCATACCTCCATAAAAATCTGCCTTTGTAATTAATTGCTCAAAATGTAAGACTAGACCGTGAATGAATTGAGTTAAATTGAAAATATACCACAGGTAACTAAGATATAGCGATTCAATGTATACATCAGAAGCCTTAAAATACTTGCTCATACCTAGTCACAAGATTTCATCCTAAGAATGAGGTTGTTAACCTAACCTTAGGTGAATGACAGGGAGTCTTATTTTCAAATTAAGAACTCTCAAATAATTCCACAGAAGACAAAAAGCTAAGTACAGTGTAACAAAAATTAGCAATGACCTAAATAACTCCTAAGACATTTAAGTAAATTTTAGTTGATCACCTAAGAATATTATATAACCATTAATACAATACTTCTAAAGGTGATATGGAAACATGGGAAAATGTTCATAATAAAAGTGGAAATAATAAGCAATTACCTTTTGTTATAGCTACATAAAGGATATAAGTACAAGAATTAATAGCAGTAACCAAACTTGAAATTCTTATGGGAAAGTGGTGAGGTTATTTTCCTTTTTCTTAATATTTTCTTCACTGTCATTTCAATATGAGAGTTGGAAGAAGGGAATGGGAGATGTACTTAATTTAGTTTTTGGTGTTTTCTTCTACTGTCTTTAGAATAATGGGGTCCCAGACTCCTTCTAAGTATTATGGTATAGTAATATCATTGCCACTGACTTTCTAGATTGACAGTTTTATGCTTGTTTTTTTTATTTGTTTGTTTTTTGTTTTTTTTTTTTAAATGTTTCTTCTTGGGGCGTCTGGGTGGCTCAGTTGATAGGCGTCTGCCTTCAGCTCAGGTCGTGATCCCAGCGTCCTGGGATCAAGCCCCGCATCGGGCTCTCCACTCTGCAGGAGGCCTGCTCCCTCTCTCACTCCCCCTGCTTGTGTTCTCTCTCTCGCTGTGTCTCTCTCTGTCAAATAGGTAAATAAAATCTTAAAAAAATAAATGTTTCTTCTTGTTTTCATGTTTCTGAAAGTGTGGTTCAGGTCTTGTTTCCTAGATCCATTACATTACAGTTTATGAAGGCGTCGTTATAGTCAGCTGATGGTGAAAAGGTAGAATCAAGGTCAGAGAGATACAGAAAAATAACTTCAAGTGTATGTTTCTAGGTTTGATGAGAAGGGCTTTAATCAACTATTAAGGCAGAAAACATAAGCACCTATTGTGGTGATAAGGACTGCTTTTGGGTTTTGTTAAAGGAGAAAAAATTCAACTAAAATGTTTTGTGAAGGTTGTTATAACTTAAAGAGGTTCTTGCCATGTGAAATTTGGAACCCATAGTTTTTCTTTCCTAAGAGAAGCTCTCTTCATGTGCCTTATTTCAACTCTAAACCCTACTGGACAGAGCAGAATGCAAGAGTTGGAAATACTGTACTCAATGAATGTTTGTTATTAACAGAGTTGATTGACCATGTTGGGAGTATCCCATTTGTACTCTGGATTTTTCTATCAGGGAAGGGGCATCCATATTGATCCATGGAACAGAAGGAACTGATTCCACACTTCAGGTTACCTCCCTGGCCCAGATCATCTTGGAACCAAGAAGCAGGACCATCCGTGGTTTTGAGGCCCTGATAGAAAGAGAGTGGCTACAGGTGAGAAAAGCTGCTTGGTGTGCACAGGAACTGCTAATAATTGATGTGATCCCAGTTTGCAGGAGTGGAGAGAATGTATGAAATTTTGATTGATTAAAATGCTTAAATTGTATGTTTACTTTTCTGGGAGCAGTTAATCTCTCTTCCTCTCAGTACACATTTATAATCTTTACTGCCTCTCAATTTTTGTGCCTCTCTTTCCTTATTTTGCTCATTTGGCATTTCATTCCCTCAACAAACTCTCACTAATTGTACTTTGTTACCTACAGGGGAAATAACAAAGAATGTAAAACAGTCTAGAGATAAAAAACATAAACAAGGAAGGGGGTGTGAGGACTTGTAATTATAAGGCATGTGCTCTAGCACTTTCTGCCTTTTGCTTGTCGGGCTCCACTCTCTCCTCTTGCCCCACCAGGTGAAATCCTTCTCATGCTACATGTCGCTACTCTCGTGAAGTCTTTGAGACCTTAACCTTCTTCACAGCTAAAAATCGATCCATTGTCTTCATGCCTTGTTCCCTAAACTAGACCCAAATAAAGTGACTCCTTTGAGGTCAGGGAACCATGCCCAATTTCTCTTTTATCCCTAGGACATAATGCAGTGTTATTACATATGCTGAATGACAACTGAAATAAAGGCCTCATAAAATAGATTGAAATCCTCCCAAGTCAGAGGTTAACTTATAAATGTATATACACTGTGTAACTTAGTAAATAATTGTGATTAAGAAACGTTTAGATATATTTTGAAAGTAGAATCATCTCTGGAGAAAAATCATTTCTGGCCCTTCTAGTTAAAATTCAGATTTATTATGTGTTAATGCTGTTATGTATGCCATGTCTATCTACCCTGCCTGATGACTAACGTGTAGCTCTGTTCAAGTCAGACCATCTCAAATATTTGGTAAAAATCTCTTCAGCAACATCCTCATAATGCATAGCAAACAAATAAATGAATGTGATTTACTTACTTAAATATCACCATATTAATGGGTATCAAAATACCATTAGCCACTGGAAAATGTTCATAGCATTTTCTTTGTCAGATGAGGTAGTATAAGGACCTAAAGGTAAAGCAAGTGTGTGAAATACCTAAAGGGTGTGATTTGGGATAAGGTCAGTAATCAGTTTCTGGGTGGGCCAGAGATCCAAATGATTCTTAAATTTCCTTTAGTCAGTAGAGGTCAGACTCTTCCAGTTCTTTTCAAGAGAAGAGGGGAACTAGGGACAATTTTATCTCTAATATAAAAGTATTCATAAAGATTTCTTCATGATAATAACTCTTTTCCATATGTAATTAAAAATTTAATATCAGGAGTGACCTTATAAAATCTGTGTGTGAGAGCTCCATATTTATTTCCATTTAGTGGTGAGGCTTATGTAGTTTACAATAATCTGTACTGCTTTGGAGAGATAAAAGGTGATAGCTGTCTTTTGTTTGGTACCTAAAGACCTTATATTCTTTGACTTTGCTACAAATTATAGAGACCTAGAAAATTTTACTTTAAGTTCACCAAGGATAATTGCAGTTCTTATGGTTATGCTTTAACTGCACAGCCTTGTTAAATATTTGGAAGTTGTGTTTTTTTCCTTAGCTGCTGAAAATTGTTTTAAACCAAGAAATCATTAATCTAAATAGCAGCCATCCAAATTATATGATGTTCCATTTAATAAGAGTTTTGTTGCAACTGTGTGAAATAATGTTAATGGAATGTGCTATAAATGTGCTCTCACTAGGCTGTGACTGTCACATTTCCATCTTCTGTCTTAGGCTGGCCACCCATTCCAACAGCGCTGTGCACAGTCAGCCTATTGTAATAGTAAGCAGAAGTGGGAGTCACCCGTATTTCTTCTCTTCTTGGACTGTGTGTGGCAGATACTTCGTCAGTTTCCTTGTTCTTTTGAATTTAATGAGAATTTCCTCATCATGCTCTTTGAGCATGCATATGCCTCACAGTTTGGAACATTCCTGGGCAACAATGAAAGTGAAAGGTGGGTATACTGCTTACATGGGATGGGGGCCATTTTGTTTGTAGCTGTTTTGGTCACTTCCTAAAAGAGACCAGGATTTGGTTCTACATTAATGTTATTTATAAGATGGTAGAGGTTACAGTTAGTATAAATTAAATTACATGAAGTGTGTTCTTCTTATGAGCCTATCACATGCTAGGTGAGAGCATGTCCTAGACTTTGTTCTATTAGATTAAAATTAGTCCATACACTGATTTAAAAGCTTTGAGTAAATTGGGTAACCATTTTAAGTGTTAATTTCCTTATATAAGATCATAGTAATCTTACATCTGGAAGAATCCTTAACATATAATCCAGCTCTGCCCTCCATCCAATTTTATAGATTGGGAGGGGAATACCCAGAAAGTTAAATGACTTGACCAGGGACATGCAGCTGGTTGGTCACCAGTAGTAGGGCTATAATACAGGTCTTCCTTCTCCTGCCCCAGACTTTGTCTGTTACCCCTGGAAACTGTCCTCAGGCCTCCTTTCACAGTCCAGACGCCATCAAGTTTATAGATTTATTTAGAAGATACCTATCATAATTATCTTTAAAGGTGCTTAACTGGTAATCTCAATTGGGTACAGTCAAAAGGCTTCCTCTTCTCTTTTTTCCTTTGTCATCCTAGCTAAAGGACAGTTTTGTTGGTCTTTTCAGAGAACCAACTTTTGGTTTCACTGATGCTCTCTGTTGTCTATTTTCTATTTCATCTATCTACTCTCTCCTCTTATTTTTTCCTTCTTTCTGCTAGCACTGGTTTAGTTTGCCCTTCTTTTTCCAGTTCCTTAAGGTGTAAAGTTACTGATTTAAAAGTTATTGATGTGAGATCTTTGTTCTTTTTTTTTTTTTTTTTAAAGATTTTATTTATTTGAGAGAGAGAGACAGTGAGTGAGAGCCAGCACAAGTGGGGGTGGGGCAGGGGGGTTGAGGGCCAGAGGGAGAGGGAGAAGCAGACCCACAGCTGATCAGGGAGCCAGATATAGGGCTTGATCCCAGGACCCTGGGATCATGACCTGACCCAAAGGCAAATGCTTAATGGACTGAGCCACTCAGGCTCCCCGATCTTTCTTTTTTAATATAGGTTTTTACTGCTATAAATCTCCATCTGAGCACTGTTTTCACTGAATCCCCATACGTTGTATTAGCATGTTGTGTTTTCGTTTTCATTCATCTGTGTTTTTTCTTCTGTTATTGATTTCTAACTGCATGCTGTTGTAGTTGGAGAAGATATTTGTATGACTTCAGTCTTTTAAAATGTATTGAGATTTGTTTTGTGGCCTAACCTGTGATCTATCCTGAAGAATGTTTCATGTACACTTGAGAAGAATGTGTACTCTGATGTCGTTGAGCAGAGTATTCTAGATTTGCCTTACATTTGTTCAAGTCATGTATTTCTTTATTGGTCTTCTGTCTAGTTTGATACATTATCAAAAGTAGGATATTGCAGTCCTCAACTGTATTGTAGAATTGTCAGTTTCTCTATTTTGTTATGTTGATTTTTGCTTCCTGTATTTTGTGGCTCTGCTGCAAGGTACATATATGTTTATAATTATTATATCTTCTTGATAGATTGACTCTTTATTCCAGTTTAAAATATCCTTCTTTGTCTCTTGTAAGAGTTTTTGTCCTAAAGTTTATTTCATCCATTCCAGCTCTCTCGTGGTGTGGAATGGGTATTTGTGTGGAAAATCTTTTTTCATCCTTTTATTTTCAATCTGTTTGCATCTTTGAATCAAAAGTGAATCTTTTGTAGACAGTATATAGTTGGATCATGTTTTAGTCCATTCTGCCAATCTCTGCATTTTGATTGGAGAGTTTACTTCATTTATGTTTAAAGTGATTACTGAAAAGGAATGGCCTATTTCTGCCAGTGTGAGATTTATGTTGTTTGTCTTATACCTCTTTTGTTCTTCATCTCCTCCATTACTTGCCTTCCTATATGTTTGATACTTTAATAGTGTACTATCATGATTCCCTTCTTATTTTATGTATATTAATTTTTTTTTTTTTTACTGGTTACCAGGTGGATTTCAACTAATGTCCCAAATTTATAACAATCTACTTTGAATACAAACTCAGCTTCAATGGCATACAAAACTTTGCTCTTCCATAGCTCCACTCCCCTATATGTTATTATCACAAATTACATTCTTATATATAATTATATTCTTATTTGCGCATTGACATGGATTTATTATTATGTTTGTCTTTTAAATTATGTAGGAAATAAAAAGAGGAATTACAAGTCAAAAAATATAATAATAACTTACTTTTATACCTTTAGTTATCTTTTCTGAGTTATTCCTTCATATGGCTTTGAGTTACTGTCTAGTGTCCTTTCATTTTAGCTTGAAGGATTCCTTTTTGCATTTCTCTTGTAAAGCAAGTCTTCTAGCAATGAACTCCCTCAATTTTTATTTATCTGGAAATGTCTTAATTTCTCCTTCATTTTTAAAGAATAGTGTTCCGGGATGTAGAGTTCCTGGTACGTAGTTTTTGGTTTTGTTTTTGTTTTTTTTTTCCTTTTAGCACTTGAGAAATGTCATTGCTGTCCCTTCTGGCCTCCCTAGTTTCTGATAAGAAATCTGTTGTAGAAGGATGATGTAGGATCCCTCTACATGCGGAGTTGCATCTCTCTTGCTGCTTTCAAGATTCTCTCTCTGTCTGGCTTTTGTAAATTTGATTATAATGTGTCTCAGTATGGGTCTCTTTGCCTTTATCCTTCTTAGAGCCTGTTGAACTTCTAAATGTGTAGATTCATGTCTTTTATCAAGTTTGGGGAGTTTTCAGCCCTTAATAATTTTGTGTGTGTGGTTCTTTTTGTGTTCAGTTTTTTCTATTTGTATTGAGGTATAATTGACCAATTGGCCATTAATTCTTTATATATTCTTTTGTTCCCATGCTTTCTCTCTTCTCTTTCTTGGATTCCCATTATGCATATGTTGGTACCCACAAGCTGCTTAGGCTCTGTTCATTTTTCTTTAATCTTTTTTTGTTCTTCTCAGAATGGGGAATTTAAGTTGACCCGTCTTCAGATTTGCTTATTCTTGTGCCTGCTCAGATCTGTTATTAAAACCATCTAGTGAGTTGTTTTGTTTTGTTTTTTTCAGATATTGTACTTCTCAGTTCCAGAATTTCTGTTTGGTACTGTTTTATAATTTTGTCTGTTTATTGATATAGTCTAGGTTTTGAGACTTGTTCTCCTTGTTTCCTTTAGTTCTTTGTCCTTAGTTTTTGTTTTTGTTTTGTTTTGTTTTGTTGGGGTTTTTTTTTTTTTTTTAGCTCTGAGCATATTTAAGACTGTTGATTTAAAGTCTTCATCTAGTAAAAGCAAAGTCAGTGCTTTCTTAGGGACAATTTCTGTTAATTTTTTTTCTATGACTGGGCCATACTTTCTAGGGGTCTTTCTTGCATCATTTGTAATTTTAAATCTGGACATTTAAAATGTTATAACGTAGCTCTCTGGAAATTAGATTCTTCCCACTCCTTGGAGTTTGTATTTGTTGCTTGCCATAAGCTGTAACTATTTATTTAGACTTTTCTAAACTTTTGTAAAGTGTATTTTTTTCTCACGTGTAGTTTCTGAAGTATCTGTTCTTTTTTTTTTTTTTTTTTAAAGATTTTATTTATTTATTTGACAGAGAGAGAGAGCGAGAGCAGGAACACAAGCAGGGGAAGTGGGAGAGGGAGGGGCAGGCTTCCTGCCGAGCAGGGAGCCTGATGTGGGACTCGATCCCAGGACCCTGGGATCATGACCTGAGCCGAAGGCAGACGCTTAACAACTGAGCCACCCAGGCGCCCTGAAGTATCTGTTCTTTAGTTTGTGTTCAGCTAGTCTTTGGCAGTGATTTCCTTGAATACTTGGAGCCAAAAGAGAGAGAGGAAAAGAGGGAGGGAAAAGTGAAAGGAAAAACCACTCAAGACAAAGGAAAAAAATCCTTTTGCAGTCTTTACAGATGGGCTTTATGCTGGAATATTCCTTCAATGCTTAGTCAGGCCTCAGCCTTCACTTCTCGCCCTCACTGGCCCTCACTGAGCCTAGAGATCAGCCAAAACCAAAATCTTGGGATCTTCTTGGGCCTTTTCAGAGCGTGTTTCCTGCCTTAGGCATGCATATGGCTTTCTTAATTCCTCAGTATACATGGGCAACTGTGAATACACTGCTTTTCCAAAGAATCTTTTTCCTTGGGTTTTTGGTGCTCTGTTGTACCCCTCAACCATAATCTTTTCCCCCAGATGGCTACAGGTTGTCCATTCACCTTATGTTTTCTAGGAATGCCCACCACTTTTCTGCCCATGGTGATTTCCAAGTTAGATATAACAAAGACAGGTGCTTCAGGTAACCCTTGGACAAGTTAGAACAGAGAGACACAATTCTTTGTGAATAAGGACTGCTTTATTCCCTCTGAAGCCAGGGACCAGGGTCCCATACTAAGAGCGTGGGCTGCCATCTTCAAGACTTCTATGAGCTAGGGTAAGGGTAGGGCAAGAGCAAATAAAAATATCATTAAGCTTTTTTATTGTTTTTCAAGTTTCCTTTTCCTTGATTCTTCATTTGCTTGTGTGTTGTAAACTTCTATTTCCCAGAAATCTGACAAAGTGGGTTCTAACAGTTTCTACTTTTGTTTTCAATGTTTCTCTGGAGGGATGGGCATTTGGAGCTGCCTACTCTTCCATTTTTGGTGACATCAGTCTTCTTCATTTTTGAAGCATAGTTTTGCTGATATAGACATCTTGATCAATAGTCTCTTTTTTTTTTAAGATTATCTTAGAGAGAGAGAGAGTGTGGAGGGGAAGGGCAGAGGCATAAGGAAAGAGAGAATCTTAAGCCGACTTGCACTGAGCACAGAGCCCAACGCAGGGCTCGATCTCATGACCTGGAGATCATGACCTGAGCTGAACCAAGAGTTGGACACAGCCAACTGTGTCACCCAGGTGCCCTGAATATGTCATACCACTGCTTTCTGGCCTCATGGTTTCTGATAAGTGAGCCATTACTTTCACTGAGGGTCCCCTGTATGTAATGGGTCATTTTTCTCTTACTGGTTTTGCAATTATCTTTTTCTTTGGCTTTTGACACTGATGTGTCTTAGTGTGGACACTTTGAATTTATCCTACTTGGAGTTCCTTGATCTTCTAGGGTGTGTAGAATCACATTTGAGAAGTTTTCAGACATTATTTTTCAAACATTCGTTCTGCCCTTTTTTCTTCTCCTTCTGGAACTCCCATTGTGCATGTTGGTATTCCATAGGTTTGGAGGTATTCCATAGGTTTGGAGATTCTTTTCAATTTTCTTCAATTTTTCTTTCTTTTCTTCAGAAATTAATAATCTCAATTGACCTATCTTCAAATTCACTGATTCTTCTTCCAGCTTAAATCTACTGTTGAGTTCCTGTGGTCATTTTTTCATTTCAGTTATACTTTCAAATTAGGATTTCTCTTTGGTTCTTTTTAAAATTTTTACCTCTTTACTGACATTGTCCATTGGTATAGCATTGTTATCATACTTTCCTTTAATTTCTCAGGCATTTTTCTTTAGCTCTTCGAACCCATTTATGATAGCTAATTTAAAGTCTTTGTCTAGTGGGGTGCCTGGGTGGCTTAGCTGGTTAAGCATCTGCCTTCAGCTCAGGTCATGATCCCAGGGTCCTGGGATCAACCCCCTAGTGGTGCTCCCTGCTCAGCGGGGAGTCTGCTTCTCCCTCTCCTTCTGCCCCTCCCCCTACTCGTGCTCACTCTCTCTCTTGCTTGCTCCCAACTAAATAAATAAAAATCCTAAATAAAATAAAGTCTTTGTCTAGTGAGTTCAATATGCCCTCCCTCTCCAAGGGACAATTTCTTTTGACTGCTTTTTTCCCCCTGAGTATAGACCACACATTCCTGTTTCTTTGTGTGTGTTGTAATTTGCTTTTTTTGAAAACTGATGTTTTAGATAATATGGCAAATCTGGAAATTAGATCCTCTACCTTCTGAATGAATAACTTTTTCCTCCTTTGCTGAGGGACCTTATGTGTGTATTAGGCATGACTTCAACACTCAGGTAGTTCACAGCTTTGTTTTAGCCTTCAGCTTATACAGGGCCTCAGGTTCAGCCAGAGGAGAAAGAATAGGGGCTATCTCAAGCATTTCCTAGGCATGTGCATACCGTTTTGAATTTGCAGGAATATGTCAGAGCTTTACAAAGCCCCATCTCACCCCCTGCTGCCCAGGGACATCTCATTCCCCAGATCTTTTATTTTTCCTAGGGTCTTACTTGCCTCAACTGGCATGACAGCCTCAGGCAACTGTGCTGTTAAATAGTTTCCTCTCATTGTTTTTGACAAATACCCTGGGGAATAGGGCTTTTCCCTCTGAGAACCTCAAACTGTGAGTCCTGTCAAATAACTACAAGACTCTACCAAGGAGCCTTTACCAGGGAGCTGCCAGACACATCAAATCGTGACAGTGCTCTGGGGGTGGTATTTTTTGAGGAGCTCCAAAGCTGGTCTGCCCCTCCAGTGGAGACAGGGCTGCTTGTTTGCAGTGATAGTGCAGAGCTGGGGAAAGAGTGTTGGCACTGGCCAAGTTAAAATGCTCCGAATCCTGTTCTTTCAGAGGTTCATTAGTTTTTCTTGAATGAGTGTTCCTCAGATTGTCACAAACCTTTTGTTAATTTCCAGAGTCGTGAAAGTATTTATTTTGACTGTTTTTGCCCCTGTTTTCATTACTTTTTGGAGAAGATATACAGAGGTCCTTACCCTACCATTCCAGAAGTCCCACAGCTACATGCAACATTTTAAACTATGCTCTGAGAAACTTTAGGTACCTTCCTTTTTACTGTCATCAGCTCCTTCCTCATTCTCTCCAGTGTACTTTCATGGAAAATATTCAAGACTTGAAATTAGAAGATTGGAGTTTGAATCTCTACTATTGCCACTTACTAGCCATATGACTTCTCTGAATCTATTTCTGCTCATGTTAAGGGCAAAAATTAATCTCTGCCACACTGGGTTACAGTGAGGATCAAATGACACACATGTGAAAACTAGCCTAATACCTGTCACACAATAGGCTTTTTTAAAATGTCAGTTCATTCATTCATTCTTCCTTGAATCTTCTATCACCTGCTTAGCCACAAGCCTGGAACTTAACCACTGATGGCATTTTGACACAGAACCACAGTATTACTCTGGCTGGCACATTGATTCTACTGAATGTGACAGCAAGTATTTCATGTTCTATGTCATCTGATGCTTTAAAAAAGGAAAGATAATTGGTAGCCTTTAGCAGTTGGGAGTCAGCATGTGAAATGAAGCATATTTACAGTTTCTTTGATAGATACTAATACCAAGCAGTGTTAAAAGGTATTACACCAATGGTTAGATATGCTTTTAAAATGCTGAACAAAACAAAGTTGTGTATGTCAACAAGGCTTTGCTGTTATATTTTGGTTTTGGTTTTTTTGTTTTTTGTTTTTTAGGAGAGTAAAGATTATATACAGTGATATGAGCACTGGGGGTTATATGCAACTGATGAATTATTGAACACTACATCTGAAACTAATGATATACCACATGTTGGCTAATTGAATCTAAATTTAAAAAAAAATTACATACAAATAATCATCACAAAGGCAACGCTTCATGGCACTTAAATATGTTAGAAATCTAGGTCTTGTCCTGCCATTTCTTTTTTTTTTTTTTAGAGAAAATTGGGGGTCATGCATGTGCACACACACATACACACACACACAGGAGCTGGGGGCAGAGGCAGAGGGAAAGGAGGAGAGAGAAACTTAAGCAGGCTCTGCACTTAGTATAGAGCCTGATGTGGATTATGATCTCATGACCCTGAGATCCTGACCTGAACTGAAATCAAAAGTTGGATGCTTAACCGACTGAGCCACCCAGGCACTCCGAATCCTGCCATTTCTTAAGGCATGTTCGACTTACCCCTAGACTATACTCTTATGGGGGAGGGGGACAATTGGTGATTTACCTTGGTTAAATTTGGGTAATGTGGTATAATGTAGTCCCCTCTCAAAAAGTCACAAAGTAATTGTTAAAGACTTTAAGACACTCTTCAGTAAAGCAACGTATATAACTTTAATTCAGCATTTAAATAATACGTTTGACTATGGACTTCTTACTAATATCCCCCAGCCCCCAGAACTAGCCTTTAATAAAGGGATCATAAATGCATTTTATCTCCCATTCTGATTGCCGTTTGGTAGATCCTATGAGTAGGGCTGATTGAGAAGGATTCTGAAGCTGTATGGGTTGGGCTCTGGTGGAAAAAAGTTCAGTGACTGGCTAGCCATAGGTTTGGGGGGCAGGGCCAAACCACTTACTGCAGGAGCAGTGGGTACAGTGGTTTCCTATCCTCGCCATGCCTGGTTCCTGGGGACATAGTATAGGACTTGCTATCCTAGCAATTAAATTGCAGTATACATGGGAGTTCTGTGATTATGTGGATTCTTTTTATTGCTAACATAAGAAGGGTGCACATAATTAACTAATAAGTAGTTTCAGAGACAAAACCAATTTTATAGCAAAACTTCAACTTGAGTAGAAGCCTATGAAAATTGAATATGTTATCTTTTTGGTTAATGTAAGGCTTACCACAAATTATCTTTCAGTTCTTGTTAAAATTTATTTTTTCCAAAATGTATCAGTTCATGTTCTATCCCTGTGAGTTTATTCTATGATAAAAGAGTGTTACAGAATTTCAGGGTTATTGTGAAGGCTGTTCATTGTATATAAATGTAGATTGAATCTGTATTTACATCAAGATACATATTCATTTTTAATCTTTGACAGTCCATCTGCATTTTATGTACATGTAATTTATTTGTCCTAAAAGCTAAGTCTCTAAAAAATTTTAGGCTTTGAGATTTGACTCAACCTCTATTTTTAATATGTCTGTAATCTTTGTTCTTTGCATTCTAGACTTTTCCAAAACAAAAAAGAAAGTTATTTTTATATTTAGCTATTTTAAATTAAAATACAGTGCCGGGGCACCTGGGTGGCTCAGTCAGTTAAGTAATGTCTGCCTTCGGCTCAGGTCATGATCCCAGGGGCCTGGGATCGAGACCCATGTCAAGCTCCCTGCTCAGCATGGAGTCTGCTTCTCCCTCTTCCTCTGCCACTCCCTGTGCTTGTGTTCACACGCTCTCTCTCTCTATCAAATAAATAAACAAAATCTTTAAAAAATAAGATAAAATACAGTGCCAGATACAATAAAGGATTTTGCATATAGTAATGGTCTGTTCTCTGGGTTAATGTTTAACACCAGATTCTGGTTTTATCCTTCTGGTTGGCCTTGAAGCCTGTGAAATAGTTTTGCTGTTACTGAGTTATAATGCTGGTTGAATTTTCTGACAAATATTTTTATTTTACACTATTTTATTCATCTGTTAAAAGTTTTGTGTTCTGCCTTCTAACACAGAGAGAGAAGAAACTGTCCTCTTGGGAGGAGCATTTAATAGTCGTTGTTATCATTTAATTGCTTTAATGCAGTTTTCTTCCTTGTAATCAGATGTAAGTTGAAGCTGCAGCAGAAAACGATGTCTCTGTGGTCCTGGGTCAATCGGCCCAGTGAACTGAGGAAGTTCACCAATCCTCTCTTTGAAGCCAACAATCTTGTCATCTGGCCTTCAGTTGCTCCACAGAGTCTTCAGCTATGGGAAGGTAAGCTCTGCGTCCTTTGCAGACTTTTTATCAGTAGTCAAGGACCCTCTCTGAACTGCCTCTGAGTACTTGCTGTTGTTGTATTTGAAGCTGGTGAGTGGACCTGACCCTCAGACCTGTGTGTGACTGCTGTTTTTTTCACAGTGTGGGCATGGTTCTCTCCTTCACATCCGTTATCTAGTCACACTTCTTTTGTTTAGTCCCCATTTCAGAAGTGAACAGTGATTATTCAGTGGATACTGCTGTTTATATTGGGTATTTTCCTAGGTGGGAAGATACATTACTATTTTTAATTGTGATTACAAATTTACCAACTTAACCATGTTTAGGTATACAGTTCATTCTTGTCAAGTATATTCCTATTGTCGCAAAACAGGTCTCCAGAACTTTTCTTCTTGCAAATCTGACTCTATACTTACTAAACAACTTCCCATTGCCCCTGGTAACTACCATTCTGCTTTCTGTGTCTATGAGTTCGACAACTCTAGATACCTCGTATGAGTGGGATCATACAGTATTTGTCTTTTTGTGAATGACTTCTTTCACTTAACATAATGTCCTCAAGATACATCCATATCGTAGCCTGTGTCAGAATGTCTAAGGTTGAATAGTTTTCCATCGTATGTGTTTGTTTACCCATTCATACACTGATGGCCACTTGGGTTGCTTCCACCTTTTGGCACACAGGTGCACAGTTATCTCTTCAAGACACTGCTTTTGATTCTTTTGGGTATGTACCCAGGAGTGGAATTGCTGGATCATATGATAATTCTGTTTAATTTTTGAGGAACTACCATACCATTTTCCATAACAGTTGCACCATTTTACAGTTGCACCAACAGTGCACAAGGGTTCCAATTTCTCCACATCCTTGCCAACACTTGTTATTTTCGGATTTTTCCCCCCTTTGGTAGTGGCCATTCTAATGGGTATGAGGGAAAGTACATTACTTTTTGTGTAAGAAAGTTGGTAGGTAGTTGGGATAGGAATAAATTGTAAGCTCCAAGGAAATGGTTTCTGTTTCCTTCATTAAGCAGCCATTGGGAAAGGTTCCTCTGTTAAATGCTACTGAAAGGTTAATGAACTAGGCATTCTAGTAAGGTTCTATAAACCAACATAATGCTATCAGTGCAGTGATGCACATACCTCATTGTTCATGTGGAACAATAATCCATACTTAATTTTCTAATTCATTCTAAAGAAGGTATTTAACCTACATAAATTTTTCAGACTCCTGAAATTTATCTCCATAAATACGAAAGCTTGTCTTTAAAAATCTAACCAAAATCTGTCTAAACTATATTAGCCATCCCTTAAACAAAGACTACAAAGTGCCATTTCTTTTTGATCATTTTGAAGGTATTAAGTACATCTTTATTCATTTTTGTATTTTTTTTAATATTTATTTATTTATTTGAGAGAGCGCATGGCCACCTGGGTGGCAGAGGAAGAGGGAGAGAGAGAATCTCAAGCGCACTCTTGCACTGAGCCCAGTGAGGAACTTAATCTCATGACCCCAAGATCATGATCTGAGCCTAAACCAAGAGTCGGACGCTTAACTGACTGAGCCACCCAGGTGCCCCTCATCTGTATTAAATGGCACAAAACCTACACACAAAGAATGCTAGCTGTTTGGTAATTGAACTGAATTACCATAAATGTCAGTTATTATACCACATTTTAATATGTTATGCCCACAAGGGCAGTTCATGTGTGGGAAACTGTTTGCCCTTTATCTGTAAAAGGGCCTCAGATTGCTTTGCTCTCTCAGTTTGAGACTAAGTCCGTTTCTGTCACTTCTCTGGATGTCAGCTCTTACATCTCATTCCTCTTGGCATATCTGTCATTAGCTGCTTCCTTCCTCCTCAGTTTATGCTTCTAATCTTATCTGTTTAGGTGTCCGCAAGTTAGAATTGTGGGAAAGTGGCCTCAGATAGTCTCCAGGTTCTCGGAGTCTGAGCTTTAGTGCTTTGGGAATTTTTGGCTGCTCAGAACTTCTCTTTGTTTACTTTCTTCATTGTTTTAGACAGTCCCCGGTACAGGATAAGTGATCTCTTAAATGAGAGATTACAGCCAAACTTTTTGTTAAAGATTTCTGGGACAGTTTTTACCTAGAAGCCACTGTCATGTTTAGTAACTGAAGTAAGAGACTAGCTACTTGGGAGAAAAGCCAGATTTGGAGTTAAATGGCCTAATGGACGATGTAACTAGTTTTTTACCAAACCGCATTGAGAGTTTAGAGATGAAGTGATTGGAGGAAATCTTGTTGTTACATGAATGAATTCCTACCATTCCATTAAGAACAGAGTTTCCATATGTGTTTAGTGCCCCAGCTTAGAAATGGAAGAAATTCTGTGTGAGGTAAAATCTTCTCATAGTGGGTATATGGGTTGTATAATGAGCTTAAAATGTCTCTCTTCTGTTTATATTTACATCATAGTTAGCCATTAGTATTAAGTAATTCCTGAATTGAAGAACAGGATTTTAAATACAGGCTCATATAACGGAAAAATCAACAAAGTCCATTCTTTAAGCTATGTTTCTGTTTTCCCTTTCTGATAGAGAGTAGCTTTAGGGTTCTGGCAGTTTGGTTTATAGAAAGTGTTTTAAAGAATCATAAAACCTTTGTGAACTTACCAGCTACTGACAATACTGCTGCCTGGAGAGTTTTTGTACCTCCTTATTTGAATGTCTTTAAGCCATGATGTTGGGATGATAGAGCTAATGTAGATCTATGCAGATGAGGAAATGTTTCCTTTTAGTCTATAAAAAAAGGATAGTTATTGGGAAAAGAAGAATGTGCCTGTAGAATTGGAAGACCACCTCTTAAGAGACAGGGAGAGAGCGCACTGAAGTTTAGGCTTTTTATTATTTTCCTTAATTGAAGTGTAGTTGACATATATTAGTTTCAGGTGTACAGCATAGTGATTCAACATTTACATACATTACAAAGGGATCACCATGGTAAGTCTAGCTACAGCCTGTCACCATACAAAGTTGTTACACTGTTATTAACTATGTTCCCTAAGCTATACATTGCATCCCCATGTCTTATTTATAACTAGAAGTTTGTGCCTTTTAATCCCCTTTCCCTGTTTTGTCCATCACCCCATCTCCCTCCCCTGTAGCAACCATCAAATTGTTCTCTGTATCTGTGTTTCTGTTTTCTTTTGTTTGTTTGTTTTGTTTTGTTTTTGTTTTTTAGATTCCACATCTAAGTGAAATTATGTGGGATTTATCATTCTCCACCTGACTTATTTCACTTGGCATGATACCCTCTGGGCCCATCTATATTGTTGCAAATAGGAAGATGTCATTCTTTTTTATGGCTGGGTAGTATTCCATTGTGGTGTATCTATACTACATCTTCTTTATCCATTCATCTGTTGATGGACACTTAGGTTGCTTCCATACCTTGGCTATCATAAATAATGCTGCAGTTAACATAGGGGTGCATATGTCTTTTTGAATTTGTGTGTTCATTTTCTTTGGATAAATACCCAGAAGTGGAAATGCTAGATCCTATAGTAGTCTATTTTTAATATTCTGAGGAACCTCCATACTGTTTTCCGTAGTGGCTACACAATTTTGCATTCCCACCTACAATGCATGAGGGTTCCCTTTTCTCTGCATCCTTGCCAATGGCTGTTATTTCTTGTCTTTTTGATACTAGTCATTCTGACAGGTGTGAGCTAATACCTCATGTGGTTTTGATTTGCATTTTACCCTGATAATTTGTGATGTTGAGCATCTTCTTCTGTGTCTCTTGGCCAGCTATATGTCTTCTTTGGAGAAATTTCTATTCAAGTCGTGTACCTATTTTTTAATTGGATTGGTTTTTTTGATATTGAGTTATGTGATTCTTTTATATTTTTTATATTAACCCTTTATCAGTTATATCATTTCAAAATATCTTCTCCCATTCAGTAGGTTGCCTTTTGTTGATGGTTTCCTTCATTGTGCAAAAGCTTTCTAGTCTGATGTGGTCCCATTTGTTCATTTTTGCTTTTGTTAGCCTTTGCCTGATGAGACATATCCAAAAAATTACTGCTAAAACTGATGTCAAAGAGATACTGCCTATGCTTTCTTCTACGTGTTTTATCGTTTCTGTTCTTACATTTAAATCTTTAATCCATTTTGAGTTTACTTTTGTATATGATGTAAGAAAGTGGTCCAGTACATTGTTTTGCATGTAGCTGTCCAGTTATCCCAGCATCATTTATTGAAGAGACTATCTTTTCCCCCACTATATATTCTTGCCTTCTTTGTTGAAAATTAATTGACTGTCTTAAGTGTGGGTTTATTTCTGGACTCCCCTCTGTTTTGTTGGTCTGTGTGTCTGTTTTTGTGCTGTTAACATAGTGTTTTGGTCACTGTAGCTTTGTAGTATATCTTGAACTCAGGGAAGGTGATACCTCCAGCTTTGTTCTTTTTTCAAGATTGCTTTAGCTATTTGGGGTCTTTTGTGGTTTCATACAGGTTGTAGGATTATTTGTTCTATTTCTGTGAAAAATGTCTTTAGATAGGGATTGCATTGAATCTGTAGATGCTTTGGGTAGTATGGGCATTTTACAATAGTCTTCCAATCCACGAGCATGGTATATCTTCCCATTTATTTGTGCTGTTTCAGTTTCTTTTATCAATGTCTTATAGTTTTCAGAGTATAGGTCTTTTACTTCTTTAGTGAAAGATCTTCCTCCTATCCCTAGGTATTTTTTATGCAATTATAAATGGGATTGTTTTTCTTAATTTCTCTGATAGTTCATGGTTATTATATAAAAATGTGAACTTATGTGTATTAATTTTGTATTCTTCAACCTTACTGAATTTATTAGTCTCAGTAGTTTTTTGGTGGAGTCTTCAGGATTTTTTATATATAGTATTATGTCATCTGCAGATAGTGGCAGTGTTGCTTCTTTTCCTATTTGGGAGCCTTTTATTTCTTTTTCTTGTCTGATTTCTGGGCTAGGATCTCTGATACTGTGTTGAGTAAAAGTATTAGTAAGAGTAGGCCTCTTTGTCTTGTTTGTGATCTAGAGGAAAAGCTTTCAGCTTTTCACGGTTGTGTATGTTAGCTGTTGGTTTGTCATATATGGCCTCTATACTTAGTTTGTTGTGAGTTTTTAATCATAAATGAATGTTGAATTTTATCATATGCTTTGTCTGCATCTGTTGAGATGATCACATGATTTTATCCTTCTTTTTGTTAATGTGGCATGTTGTGTTGATTGACTTGTGGCTGTTGAACCATCCTGGCATCTCTAGAATGAATCTTGCTTGATCATGGTATATGATGCTTTTCATGTATTGCTGAATTCACTTTGCTGATATTTTGTTCAGGATTTTTGCATCTATGTTTATCAGGGCTGTTGGCCTATAATTTTCTTGTTTTGTGTGTGTTTGTTTGGTTTTGGTATCAGGGTAATGGTGGCCTCATGGAATGAGTTTGGAAACATTCCTTCCCCTTCAACTTTTTGGAATAGTTTGAGAAGAATAAGTATTAACTCTTCTCTAAATGTTTGATAGATTTCACTTGTGAAGCCATCTGGTCCTAAGCTTTTGTTTGTTGGGAAGTTTAGGGTTTTAAATAACAATGTATGGTTCAGCGGTTGCTCTCTCACTTTTCTAGTGAAAGTGATTTTACACATGTATGAGGTCCTATGGTTCTGAGTAAAGTTCTGTAATTGAAATTCTGTAATTCACTGTATTGTGAAACTGGAAAATTTATGGCATTGTAAGTTACCAGCTTATTTATAATCCTGGATATATCAGAGAATAGTGTTTTAATCCATTTCATAATTTTGTTGGGGGGAGGTTGAAGAATGAATGATTATGTACATAGAAATAGTGATGTTTTAGTGTATTTAGTTACACTTTCAGTACTTCAGGATTCCTGCTTCTTCCAGAGTATAATAAAACACAGATGTGAATTTTAAGAAAAAGAAAAAAGAATGTATAATGATGGAATAGTTAATCCATTGTATGTATCTTTTTGCCTTCTGTCTTCCTTTCCTGGATTCAATAGGTATTTTCCTCCGTTGGAACAGATCCTCCAAGTATTTGGATGAAGCATATGAAGAAATGGTTAACATCATTGAATATAACAAGGAATTACAAGCAAAAGTAAATGTACTTAGGAGGCAGTTGGCAGAACTGGAAACTGAGGATGGGATGCAGGAGAGTCCCTGAAAAATCTCCCCACAACCTACATAAATAAGGACCTTCCTGGAACTGAATCCCATCTGTCTCTCTCCTTTGGCCCTTCAGTTCACTTTTACACAGTAGCCTTGAACCTAAGGCTTTAGATGTGAGAACCCTCTAATGTAGTGGACTTCTCAATACTTTACGAATGAAACTTAAACTGTAATTACTCATGTTTCATGTGGCCTTTTAGGCCTTTTTACTTTGGGAGCAGAAAGGAGGTGCTAGTCATTTTATTTTATGTGAAACAGGTGACCTATTTAATGCCATTTGTGTTATATGCCATTTAATCTAAAATTTTTTCTGTGTCTACTTTCCAAACAGTGCTCCAGACCAGTCAAGGATATGATTAATCTCTTTAGGGAATATGTGTTAGTTTTAAAAAAGATCAGACTTTAAACACTCCAAACACAGAAATATTTTTCAAAACTGAAATGGTTGTTAAACCAAGAATTTTGTGATTAACATGCTGTTTCCAATACCTTTGCCCTTCTCTTTAAAATAGCTTTGGATTAACAAAGCTGAATTCATTCTCATTCTGGTTTGTTAAGAAAGGAAAATCTGAATATTTATTCAAGGTAAATATTTTTACAAGGGTTATAGGTATAATCCTTTGATATTTAGATTAAGAAGTAAATTTTAACAGTAGACAGTAGAAGTATGTGCAATAGAGAAATAAAGTAGGAATTTGTTACTGATATGGTATCGTTACTGTTGAATTGGTTTTTCAGGTTTTTTGACCATACATATTAAATGCATATCAAATGCTGGATATCCCATTAAACCATTATTTAGGTAGACGTTTGTTATAATTAAGCTACAAATATGGTTTCCTTAAACCAGAAGTGCACTGCCCTTGTCTGAAGTTCTTACTGCACTGTTTCATGTATGTATGTGTGTTAAGTTTTATTGTGTTTTGTTTTATTTTTAAGTATTCTGAGAGTTTACTAATACTAAGCTTAAACCTTTCACGTTGGCTTGAGCCTTTTGAAAATTTACCTTGACTGCTGATTTGTTCATTATATGTTAGGCAAATCTAATTGAAGTGGGAGGTGAAAGTTGATGAACGTGACACAGCTGTGTTTTAAACTGCAGAAACAGATTGAAATGTTTCAATGTTATGACTGTATTTATGCTATGCTAGTTTATTCCTGCTACTGTAAACGTTTGTGGTTCAGTGCTTTCTATATACATTTCTGTTTTGTGGCACTGTTCATTTTAATAAATACTGTCAATTCTAGTTTTCCATTAAAAGGATAGTTGAAGAGTAAACGATTAATAGCCATTTCCAGCCCCTCTGTGTAGAACCGTTTCAGTGTAAAGCACACCAAAACTGAACCCCGCTTTAGAGCTATGTATTGAGCTAAAAATATAATTGTAAAAAATATCTAGTCTAGCATAATCAATGGCCACATTCAGACGCCTTAGAAAACAGCAAATACTTTCTATCTCCAGTTTCCCAAACTTCATCTTTTTTCTGTTTCCTTGGACTGGTAGCAAAAGGCTTGGACAACAGCAACAGATATCAGAACTCTCCTTTGGTATATTTGCCTGCCTTCTCCTCTAAGCTCCGATTTATTCTTGACTTATTTTCTTGGCTATAGTCATGAGTCTTCAGGCGTTAAAGCCCTCACAAAAAGGCTACAGCAAGGAGCAAAGGAGACCTTGCTATCAATATCTCCATGCTGTGTGAAATGTTTATGTTAATCTTTTAGAAGAGGAAATACTCCAGCTTTTTTATCACCCCTGAAAATCACTTGCTGTGTTTGTTCATGCAGCTGATCTTTTTGTTTGCTCCTGTTTTTGTCTCAAGAGTAGATCTGAAGGAGCTCTTCTCAGTTCACGGACCCATAAGGAAAACCATTTAGAGTTTTGTTTTGATGTTGTTGTTTTTAGTGATTCTTTAGAAGTGACTCCCACTGGTGACACTGATTAGCCATAGGGCTTCTGTGGGTGGAAGCTTTTATTAGGCTTGGTCATGGAGAAAGTGTATGCCATCAATTTATACCTGTCTTCCTGATGAACATTTTATGTGTGAGACATAGTCCAATGATAGCATAGTGTTTCTTTTTCTTTCTTTTATTGAGGCAGTGATCTTAAGCTATTTGGACAAGTTTGCATTTTAGTATTAATTTATAATTAGGGATTGTGCAAACCTCAGTTCTGTTTATAGGTCATAAAAAACAATCTTTGTTATCAGTGTATTTTCAAAGGGGACATCTAATAATGCAAATATTAGGGTTTTCCCAAACTCAAGAACTGTGTCAGAGGTGCATTATCAATATAATTTAAAGAGGGATTTTAGTAATATTATGAAGTTACCCATTCCTTGGATAAGAAGAATACATACAGTGGATATACTCATGAGAAGATACTTGTTAAACTTTAAGTTTGGAGAATCATCTTTGATAAAGGTGGCTTTAAAAACTTGAATGAAGAGAGTGGTGGCAGAATTAGTGAGCAAGCGAATTGCCCCGTAGGAGCCAATAATAACCAAGTGAGATAAAATCAAGTTTATATATATTAAGCATCTTATGTATTCATTTATAGTAAAGGCTGGTTTACATTTTGGGGATGCAAAAGTAGGTCCTACAGAGAATATTCTAAAAATACAAAAGATTGCTACAGTCTTCTATCGGCAGTACAAGGATCCTTAGATTTTAAATTAACAATTTTTTTTTAGAAACCACAAGAACATAGTTGGTTGATTATATTAAGATTTTGAAACTCTTTGGGTGGTAAAACTTTTCAGTAATTGGTCAAATTTTTTCATTCTGGTTTTATTAAATAGAAAGAAAACAGCAGAAAGTTATAAAATCTAATAGAATTAAAACAACCTATAAATATATTTTGTTTCTGAGAAAAATTAGGCCTTTGAAACAAGATTTTAAAGTGATTTTTGGGAAAACTTTGGAAGACAATAGTCATTTCAGATCCCATATGGGTAATTTAAAAGCTTTTCTTTGAACTCTGAGGCCTGATTTACAGAGGTGATATGTCATTACTTTTCATTTTAAAGGATGAAATTTAGTGATATTTTAGTTTTTGAGTATTTATATTAAATTTAAAAATCAGTATCATGGGAAAGATCTGATCAGTAGTTTGTCTCTTGAAGTGAAAAATAGAAGGAACATTTTGCTGTACTTAAAAAAAAAAAAATCTGCGGGGTGCCTGGGTGGCTCAGGTCATGATCCCAAGGGTCCTGGGATCGAGCCCCACGTCAGGCTCCCTGCTCAGCGGGGAGCCTGCTTTTCCCTCTCCCTGCTGCTCATGCTATCTCTCTCGCTCCTGCAAATAAATAAATAAATAAATAAATAAATAAATAAATAAATAAATAAATAAAAATAATTTTTTTTTTAAGATTTATTTATTTATTTGAGACAGAGAGAATGAGAGAGAGCATGAGAGGGAGGAGGGTCAGAGGGAGAAGCAGACTCCCTGCCTAGCAGGGAGCCCGATGTGGGACTCAATCCCGGGACTCCAGGATCACAACCTGAGCCGAAGGCAGTCGCTCAACCAACTGAGCTACCTAGGCGCCCCAATAAAAATAATTTTTAAAAAATTTAAAATCTGCTTAGTAGAGATGTGACTCTTGTGGTTAATCTGGTTTCAGAGTTAGCTGTTTTAATTGGCAGCCTTAACCAGTTCATCTGGTTCACTTATTATCAGACCCCAACCTGAGGCAAAATTTTGGTAACTACAAGAGGTTATCATGAGCACCTTTTATGAGAAAGTTATTTCCTGGACCAAAAAAAGGGCAAATTTTAGAATTTGCCCCTGTTCTGGCAGCTTTGAAACTTCCCAGAGAATGAAATCAGTCAGTACATCTGGTACAGGTTTATTATAGCTCAAGACAACATAGATTAGTTATTTATTATTCTTTAATGTGGGTTAGATCTTTTCCCCCTCCAGAGCTGATACCCTAAGTTATTACCAGATAGTATTTTTATGTACTTCACCATCTTAACAAAAAACATTTAAAGACTGATTTCTCCATTAATATTTATTCTCAGATGATACGAAGTGCTAATTTTCTTATCGTATCAGTTTTCTGGTTTTTTCTCTTAAGTAAACTATTTCTCCCATCACTCAGTCTTTATATCATGTCCACAGCATCTTCTTCCTTTAAACCAGTAGCTCAGATGAGACCCCATGAAACTGTAGGATGAGGTTCTGGAAGGTTTGAACTTCTTATCTAAATTCCCCTTAAGAAAGTCCTATTTTTGAACTCGTTGTGGAACTGTAGTTTGTGCTTAATTCAGTGAAAGATAGTGGGGCTCACTGTAGACACTACATTGTCCTAAAAAATAATTCCTGATGAGAGCTTCCTGATGTTTAGAACCATTCTGTTTTAACCACCTGTGAGTATACAGATTAACTGTATTGGTAATTTGTAATAAAAACTTGTGCAACACTGCCTGTGTCTCTGCCCAAGACATTTTCCATTTCCTTCACTTTTAAAATGCACATATCTTTGGAGACGTGGATTATTCTACACAAGTACACCGAGTTGTGTTGCTTAGAATCCTTATAGATTATTACCATCTACACTAAAAATGTACTTGCACAATGTAGTTATATAAAAAAAAGAGTATGTATTTCTTCAATAGCCGGGTATTTGGATTGTATTCTTGATATATTTGAATGTGACTCTTGGATTTAAGTGCACTATTATTCATGTCTTACACAATAAAATTGCACTGTATGGCAAATATGTCTATAACGTATGCTTTGCTAAAACCTCAGAGTGCTGTAATGGACAGGTTTCTATTATGTGAACCTGCCTATATATAGTCTTAGGGAAAAATTCTAAACTTTTTAAACATTTTAATATTACTTTAATGTTCCCTATGTGATCAGTTCACTTATGTCCTAAAACTAGAATCATTCATCATGAGTCAGCTGCTTTGTCATGCTTGGTTTACTTAATCATGAAACAGTCTTGTCGAACATGGTACTGTTATCTTGGTGTGTAAGATTTGTGTGGTGTGCTCTCTGCCTCAGAGGACTGTTGCACAGATGCTAGTGTTAAATGTCTACAGACAATGGTAATAAAATTTGAATATATTCAAATGCTGGTAAATTAAAACTATAGGCTGACTAATTTTTTTTCAAATATCTGTGAAGGTTTTGGCAGTGTGTCTCAAAACTGCTGTATATAGGCCTTATATTTTGAAAAAAGATCCACAAAAAAGTTGCAAAACAGTACAATGATCTGCCATATACTGTTCAATTAGATTGAATAACATTTGTCACATTTGACTTGACACTCCTGATTGTGTGTGTATTATTGCTGTTATTTTGCTGAAGCATTCGAGGATAAGCTACAGACATCATGACCTTTCTACATAAATATTTCAAAGGTATCTCTCAAGATTTAGGAGCATGTATTATACATTCTGTGTACTCAGTTTGTATCGCCATGAGTAAATCCATGAAGGAAAAGGGAAAGCCTCTGTTAGAATAATAGCGACCTATGAAACAGGAAGAATGACAAAATTAGAAAGTCACTATTTGGCAGCCACTGCAGTAATAATTGATCTAGGCAGTCATCATCTTTGGGTGCTAAAACTGGCAGGTGAGTTTGTAAGGGAAAGCGTATAGTCTCAAAGTATCTTTCCATAAAATAAAATACTAGTTAGAAAGGGGAAAAACAGGGGCGCCTGGGTGGCTCAGTTGGTTAAGCGACTGCCTTCGGCTCAGGTCATGATCCTGGAGTCCCGGGATCGAGTCCCACATCGGGCTCCCTGCTCGGCAGGGAGTCTGCTTCTCCCTCTCCCACTCCCCGTTTGTGTCCCCTCTCTCGCTGTGTCTTTCCCTGTCAAATAAATAAATAAAATCTTTAAGAAAAAAAAAGAAAGGGGAAAAACAGTGACTTTACAGTGAAGGAACCAGGTAGGTATCACCTTATCCAAGCACAATTAGCATTACTAGTAATGGGACAGACCACTATCATGGATCATAACTATTAAGAGCAAAGTATCACCTTTGTGGCATTCTTGGATTTTTTGGTTTGTTTTTTTAAAGATTTTATTCATTTTTTAGAGCAAGCGGGGGCGGGGAGAGGAGGGGGGGTAAGCAGACTCCACGCTGAGTGCAGAGCCTGATGTGGGCTTGATCCCAGGACCCTGAGACCACAACCTGAGCTGATATCAAGAGTCAGACGCTTAACTGACTGAGGCACCCTCAGTGGCCCCCCTTTTGTGCCATTTTTGTAAAAACAAACCCAAAAAGCACAACCTGGATCTAATTATAAGGAAGCATCAGGCCAATTTAAATTGAGGGACCTTCTACAACATAACTGGTCGTATCAAGTTTACAGAAGAAAAGGAAAGAAACTTTCTGTAAGTTTGAACTTCAAAAGTTTTAAGAACTCAAAGTGGGGCGCCTGGGTGGCTCAGTTGGTTAAGCGTCTGCCTTTGGCTCAGGTCATGATCTCAGGGTCCTGGGATCGAGTCCTGCATCGGGCTCCCTGCTCCTTGGGAGCCTGCTTCTCTCTCTCTCTCTGTCTCTCATGAATAAATAAATAAAATCTTAAAAAAAAAAAAAAATCAAAGTGAACAGAAAACAGCAGTTGACATTCATACAAAGCTATAAAATTAAAATATTTCAGCTAGGGGCGCCTGGGTGGCTCAGTCGTTAAGCGTCTGCCTTCGGCTCAGGTCATGGTCCCAGGGTCCTGGGATCGAGCCCCGCATCGGGCTCCCCGCTCCGCGGGAAGCCTGCTTCTCCCTCTCCCACTCCCCCTGCTTGTGTTCCCTCTCTCGCTGTATCTCTCTCTGTCAAATAAATAAAATCTTAAAAAATAAAATATTTCAGCTGATGAAAATTAACACCCAAAATGAAACTGAACAAAAGAAAACTGATACATTCCAAAAGGAATAAATACCTTTGGAAAACTTGCAGATATGAGAAAACACCTCAAGTGATAAACTACAAAACCTAGAACAGAAGTAGACCAAAAACAAAGCAGGAAGGGAGAAAACAAGAGTTGAATGAATTCAGAATCTGAGGAATAAAGACAAAGTCATCTTGGAGATTACAAGATCCTTGAGGGAGAACAGGTTCAACTGAAAGTGTATGAAAGATAATTAAAAGTATTGGGGCGCCTGGGTGGCTCAGTCGGTTAAGCGGCTGCCTTCAGCTCGGGTCATGATCCCAGGGTCCTGGGATCGAACCCCACATTGGGCTCCCTGCTCGTCAGGAAGCCTGCTTCTCCCTCTCCCACTCCCCCTGCTTGTGTTGCCTCTCTCACTGTGTCTCTCTCTGTCAAATAAATAAATAAAATCTTAAAAAAAAAAAAAAGTATGAAAGGCCAGGCGCCTGGGTGGCTCAGTCGGTTAAGCGACTGCCTTTGGCTCAGGTCATGATCCTGGAGTCCCAGGATCGAGTCCCATATCAGGCTCCCTGCTCTGCTGGGAGTCTGCTTCTCCCTCTGACCCTCCTCCTTCTCATGCTCTCTATCTCTCTCTAATAAATAAAATAAAATATTCAAAAAAAAAAGTATGAAAGGCCAGAGTGAAAATTTTTAAGTGAAAAGGATCACAGAGAAAGAGTTCAACATAGAGGCCACACAAAGAAGAGCCAATGTATGAATAATTGGAAGTCCCTGAAGAAGAAAAATAATGGAACAGAACTAATATTTAAACCTATAATTCAAGAAGAGTTTCCAGAAATGAATAATGTCTGAGTGGAAGTGGATCCAGATTTGTCAATTCCAAGACATATCTTAGTAAAAGCATTAGACTTCAAATATAAAGAGGAAAACAAAATCCCCAGGGCGTCTAGACAAAAAGAGTCAAATCAGGTTGTTAGAATTCTCAACAACAACATGCTAAGATAAATAAGAATATTTTCAAGATATGGAAAAGTATGAGCCAAGGTTTTATATTCAGCCAGCCTGTACTTTAGGAGTCAAAGCAAAGTTTTTAAGTATGCAGGAACCCCAGGTAATGCTATAATCAAGAGTGCTGCTTCCTGAGAAATCTGCGAAAGAATTAATTTCGTCCAATTAAGCGATGACTGGGAAAACTGTAAATTAGGGTGCTAAATATACTGTAACTTGTAGACCCAAGAATAATACAAGGGGTAGAAGAATATTGGGTAGAAATGATATATTCTGACAGAAATAATGAAATTTTTAAAATAAGAGGGAAAAAAGGGACAAAGTAAAAGAAACTCTTTGACTGTCTTTTAAGTAATAGGTAGGAGTTAAAGGTATCATTTAAACCTGGCAAATCAAACTGTAGAATGTAAAGTTAGGACAAAGGTGTCTGTGGCCAGCTTTATATATAGTATTATAAATGTACTTCTAGAAAACCTTCCATTTTTTTCTATCCAAGGAAATAAAAACTACAAAGGAACAACAAATAAATACAGTCAACATATGATATACACAGTAAATATAAGAAAACAAATGACAATTGGACCCAAATATTAGACTTAACCAAAGACTGTGAATGGCCTTGATTCATCTATTTAAAGAAAAAAATCTCCAGATTGGCTTATAAAGTAAAATGCAACTCTATACCGTATACACCAGACAGAATTAAAGTGACTCAAGGGCGCCTGGGTGGCTCAGTTGGTTAAGCGACTGCCTTCGGCTCAGGTCATGATCCTGGAGTCCCGGGATCGAGTCCCGCATCGGGCTCCCTGCTCGGCAGGGAGTCTGCTTCTCCCTCTGACCCTCCTCCCTCTCATGCTCTCTGTCTCTCATTCTCTCTCTCTCAAATAAATAAATAAAATCTTAAAAAATAAAAAAATAAAAATAAATAAATAAAGTGACTCAAAAACTTAAAATCATGTACTTAGTCATGGCTCAATGTATTACAGAGCTACAATAATCAAAACAGCACTGTACTTGCATAAACACAAAGATCAGTGGAATAGAATGGAGAGCCAAGAAATAAACCCTCATGTATGTGGGCAGATGATCTTCAATAAGGGTGCCAAGACTACATGATAGGGAAAGGACAGTCTCTTCAAAAAATGTTGCCAGGAAAACAATACCCACATGCAAAAGAATTTTTATAGTTACTTTACAC
Organism: Mirounga leonina; assembly: GCF_011800145.1. Taxonomy (NCBI): domain Eukaryota; kingdom Metazoa; phylum Chordata; class Mammalia; order Carnivora; family Phocidae; genus Mirounga; species Mirounga leonina. The sequence continues at coordinate 11,039,117 of NW_023270454.1, forward strand.
CATATACAGAAATTAACTCAATGGGTTAAAGATGTAAACATAATACTTAAAACTAGAAGAAAACATAGGTGAAAAGCTTCATGACTTTGAATTTGGCAATGACTTCTTGGATATGACACCAAAAGCACAGGCAACAAAAGCAGAAATAGACTACATTAAACTTAAAAACTTTTGCACATCAAAGGAAACAACAGAATGAGATGTCAGTGTACACAATGGGAAAAAATACTTGCCGATCATGTCTGATGAGGGCTTAATAGCCAGAATTTATACAAAACTCCCACAACTCAACAAAATAATCAGATTTAAAAATGGACAAAGGACTTAAGTAGGCATTTCTCCAAAGAAGATGCACAAATGGCTAACAAGCCTATGAAAAGACATTCAACATCACTAATCGTTGGAGAAATGCAAATCAAAACCACAATAAGATATCTCACATCCATTAGGATGACCACCATCAGGGGTGCCTGGGTGGCTCAGTTGGTTGGGCGACTGCCTTCAGCTCAGGTCATGATCCTGGAGTCCCGGGATTGAGTCCCGCATCGGGCTCCCTGCTTGGCAGGGAGTCTGCTTCTCCCTCTGACCCTCCTCCCTCTCATGCTCTCTGTCTTTCATTCTCTCTCTCTCAAATAAATAAATAAAAAAATCTTAAAAAAAAAAAAATAGGATGACCACCATCAGAAAAACAACACATAACAAGTGTTGAGTATGTGGAGAACCTGAAATCCTTGTGTACTATTTGGTGGGAAGGTCAAATGGCACAGCGCGCAGCCACTATAGAAAACAGTATAGCAGTTCCTCAAAAAATGAAAAATAGAATTATATGATACAGCAATCCCACTTCTGGTTATATATCCAAAAGAATCTAAAGAAGTGTTTGGACACCCATGATCATTGTAGCAATATTCACAATAGCTAAATAACTCAAGTATTCATCAATGGATAAGCAAAATGTGGTATATACAAAAGTGGAATATTATTCAATATTTATTTTTTTGAAAGATTTATTTACTTGAGAGAGAGAGCATGAGCAGAGGGAAGGGGAAGAGGCAAAGGAAGAGAGAGAAGCAGGCTCCCTGGGGAGCCTGATGCAGGGCTCCATCCCAGGACCCTGCAATCATGACCTGAGCCAAAGGCAGATGTTTAACCAACAAAGCCCCCCAAGTGCCCTTTGTTCAGTGTTTAAAAAGGAGTTCCTGTCACATGCTATGTCATGTATGGAACCTAAAGACATGCTAAATGAATAAGCCAGTTACAAAAAGACAAATGCCGTATGATTCACTTATATAAGTTGTCTAAAGCAGTCAAATCTGTAGAAACAGAAAGGACAGTGATGGTTGCCACAGATTGGATGGAGGGGAAAATGGGGCATTATTGTTCAATGGGCATAATAGAGTTTCAGGTTTGCAAGCTGAAAACATTCAGTATTGTTAAGTATATTATGAATATACTTAACAATACTGAACTGTACATTAAAATGGTTAAGATGGTAAATTAATGTTTTTCATTGTTATTTTAAAAATTTATAATGAAATAACAGTTTAATATACCTACTTTCCAATTTACAAATATTTAATTAGTGCAATTTCAGAATAAAGTAAGTCCTTTAAAATACATATACAGTGATATCAAGAAATTGATGGAGTAGGCAGATCTAACCTTGTATTCCCACACAGAAATGTCGAAAAACAAATTTCAGATCCAAGTTTGTCAGAACTCTGGAAGAGTCCAAGTTTTGCAGTAACAAAGCAAATGCTGAATGAATTCGAAGGTGACTTGAAAATTGTAGGAAAAATCTGTGGCTTTTTTTTTTTTTTTTACCTGCCATTGTCCGATCCCTCCCCAGCACAGTCTTGAAACAGTGCCAGCCTGTGCTATCATTGTGGGCCCCTAGTGTCTCGTTGTGAAGAGAGAAGAGCAGACTTTGACCAAATACACTGCTTAAATCTGTCGTAACCTGTCTAGAGGATACCTGAAGGACTGACAGAACGTGTTCATCTCTCTTCTACCTAACTCAGGACTCAGACTGGAAGGCAGTGGGGCTTTGACCCAAAATACTGTAAGGAGAACTAACAACCTGCAAACACCTGGGGCAAAATGTAGTCAAGATATATAACAGTCAAGATACTTAAGGCCTGGGAGGAAAAGTTGGGGAAGATTCTTTGGGAAATCAAGACATTCAAAGGAACTCGTTATGTATGGAGCAATTTAGAAGTCCACATACATGCCTGAATTAAGATGCATGTTGAGAAAAGTGTTAAGAAGATCCTAAGTTTTCACTCACAAGTGATCCCAGGCTCAGTGCAAGACTAGTGTTGAAGGAAGGCCACAACACAGAACCAATCTGCAAAGATTGGAAGAAGTATTTTTTGTTTGCTTGTTTTTGAGGTGTTGTTTTTTTTTTTTAAGATTTTATTTATTTATTTGAGAGAGAGAGAGCATGTGAATGACGGGGAGGGGCAGAGGGAGAGGGAGAAGCAGACTTCCCACTAAGCAGGGAGCCCAACGTGGGGCTCCATCCCAGGACCCCGAGATCATGATCTGAGCTGAAGGCAGACACTTAACTGACTGAGCCCCCTAAGCGCCCTTGTTTTCAGTTATGTTTTTAAGCTCCTGGCATTCCAAGAAAACTCTGCCAAAACATTAAGTTAATAGGAGCTAAAGGAACAGAGATCTCAGTGACCGCACATGAAAAGGAACACAGTCTTTGCAAAACTAGTTTGGAAAAGCAACTAAACTAGTAGACTATTAGAACCTTAAATAATAATAAAACAAAAAGTCCCCAGCAAACCCAGTGAAAGGATAAGAATTTAATTTCCAGTGTTACCACATTATAATATTCAAATGTCTAATTTTCAACAACAAAAAAATCACAAGCATGAAAAACAAAAACAAAACCCCAAAAACCAGGAAAATATGACCCATTCAAAATAACAAATTTTACAAAATTTAACAAAATAAATAGAAAGTATCCCTGAGAAATTTTAGACATTGAAGTAACTAGAAAAAGACTTTAAAATAACTGCTTTAAATAGGCGTAAAGAGCTAATGGAAAGCATAGACAAAGAACTAAAAAAAATCAGGAAAGTGTACAAACATAATGCAAATATCAATAAAAAGATAGAAATTGTAAAAAGGAACCAAATTCTTGAGCTGAAAGTACAAGAGGGATGAAAAATCCACTAGAAGGGTTCAACAAATTATTTGATCAGGCAGAAGAATCAGCAAACTTGAAAATCAGTAAACTGAAATGATCAAGTCTGAGGAGCAGGAAGAAAAGGAATGAAGAAAGGGGATAGGCCTAAGAGACCAATGGGACACCATCAAATGGACCAACATATAGGAGCTGGAGAAAGAGAAAAGAAAAGAGCAGAAAGATTATTTGAAGAATTAAGGGATGAAAACTTTCAAATTTGAAAATAGACGTGAATTTACAAATCCAAGGAACTCAATGATTTCCAAGTTGTATAAATTCAAAGAAACCCACAGTAAAACACATAATCAAACTACTAAGTCAGAGAGGAAATCTTGAAAGCAGTGAGAGAATCAGAACATATAAAGGATCTTCAATGATATTATCAAATGATCTGTCATCAGAATCCATGGAGGCCGGAAGACAGTTAGATGATACCTTTAAAATATTAAAAGAAAAAAAATCTTGTCAACTGAGAACTCTACACCAAGAAAAATGTTCTCCAAAAACAATGGAGAAATTGAGATATTCCCAGATTAACAAAAGTTCAGGGAGTTTCTTACCACTAGACCTGGTCTACGAGAACTAGTAACAGAAGTCATTCAAGGTGAAATGAAAGAACACTAGTCAATAAACAGACACCCATATCAAGAAATAAATATCTCCAGCAAATGTAAAATGTAGGCAAACATAAAAACCAATATTATTGTAATTTTGGATGGTATCTCCACTTTAATTTTCTACAGGATTTAAAAGACAAAGACATAGAAAGTAATTATAAATCTATGTTATTCGGCACACAATGTATAATGATGTAATTTGTGGTATCAATAACAGAGTGGGAGACAGAGCTATACAAGAGCAGAGGTTTTGTAAGCTATTAATGTTAAGTTGATAGGGGCCTCTGGGTGGTTCAGTCAGCTAAGTGTCCGACTCTTGATTTCAACTGAGGTAATGATCTCAAGGTCATGAGATCAAGCCCTATGTCAGGCTCTGTGTTGAGCATGGAGCCTGTTTAAGATTCTCTCTTTCTACCCCACCCCCCTGCCCCTGCTCACACTCTCACTCTCTAAAAAAAAAAAAAAAAAGATAAAATAAAAAGGCCTCTTTCCCTTTAAAATAAAGGTGTTGATATCAGTTCAAATTAGATAGTTATAACTTTAGGTTGCTATATGTGATGCTCATAGTAACCATAAAGATAATATCTATGGAGGAGGAAATGAGGAAAAAATGAGAAAATCTAAAGTCACTACAAATAATAAAACAAACACAAAAGATAGCAGTAATGGAGGAAATGAGGGACAAAAAAGCTATAAGACATACAGAAAACAAAGAGCAAAATGGCAGAAGTAAATTCTTCTTTATCAGTAATTATTTTAAATGTAAGTAGAATACAAATTATAATAAAAGGCAGAAAAGGGAAGAATAAATTTGAAAAACACCATGATCTGCTCCTGGGTGTGCAAGTTTGGTTCAACATTCAAAAATTAATTGATGTAATCCATCACATCACAGGCAAAACAAGAAAAAAAATCACATGATCCAATTAATGGATTTAGAAAAAGCATTGACCAATAGCAACTCCAATTCATTATAAAAACTCAAAGCAGACTAAGAATAGAGAAGAATTTCCTCAACTTGATAAAGAACATCTACAAAAAGCCTACAGCTAACACCATACTTATTGGTAAAAAAAAAAAAAGCTTTCCCACTAAGATCAGGAACAAAGCAAGGGCATCTCCTCTCATCACTACTTTTCAACATTGTACTGGAAATCCCAGCGAATGCAATAAGACAGAAAATGAAATTAAATGTATACGTATTGAAAAGGAAGATATAAAACTGTCTTTGCAGCTGAGATAATTATCCAGAAAATCAGGAAGAATAGACCAAAAAAAAATTTGGAACTTATAAGTGATTATAGCCAGGTTGCAGGATACAAGGTTAATATATAAAAGTCAATCATTTTCTTATATACCAGCAATGAACAAGTAGAATATGAAATTTAAAACACTAAACCATTTACATTAGCACCTCCAAAAATGAAATACATAGGTATAAATCTAACAAAATATGTATAAGATCTCTAGGAATAAACTAAAAGATCTGACTAAAGAAATCACAGAAGAGGGGCACCTGGGTGGCTCAGTTGTTAAGCATCTGCCTTCAGCTCAGGTCATGATCCCAAGGTCCTGGGATGGAGCCCTGCATCAGGCTACCTGCTTGGCGGGGAGCCTGCTTCTCCCTCTTCCACTCCCCCTGCTTGTGTTCCCTCTCTTGCTGTATCTCTCTCTGTCAAATAAATAAAATCTTAAAAAAAAAAAAAAAAGAAATCAAAGAAGAACTAGATCGAATCCATGTTAATGATAAGAAGATTCAATACTGTCAGGATGTCATTTCTTCCCAAAATGATCTGTAGATTCACTGCAATCCCAAAGAAAATCCCAGCAAGTTATCTTGTGGTTATCGACAAAATGATTCTAAAGTTTATATGGAGAGGCCAAAGAAGCAGAATACCCAACATAATATTGAAGGAGAAGACCAAAATCAGAAGACTGATCCTACCCAACTTCAATACTTATTATAAGGCTACAGTAATCAGGACAGTGTAGTACTGGTAAAAAAAAAACAAAAACAAAAATGAAACAAAACCAAAAAAACAAAAAAAACAGACAAGTAAATCAATGGAACAGAATACAGACCCCAGAAATAGACTTACACAAATATAGGCAAGTAATCTTTGTTAAAGGAGCACATGGATATTTACTGCTGTTTTATTCATAACTGAGAAAGCTTGGAAGCAACCAAGATGTCCTTCAGTAGGTGAATGGTTAAATAAATCGTGGTATATCCAGATAATGGAATATTATTTAGAGTTATGAAAACACATGGAGGAAATTTTAAATGCATATTACTATGTAAAAGACACCAACGTGAAAAGGCTACATACTGTATGATTTCAGCTATATGGCATTTTGGAAAAGGCAAAACTATGGAGACTATGATGGTTAATGTTCTATGTCAACTTGGTGGGGCCATGATTAAATACGATTTTGGGGTGTCTTTGAGGATGTGTCTGGATGAGATTAGCATTTGAATCAGTGGATTCAGTAGACTGCCCTACTAGGCTAATACGAAATTGGTATCTTCCAATACACTGAGGGACTGAATAGAACAAAATGCAGAGGGGGCACCTGGGTGGCTCAGTCAGTTAAATGTCTGCCTTCCACTTGGGTCATGATCTCGGGGTCCTGGGATCAAACCCTGCATGGGGCTCCCTGCTCAGCTCAGCGGGGAGTCTGCTTCTCCCTCTCCCGCTGCCCCCCCACCCTACTCCTGCTCCTTCTCTCTCTCTCTGAAATAAAATCTTTAAAAATAAATAAATAAAAAGAACAAAATGTAGAGGAAGGGAGAATGGGTTCCCTGCAGCAATTATTGCTGTGGTGTTCTTATGGGGGATTTCTATGTCTCTCATTTCTTCCACATTTACTAGCTGGAATTGTTCTGTAAGAAAGAGTTGTCCTTAGCCTTTGCCCGGAGGAAGCCTAGCAGCCAGCGCCTCAGAAGAGGCTTAAGACAGCACCGAATGAGGGGGAAAGGGAAATGCGGACCAGCTGCGCCCGCTGGGCTGTGCTGCCACCTACAACAAGCACATTAACATCAGCTTCCACAGGGAAATTCTCCTGCAGTGTCAACTGAGCTAAACAATGTCATATTTAGTGGTGGCTAATTCTTACTTAGCATCCTATTCCTATTTCCTCAGCCACACTTTTTTACTGCATCAAGCCATTTGGTTCTCTCCCCTTCCCATTACAATATATCCTCATGTAAAAAGTAGATCCCATAAAGGTTTCCTTTGGATCCTAAAAGAAGAAAAGAATGGGTTCCCCTGCTTAGCGCAAAAATTTTGTGCCAGGAAAACACACTTTTCTTTGTTCAAAGCACTTTGAAGCCTCCTGTTTTGACTTAACAGGACAAACTCAACAACTTAAAATGGATGATGTTCCAACCATTTTTGATTTTTGTACCCATTTAAAGTCTATGAAACTCAAGTCAAGGAATCTTTTGAAGAAAAACAACAATTGTACCCCAACAGGACCATCTAATTTAAAATCAAACGTTAGTAGTCAGCAAGTACTACTTGAACATAGTTATGCTTTTAGGAATCCTATGGAGGCAAAAAAGAGGATAATTAAACTGGAAAAAGAAATAGCAAGCTTAAGAAAGAAAATGAAAACTTGCTTACAAAACGCAGAGCAACTCGAAGATGGATCAAAGCCACTTGCTTGGTGAAGAATCTGGAAGCAAATAACATATTACCTAAAGGCACATCAGAACACATTTTACCAACTGCCTTAAGCAGTTTTCCTTTGGAAGATTTCAAGATTCTTGAACAAGATAAAACATTACCAATTCTATAAAACATTCCTTTAGGATTAGCCCACAAAGAACTTGATGCCCATCCTTCATTCTATTCAAACGTAAAGATATTTAAGGAAATTATGCCAAAATTGGGTATTTAATAAAGTTCTACTTGAAGTAACATTATTACTGTATAAATTATGAAGACTAGATTATAAAAAAAAATGGAAACTTTCTATGAAACTTAATATTTGAAAAAGAATGGAAGTGCCTTGCATGAGAATTATGTACTTAAAAATTTTGCTAGAAAATTGTATGTTTGCAAGGTGTTTTGCGTTTTTGTCTTTTAAAACTACTTTTAAAGAACTGTCCATGACAATATGTTTAAGTTCTATTAGAAGGAAATTTTTTTTTCATGTACCAATGTTGGGATAGGATGCTAAGTAAGAATTAGCCACCACTGGGCGCCTGGGTGGCTCAGTCGTTGGGCGTCTGCCTTCGGCTCAGGTCATGATCCCAGGGTCCTGGGATCGAGCCCCGCATCGGGCTCCCTGCTTGGCGGGAAGCCTGCTTCTCCCTCTCCCACTCCCCCTGCTTGTGTTCCTGCTCTCGCTATCTCTCTCTCTGTCAAATAAATAAATAAAATCTTAAAAAAAAAAAATTAGCCACCACTAAATATGACTTTAAAACTGCAAAAAAAAGGGCACCTAGGTGGCTCAGTCGTTAAGCGTCTGCCTTTGGCTCAGGTCATGATCCCAGAGTCCTGGGATCGAGCCCCGCATCGGGCTCCCTGCTCAGCAGGAAGCCTGCTTCTCCCTCTCCCACCCCCCCTGCTTGTGTTCCCTCTCTCACTGTGTCTCTCTCTGTCAAATAAAAAAATAAAATCTTAAAAAAAAAAGAGTTGTCCTTTCTACCTCATTTATTTATTTATTCATTATTTATATCAATATAGACTAGAGGATATTTATATTATTTTTTATTATTTGGATTTGTGATCTGAGAGCCAAAATCTCAACCCTGAAAATGGAGGGAAAGTCTGAATATTATCAGAATCTAAGTTAGGGTAACAGAAACCTACTTTGATGACTTAATCCAAAGGGTAGGAGGAAGACACAGACTTGGCAAAGCTGGAGAACTAGCCTGGAAAGGGGCAGGAACCCAAGGCAGTCCCGAAGTCAGGAAACCCGCAGGCAGTGGCCCCCAGAGAGGTCCTTGGCTGGTGGGGACCAGTCCTGCTGTTTTCAGCCTCTCCCTCACCCTGACCGGGATTCAAATCCAGTGGAAATGCCTGTCCCTTGACTGGAAGAGGAAGGGGGCTGATGATATTAATACCAAACTGCTTCCCTGAGAAAGAAAGGAAATGGATCTTAGGTAGCCAGAAACCACTCACCTTTCAATCCCTTGTAAATCAACCCTTCTTCATGCCGGGTCCTCAGAAGCAAAGGTTTAAGCCACGCCTCTCTCCCCCCAATCCCCTCCCGCATCCAGACCAGCAGCAATGCCAGTGGGTTGCTCCACTCAGCCACAGCCCTCCCTGCAACCCCACTCAAAGTAAGCTCAGGATCTCTGACGTCATCACAAGTTCTGGGGAAAACAACAACAACAAAAGTAACTCTTCATGCTTTGACGTGGTGTATTAGAAAGGGCAGTGACCCAGTGCCTGGGTCAACATTCTGTTCCCTTGGCCTTGAGCATATGTCTTCACTTCTCTGGAAGGGGCTTTGCCACTTCCACTGTGAAGTGGGTATAATGCCCTTCATAATCTCTAAGGTCTCCTGAGAGGCTAAGAAGTCTGTAAGTAAGATTTTAGAGTCAAGTGCATTAGAGAAAGACCCATAATGAGGATCATGTCTATGAGAAAATGTTGAAGAAATGGGGCCTTCTAAGAAAGAGGCTGTAAAATAGAAAATTCGACGTATTGTATAGCATCATAGATTCTTAATGTTGGAGGAGACCTATCTTAGAGCCGTTTTCCAAAATCCTGATATGCTTGAGAATCGCTTGGGGATCTTTTAAAATGCGGACTGTGATTCAGTAGATGGGGTGGGGACAGCTTTGTACCAACCTTTGACAGCACATTGTGATCACTTGAGGGGCTTTAAGCAAATACTTAAGCCTGGGCTCCTCCCCCTCCAAACCCCGCCAAACGAGATTCTGATTCATTCGGCCCTGAAACTCCCAGGTGAGTCTAACAGGCCGCGAAGTCTGAGAACCCCGGCCTTAGGCCCGCGCTTCTCCAACTTTAGCGCGCATGATGAGCATCACCTGGAGGGCTTGTGAAAACACAGCTTGCGGGACCCCGCCCCCAGAGATCCTGACTCTGCAGGTCGGGGGTGATGGGGCCCCAGATTTTCACGTCTAACAGGTTCTCAGGTGATGCTGACTCTGCTGGTCCGTGGCCTTGGGGGTTATCTCATTTGACGCTGATGTTTCCCATGTGGGAAACCAAGAAGCAATGATACTACCAGATCTCCGCCAAGGAATAAGGAGAGGGAATTTTTTTTTTTTTAATGTTTATAACAGCTTTATTTCATAATAGCCAAAACAACCCAGATACCCTTCAATGGGTAAAAGATTAAATAAACTGTGATACATACATAGCATGAGTAACTACTAAGCAATAAAAAGAAAAGAATTTTTGCTGCATACAGTAATCTCAGTGAAACTCCAGAGACTTATGCTGAGTGAAAAAAGTCAATCCCAAAAGTTACATATTTTATGATCCCATTCATATAACACTCTTGAACTGACAAAACTACAGAAATGAAGAACACATTAACAGTTGCCTCCCGTCATTAAGTAGAGAGTTGTGGTGAGAAGAGGGTATGACTCTAACAGGGCATTAGGAGGGCGATTTCCTCAGCCAGTCCTTCCACCTTCCTCTCCTGCGTCCCCAGGTCCCCGCGGAGCCCCTCAACGCCAGCCCGAGCGGGTTCTCGGGGGCTACAGAGGGGCCGATCTCCGAGGAGGGGAAGGGCCTTGCGGAGCCGCGCGGACCTGGACGGGGCCCACGCGAAGCCCGGGAGGCTGGCCCCGCCGCTGCGGGAGACGCTGCGCGCGCGGGACGCTCACGCGCCGCTGGCCGTTCCTTAACTCTCCACTTTGTTGGTCAGAGGAGGAGGCCTACACCTGCGGGGAAAGGGTTGCCGAGGCAACCGGGGCCCTCCCTCCCCGGGCCCCTCCCGCACCCCGGCACTCTCGTGACCCGCCCCCTCCGGCGGGGCCCCCGCGCAGGAAAGGGATTGGTGCGCGGAGGGGCGTGTTCGGGTGCAGAGAAGGTAAAGGCGCCGCGCAGAGGGCGCGGGCTCGGGTTTCCACTGGCGGCGCTGGGATTCCGGGCTGCGCTGCTCCAGCTCCGGCTCGAGCTCCAGCTCCCGTTCCCGCGCCGCAGCGCAGGATCTCTGGGCGCCTCGGTCGGAAGGTCAGTGCGGCGCCGGCGGGACGTTACCCCGGCTGCTGTCCCCGGGAGCAGATCCCCCTTTCGGAGCCGAGGCCGACGTCGCGGGCCCACCTGACCCCGGCTGGCCCGATCGGTGTGGTCCTGGCGTGAGCGCCGTCTCCAGCGGTCGCCGCAGAGCTGGGAGGCGGGGGGCGCGGGGCCGGGGGCGCTGCTGGGGTCGACAGGGCGCGACACCCGGCCCCTTCCACTTTGCTGGGACACCTCCGCCAAGGAATAAGGAGAGGCGCGGCCGTTCTCATAAAACCGGTTTATCCAGTCACCTCCCGGGGAGGATGGGACCCGACACCCTTTCCACCTAGAGCCGGCCTGACTCCCGGCGACTTCTTGGGTTCCCTCTCCCGGGCGTCCTCCTCCCGCTCTGCAGAGCCAGACCGCTGAGACCCTCTGTATCTCCAGCTTAGAGCTCTGGAGTTTTTTCTAGACTTTTTCTGTCTTTCCGATCATCACCACGGTAAGTCCGGATTCACCAGCTCGTTGGTGGAGTCTTTACATTAAGCAGTTTGCTAAGTGCTCTTCATAGATTGCTCTATTCATTGTTCTCAAGAATCTAGTGTGGCGGCCCTATCATTGTCCCCTAAGATTGAGGAAACTCGAGGTTTGGCAAAGTAGTGTACGCAGGCTCACGCGGCGAGAGAGTGGCGGCGTCCCGAACCCCCTCGGCTGGTCGGGTGCCCTCGCGGGGAGAGGCGGGAGGAACCGCGCTGGAAGCGGGTTGCGGGAAGAAGGGGAAGGGGCCCGCAGCGCGACCACCGGGATGCTTCCGGTTTGTCTTCTTGGGTACCTGATCGCATCTCTTGGAGGAGAAGTGTGGGGGTTGTGGAAGGACGGTTTGAGACTCAACGAATCGGATTTCCTATCCCCTCTTGGTGATTTATTCGCCTGACCTTGGGCAGGTCAGTTCACCCCGGAGAGAAGATCCCAGCTTCAGGGGTACGGTGAGGGTTAAGTAAGAGTTCAGGAAAGCAGGCGTTTCATCCGTGCTCTGATTTAGGAGGTGCCTGATTTTTCCTTGGGTCAGTTCTATTAAGAGTACACATTTATTATTATTTAATGGACCGGAAGATTTAAAGGAGGGACTGCCTTGCAAATGTGTTTTATAAGCCTTCTTGGTCCTTAAAGCAGTCTAAGAGGTGGGAGAACCCGCGGGGGGGGGGGGGGGGGGGGGGGGGGGGGGGGGGGGGTACGGGAATGAAGGTGGGCATGGTCAGCAGCTCAGTGCCGGAGGGTTTGATGCCAGGAAATCGTCAACTAGGCAGATGGCACCTCCTTTGTGAAAAAAGTTTCACAGAGTGCAGGGTAGGAAGCCCCACTTTGAGGTGTAGGGAGTGAAGGTTGGGAGCAACCGACCACTCCTGGAGACCCCTGAGACTGGGAGAAAAGATGAACAAGAATAGGTTTCAGCAGGTTTATAAGGGTGGGGGGAGAACAGGTTGGGGAGTTAAGTGGGACAAGGGCTGGGGATTTTGAATGAGACTGGGGTTTAGTAGGCATCAGCTGAACTGTTACGTCTCTGGAGGCAGTATTGATCTCTATTGGGTGATTTTCTAGCTCCTCAGCAATATATGTATGTGCAGACCATTCACTGGGGCTGGAGACTTTTTAAAAAAAAATGAATTTTAAATGTTTTATTTTAAATTGTAGTTGCAATCACATAATGTAAAATTTCCATGTTCACCACTTTTTTTTTTAAGATTTTATTTATTTATTTGAGAGAGAGAGAGAGCATGAGAGGGGGGAGGGCGGGAGGGTCAGAGGGAGAAGCAGACTCCCTGCCGAGCAGGAAGCCCGATGCGGGACTTGATCCAGGGACTCCAGGATCATGACCTGAGCCGATGGCAGTCGCTTAACCAACTGAGCCACCCAGGAGCCCATGTTCACCACTTTTAAGTGTACCCTTCAGTAGTGTTTAAGTATGTTCACGTTACTGTGCAATAGATCTGTAGAACTTTTTCATCTTACAAATCTGAAACTATATGTCAATGAGTGAAACACTAATATTCCTTCCTTCTTATCCCCCACCTCTTGGCAACTACCTTTCTACTTCCTTTTTCTATGATTTTCGTTACTTGAGATACCTTGTATAATTCATAAGAGTGGAGTCATATGGTGTTTGGCCTTTGCTTACTGGCTTATTTCACTTGGCATAATGTTCTGGAGGCTTATCCATGTTGTCGCCTGTGGCAGGATCTCCTTCAAGGCTGAATAATATACTGTTGTGTGTATATAGCACATTTTGTTTAGCCATTTATCTGTCAGTGGCTGGGAACTTTTACTTTCATGCTTTAGTGCTGGAGATATTATTTATTTATTGCCTTCGTGACTAAGAATGATTAGAGCTGGAATTTGGGGAGATCACAAGACGGTGAGAACATTAAGGGAAATTGATGTTGCACCCTCTAGGAAAGGCCTATTTTGTTGGTCTTAAATATTTCAAATTGCAGTTTCTTTTAATATTCCTGAAACAGAATTATCAATCTTCGGAGCAATCACAGTTGAAATAAGTTTTTCACCTGAGAAACCAAAGTAATTTTTTCTGTGAACAGAGGCATTCTATTTTTTAATTTTATTTATTTTTTTCGTGGTGTAGGCAAACCCTTGATATTTCCTGTTTTCTCCTTCCTGTCTGTCTGTTCCACACCGTGTTTGGTTAGTACTGACATGCATCAGGTACTGCTAGGAATTGCTCATAAGAGCTCACAACCTCATGAGAGAGACAGCCATATTGTCTCCTGGCACCTAGGCCAACGTGTCCAGAACCGAACTCTGTCTTCTCATCTGACCTGCTTCCCCAGGGAGCCCATTCTTACAGCAGCACGCGTCCCCGTCATATCCATACAATGACCAAATCCACTTGAGCTCTGAGTCTTCCTCTCCATCAGCCCCACCCTCTTCATGACGTCACTGCTGTCTCAGCGTTCTGTGGTTCACGCAGAGAGGGTAAATGCCAGGAGATGGGAGAAGTGGTATAATAACCACCCTGGAGAGGCCTAGGTCAGGGAGGCACTCCATTATTTCTGGAGAAGAGTCTATTGACCTGTTTCTTTTTCATCCCTTTGCAGTTAAAGTAAACAAGGTGCTTGGGAGAGGAAGTCTGTGGACTGTAATCTAATCTTTAAAGAGGGACTGAGAATCTTTGATGATTTCCCTATATATAAATTTAATAACTAGGTTGGCAAAGCAAATTTTACTTTAGAACAGCTCTTCTCAAAGTATGATCTGGGGAATCCTGGGCTTCCCTGAGACATTTTGTAGGGTCCATGAGGTCAAACTATTTTAAAAATAAGACTAAGTTGTCATTTGCCATTTTCATTCTTTCTCTTATAAGTGTACAGTGGCTTTTTCCAGGGTCTCCGTGACTCGGGATGAACTTTTCCTCTGATGGTTAATGAAATGTGTGCTCGTGTATTCTAGCAGCTTGTGTTTCTAGAACCTTCTAAGGGTAAGCTTGGAGTATAAATAATGTGTTTTCAGAGATGAATTCAATTCTTAGTACTTCTATTGCACACTTACTAGCTATCTTTAGTTATACCTGTTATCATTTCTGTGACTTCATTTCCTTTTATAAGCCATCACTTTGAAATCCCTAAGTTTTCCTTGTGCCTGTATGGAAACAACAACAACAACAACAACAAAAAGTAAGTTATACTTCGTAGTCTTGATTTGAAAACTTTTCTAAATTTTTAAATGATATAAAATTATTCTAAAATGAAAAGATATTTATATATTTTTATATTTAAGGATAGATTTTTGGCTAAACAGGGGGAAACTAGAAAACTTGATTTTTCTACTCAGAGCTATACCATCCATGTTTATAAATGCTGAAAAAAATGAAATGATCTATTGGAGTTCCCTCAATAATGGAAGGGAGGAATTTACTTCAGAGAAGTGGACAGAACTAAATAAGACCTAAAAATGTGACAGATTTCATCAGTTTTACAGTGGCTAGAAATTTACATTATGTGTCTTATGCTGTAGAACCTTTTTGAGTAATATTACGGTGCCAGTAGCGTTCTGAGATCAACCATTCAGAGTCCTCTAAAGAAAAATGAATTGAGGGCGCCTGGGTGGCTCAGTTGGTTGGACGACTGCCTTCGGCTCAGGTCATGATCCCGGGGTCCTGGGATCGAGTCCCGCATCGGGCTCCCTGCTCTGCGGGGAGCCTGCTTCTCCCTCTCCCACTCCCCCTGCTTGTGTTCCCTCTCTCGCTGTGTCTCTCTCTCTGTCAAATAAATAAATAAATAAAATCTTTAAAAAAAAAAAGAAAAGAAAAATGAATTGAATGACTTAAATGTAGATATGAGGAGCTCTTAAAAAGCCAAGAATGATTTGTTACAGCTTTCCAAACTAGCAATGAAAAAGCTGTTGAAGCATCTAGCAGGATAGGTTATCAAATTGCAGTGGCTGGAGAAACACAGTAAAACCTTGTTTGGATGAAAAAGCATGAAAGAAATCCTAGCACTGTCACTTCCTAATAATAGAGAAAGTTGTCAAATTAAAAATTTAGCTGCAAACATGAAGACTAAGTTAGTGTCTTTTTTTTTTTTAAGATTTCATTTATTTATTTGTCAGCTGAACTGGCCACTTTTTTTTTTCCCATAAAAAATCATTTTTGCTTCAAGGAATGAATGAAAAACTAGGGTTATTCATACTTGGATGATTGGAATACATTTTCTTTTTTTTTTTTTTTTAAGATTTTATTTATTTATTTGACAGAGACAGAGACAGCGAGAGAGGGAACACAAGCAGGGGGAGTGGGAGAGGGAGAAGCAGGCTTCCCGCAGAGCAAGGAGCCCGATCCGGGGCTCGATCCCAGGACGCTGGGATCATGACCCGAGCCGAAGGCAGACGCTTAACAACTGAGCCACCCAGGTGCCCCTGGAATACATTTTCTAAAAAATGAACCAAGTGAGTTTGTCATTTCAAGGAAACAACTAATGGCATTGTTGCCAATTAACTTGTCTCTACCACTGTGAGTTTGAGAGCTTCTTAGTATTTAGAAACTTTCCGAAGAGATCAGTATGACCTCTTGATATTCTCTAGTGAGGTGTGTTAACATCTGGAAGCCCTGCATAACTTGCTGAACCAACATTTTCCAAAAGACCAGTGCATGAAATTACAAAATCATTCAGGGGTAAAAGATCCATTCAAAGCACTAGATAGACCAGTGGGTTTTAAGGTACAGAATCCAAAAGGTTCATTGATAATGGCTTCAGATTCTACCTTGCAACTAACCTTTAAGAAACTACTATGTGGGGTGCCTGGGTGGCTCAGTCAGTTAAGCATCTGCCTTTGGCTCAGGTCATGGTCCCAGGGTCCTGGGATAGAGTCCCTCACTGGGCTCCCTGCTCAGCAGGGAGTCTGCTTCTTTCTACCTGGCCGGCCCCTGCTCGTGATCGCTCTCTCTCTCAAATAAATAAATAAAATTAAAAAAAAAAAAAACCCACCACGTGTTGAGTTTTGGATAGTGAAGATGAGTATCCAGAGTTACCTGAAAAGACTTCTTATATTTTTTTTTAAAGATTTTGTTTATTTATTTGACAGCAAGAGAGACAGCGAGAGAGGGAACACAAGCAGGGGGAGTGGGAGAGGGAGAAGCAGGCTTCCCACTGAGTAGGGAGCCCGATGCGGGGCTTGATCCCAGGACCCTGGGACCATGACCTGAGCCGAAGGCAGACGCTTAACCAACTGAGCCACTCAGGCACCCCCAAAAAGACTTTTAAAATACTGCTCCCTTTCCCCACTATTTCACTGAGTCTGGATTTTTTCTACATACTTCAATTTAAGTAACAGATTGGGTACAACAGCAGATGTGAGAATCCAGCTGTTTGTACATCTTTGTTGTCTGCCTCAAAGGCAAACAGTAGCACTCATTATTTCTTTTAAAATATAGTTATTTTCATAAAAATATGTTTATTGGCTTTAAATGAATTAATATATTAAATATTTCTCAGTTTTGCTTTCTAACACAACAAATGTTCGATGTAAACCACATACAAAGAAGCTCTTCGTAGTCCTCAATATTTAAGAATGGGAAGGAGTCCTGGGACCAGAAGACTTGAGAACTGTTGCCTTAAGACCATTCCATTGAACTTGGTGGTAGCAAGGTGATAATCTTGACTTGGAAAAGCTATTTGCTGTAGATGGTTGGCAGTTTTTTTGTTGTTGTTTTTAATGTCCATGCTTTGTTAATGAGAGCGATCCTATGATGGGGACCGTAGTGCTGCTTGGTGGTGAAGAGCTGCTTCCCTCACTGACCTGGGCATATAGTGAGAGAGTGAGCATCAAATGTTAGTTATTAATAGTAGTGAAATAAGAAGAACCAACTTAATTAAGAATTGTCCACATTGTTAACCTAAAATGCTTTATATTCAGTTAAGAATGTGAGCCTCGGGGTGCCTGGGTGGCTCAGTCAGTTGAGTGTGAGACCCTTGATTTTGGCTCAGGTCATGATCTCAGGTCGTGGGATCCAGCCCCTCATCCGGCTCTGCTCGGAGTATGGAGCCTGCTTGGGATTCTCTCTCTCCCTCTTTCTCTCCCCCCTCACCACTCTCTTTAAAACAAAACCAAAACAAGCAATGGGAACTGTAACGATATCTCTCTGGACAGAACCTCACAGAAGCAGTTATGGGACACAATGAATGGAGTGAATGCTGATGGTCACGGCCCAGTTAACAGCCCGGAATTTCTGACAACGATGGCAAGAGAAATGAAAGGCACAGTGAGGAGGAAATTAGAGAGCATTCCGTGTGTTTGATAAAGATGGAAACAGCTGTATGATTGCAGGGCTTCACCATGTGATGACAAACCTGGGAGAGAAGTGAGCAGATGCTGAGGTTGATATGGACAGGGAAGCAGATATTTATGGTGATGGGCACGTGAACTATGAAAAGTTTGTACTCACGATGACAGCGATGTGCGGACATTGTACAGAATGTGTTCAATTTCTTGTACCAAATTATTTATCTGCCTCTTCCTTGTTTCCCCCCTGCTGTCCAAAAACACGCATATACGGTGATTAGGACCTCATTCTTCCCTGTTTTCTTCCCTTCTCTTACTGTCATTGTCCTGAAACCTTCCTTGAGAAAATCGATCCAGTCACATTGTGCACGTGGCTCCCTCTGGATAAATCTAAGACCTGCACACCTCAGCGTAGATGGAGTTGGTCAAATGAGGGAAGATCTGGGTTGTGCCTTTTTTTTTTTTTAAGCAGTTTTTGTTAGGAAGCGTCAGCGTGTTGTAGAAGCGAGGAGCCATAACCCTTACGTGGAGTATGGACAGTCAACAATATGTAGTTCAGAGTTGCACTATTGCAGAATGGGTGTATGATCCACATACTCACACATTATTTTTTTTTGTACTGCTGGTTCTTTACTAGAAACATTTTCTTTTATTGTTACTTGCTTTTTAAACTGTGTTTAGCTACTTAAAGAAAATTTGCTTATGGCACAATTGGCCTCAAATCCATTCCAAGTTATGCATGTTTTCCAATAAAAAATTATAATTTATTCTATCCCCCCTTTCCTCCCCAAAAGAGTCAGAGTTCTTACCCGGTCTTGGGTGACAATAATGACTGAAAGGATGATGTCCCCAAAGGTCTTCTGAGGGACACTAGGGCCTTTCCTATAATGTGGCCCAGAGTGGGGGCCCCTGGTCCAGTCCTGACCCCCACAGCAAGCCAGAGATGCTCCAGCAGAAGGCTCTCTTCTGCTTGTTTGGCAAAGTTAGCTGGGATGAAGGGTCCCAAGGGCTTTGAAGGGCTGTGTATTAGTGTCCTCTCCTCAAGGCACTGAGTTGAATGTGGGAGCAGGCTAAGTTCAGATCTTAAAGGATCTTCAACTGTAGTTTACAAACGTAAGATGGTTAGATCTGGTGAGCTCATTGGAAGGGGGTCGATCACCAGAGTCGGCTCTGAAGGTTCACCTGCCAGCTCTGTTGGAAATCTTTTTTTTTTTAAGATTTTATTTATTTATTTGACAGAGACACAGAGAGAGGGAACACAAGCAGGGGGAGTGGGAGAGAGAGAAGCAGGCTTCCCGCTGAGCAGGGAGCCTGATGCAGGGCTTGATCCCAGGACCCTGGGATCATGACCTGAGTCGAAGGCAGATGCTTAAAGACTGAGCCACCCAGGCACCCCACTCTGTTGGAAATCTGACTGTGGAAGCCACAGGGCTGTGTGCAGAGTGCAGGAGGCCTGACTTCAGAGCAGGGGAAGCAGCAGAGCTCGCTGTGTGGCTCTGATTTACTCTTGGGACACGCTTGCGGGGAGGGCGGGGGCGGGGAGGGTGCAGGCGGGGTGAAAGGCCTGCATGCGCCTCCAGTCACAAGCCTTGTGTGACTGGACCGTCTTGACCTCTTAAGGCCAGAACTGATTTCATGGTCAGTGAGCAATAAAACTGGTGAGGAAGAGGAGGAAGACTAAAATGTTTGTGATCTGGAGGGAAAGGAGAAAAGGGCTCTTCCAGATGATCCTTTCAAAAGGAGAGGGCAGTAAAACAAAGTAGTCACAGCTTACCGAATATCACTGAGGGCCTTTTTATCTTAACTATCTGCTTTTCTGGTCTGGTTCATTCTAAGGATAGCGACTGAGTGTTTGCACAAGATTTACAGGGCACTAGGTTATTTAATCTGGGATCTGTGTGTGCCTTCCGATGGTGCGTGGACAGACGGCTAACAGCTGTGAGGATTTGAAGGCTTCGCTGGGATGTACTGACTTGGTGTTTCCAGCTATATGCATGGTCCCCTCCACCGTGATCATTAGATGCAGTCCATGTCAGCATTGTGAGGTGTCAGTTCTAAATCTCTGCCCGGCTTTTGTCTGCCTGCCGGGTTTGATCCCCTTTTCACAGAGCCCAGCTCGCGGTAGGCTCTTGACGGGCTTCCTGTTGGCCCACTCAGCAGTCTCCTTAGTTCAGTTTGGGAGTCCAATCTACTTAGCCCGTGAGCTGACGATCTCAGCGAGCTTGTGTTTGGAGGGGTTGGGAGCATAAAAGGTTGCGTAATGAACTCTGCTCCTTTTTTATGGCAGGGCACTCTCGGGGAAATGCCGGTCACTAGGCTGCTGCGGCAGGTCGCGGGCCAGATGTTGGGGAGCCCAGCCTGTGGCTGCTGGACAGCTACCCCGCCGCTCCAGTTTCTGGGCACCTCCCCTCGGCAGATTCCAGCAGACGCCAGCTTCCACTCTGCCTCTTTCTCTGGAACAGACCAGCCACGCGTCCTAATTACAGGTTGGGTTTTTTGTTTTTTGTTTTTCTTTTTTCCACATTTGCAACTTGATTCTTCGTCGTTTTTTTTTTTTTGTTTTTTTTTTTCTGTGCTGTTTCTGGATGATTTTGGAACGGCTACCATGTCATCAGAAATGACCTTTTCCACGATTGGCTTCCTCCAGAATATGGCAAGCCCGAAATCCTTATTGTGTCACTGTTGCCAGTGCTTTGTTTGCATGTTGTAATTTTTTATTGTCTGAAGGTTGGATATAGGAAAGGGGCGGGGGGGCGGTGCAGGAAGCTGCCGAGGAACTGCAATCACCTGGAGGTGAGGACTCACGGGGAGCGAGTGTGCAGGGACTAGGGCGGTGCATCAGGTGCATCTTTTCTTGGCCGAGCTCCTCAACCCAAACTGCACATCATCCATGCCCAGCAGCTGTTGCACGTTTGTGTGTGGGAGACAGAGGAGATATGTTAGGGCCTGCCCGAGGAACCCGTCCCCACCATCTTAGAATGTCGTTGATCTCAGTGTCCCCAGACTGGCCCCCTGTGCTCCTCACCTCCTGTCCACCCAGCCCCTGAGGCCGTACCCTCCTCGCTCCGAGCCTCTCCGGGCACTCCAAGTCCTTCCAGCCAACCCAAGCCCACCTTTGATGTGATGGACACACTTTATTTCCTTCTTCCCACCAGATTGTCTTCCCCTTGGCTTCTTAAGTTCCTCGCAGTGTGTGTGTGTGTTTCTTTGACTGCCTCCTCATCTCTGACTGGAAATGGACTTGAGGTGGAGTCACTTCCCCTCTGCACCGTTCCTCCCTGGTTCACCCCACTTAACTGGTAGTGGTTTACTCCCTCCTGCCTCCACCAACAGAGCATCTTCTAGAACCCAGTGGTCGTGTCAGTGGGCCCGGTTCTAGTCCCACAGTAACAAGCACTTACAGGAAGTCCCACTTTCTGGATCTCCCGCCTCATTTACTTTTCCCAGATGAAATTTGCAGTTGCATTCCCCCAGCTGTACTCACGGCCTCCAGCTTACCCACTTCAATCAGTGGCATTTTTTAAAAAAATTATTTATTTATTTGTTAGAGCGAGATCGAGCAAGCAGGGGGAGGGGCAGAGGGAGAGGGACAAGCAAACTCTCCACTGAGCTGGCAGCCCTGGCCTTGATGCCAGGACCCCAGAATCATGAACTGAGCCAAAGGCAGACGCTTAACCGACTGAGCCACCTGGACATCCCTCTTCTCAGCGGCATTTTGAAGCCTCTAAATTAGGAACCTCTCATCCTCATTTTTAATTTTCTTCATGGCTCCTTGTGGATTCAGTTATCTGCCTTTTTCTCAGCTGACTTCCTGGTTTGTCCCTTCTTTCCCCTCTCACACCCCAGCCCAGTTCTAACGGGCAATGGGCTTCTGGATAATCCTACCAGAGGCTGATCTCAGACTGTTCTATTCGGCTTTGACTGTTTCGGCACCTGTTGCACTCAAGCTTCAGAGCCCATCAAATAATGAGGGCAGGTCTGAGAGGGAATTCCTGGCCCAAGGAGCTAGGAGGCTCTCCAACTTTCTTGTGATCTTCCTCCTCTTGCACCTTTGCTTCCTGTCAGCCACTGCATGCTAGAAAGAGTTTTGTCTCTGCAGCTAATATTACCTGCCTGATCTCTGTCCTAGCTTGGAAGACGTAACTTAGTTCTATCAGGTCAGACTGGGGCTTTCCCTCATTAGCTAAGATTGCCATATAGTCTTATTCTGCTACTATTTTCTGGGAATAATTGAATTGGTTAGATTTGGATTAAAGTTCCACTTTTTTCTTCTTCATCTAGGAGGTCTTGGCCAGCTTGGAGTGGGGCTTGCTAACCTTTTGAGGTAAGAGCCCCAAAAGCTGAAACTGAAAATCTGAGTTGTTCAGTATGTGTAGCTTATCTTTGGCAGCATGTAATCATTTTATTTTGCTCTTAATATCATAGACTTGTAGCAGTTCCATGGGTCATCATCTCCCACACTGGTCCTTTGCCCTATTTAAAAGAGCATTTTCATTGGACCAGTTATATCCTAGAGGTACCAACTCACGTGTTTTGATTTTCCCTTCAGGAAACGATTTGGGAAGGACAATGTGATTTTGTCTGACATAAGGAAACCCCCTGATCACATCTTCCAGAGTGGTAAGAGATCAAGATGCCTTGCTTTTGTTTTATCTTTGAGTTTCAAAATGCAGTTAGAGAGGCAGCTCATGGGATCAGAGTGTGTAACAGCTCATAACCAGGCTTATGATGAAAAGAAAGGCATTACTGAGGCCCAACTGTGTGATTTTTAAAAATGTCCTGTTTTGGGGTGCTAGGTTTCAGCTCAGGTCACGATCTCAGGGCTGTGAGATCGAGCCCCGGGTCCGGCTCTGTCCTGGGCGTGGAGCCCACTTGGGATTCTCTCTCTCAGTCTCCTTCTACACACCCCACCCCCCACTCACTCTCTCTTAAAAAAAAAACAAAAAACCTCCTATTTTGGTCCCTCAAAGTTCTGTGAAATGTCTACAGTAATGCTGCTGCTAGTTTAAGAGTTACAAGAACAGGAGAACTCTCTGAACTTGAAGTAAAGTTTGGGAATGATACCTTCGGATGTTATTTGGGATAGGATTTTTGAAATAAAAACTTTGATTCCTGCCTTCTGAGTTTTTAGTTAACTTCTTCGCTCAGAGGGAAAAGAAAAATCAAGTCCTGTAATGAGGACAAGGAACTTTAAAAATTTGAAGAAATTAATCCTCCTATTTCAACATAGACTTGCTCTTTAAAAAAAAAAAAAGAGGAAGATTTATTTATTTTAGTGAGAGGGAGAGAGAGAGAATCCCAACAGAGTTAGACTGCGTGCTAAGCGCAGAGCCCGACACGGGGCTCAATCTCATGACCCTGAGATCATGACCTGAGGTGCAATCAAGAGTCGGGTGCTTAACCAATGGAGCCACCCTGGCACCCCAACACTCTTAAACTGCTGTACACACACACAAACACTTCAAACTCCCCAAGTTTTCTCCTACCTTAGAAACATGTTTATAACATCTCCTGGTCCATCCTGTTTCCATGTCAGCCTTTGGCTTACCGGTACTTTGCTGTAGTGGGGGAAGATGCCCCTGCACCAAACTGACTCTCCCTAGGTCATGCTTGTGGTTCTTCTATACCAAGCTGTATGTTCTTTTAAAAATCCACCTCTAGGGGGCGCCTGGGTGGCCCAGTTGGTTAAGCGACTGCCTTCGGCTCAGGTCATGATCCTGGAGTCCCTGGATGAGTCCTGCATCGGGCTCCCTGCTCGGCAGGGAGTCTGCTTCTCCCTCTGACCCTCCTCCCTCTCATGTGCTCTCTCTCTATCTCATTCTCTCTGTCTCAAATAAATAAAATCTTTTAAAAAATAAATAAATAAATAAAAATCCACCTCTAGGGACGCCTGGGTAGCTTAGTCTGTTGAGCATCTGCCTTTGGGTCAGGTCATGATCCCAGGGTCCTGGGATCAAGTCCCGCATCGGGCTCCCTGCTCAGCGGGAGCCTGCTTCTCCCTCTCCCTCTCCCTGCTGCTCCCCCTGCTTTGCTCACTTGCGCTCTCTCTTATCTCTCTCTCTCTGACAAATAAATAAATAAAATCTTAAAAAAAAAATCCACCTCTATATCCTTTTTAAAATACTTAACTTTTCAGCAGAGTGAAATCACCGTGTGCATGTAGGGGTGGTATTAAGAGCGCCAACTCTGGAGCCAGCTGCCTGTTTGTGACCCCCGTTCTCCCACTTACTCTCTGATCCTGGCTAGTTCTTACTTCTCTGTGCCTCAGATTCCTTCCTGGTAAAATAGATCTCCCTCAAAGTCTGTATGAGAGCTAAATATACAGAAAGCCCTTAGGACAGCGCCTGGCAAGTGTAAGTCCTTTATAAGCACTAGCTATTATTACCTAGGGGGTGGTTGGGGTTTGTTCATAAGCAAAATGCTGCATAGGGTCCAAATGGTTTAGTCACCAAGTTGATCCTAATGGAATTCACGAGTCAACAGAGGTGGGGGAGAAGGTCCACTTAGCTTTTTAAACCCCAAACTTGCAAAAAAAAAAATTAAAAAAAAACACAAACTTGCGCTTCTATGGTTTTGCTGTGTTCCTCATAGGCCCGTTTATTTATTCCGACATTCTGGATTACAAAAATCTTCGGGAGATCGTGGTAAACAACCGCATCACCTGGTTGTTTCATTATAGTGCTTTGCTCAGTGCGGTTGGGGAAGCAAACGTATCCTTGGCCAGAGCCGTAAATATCACCGGTAAGTTTCTGGGTCTTGCCCAAAATGGCTGATTTGCCAGTTTTTCCAGTTCTTCGGTAGGAGATTTTTCAGACTGCGGTCATGTCCGTTCATTTCAGGATTGCATAACGTCCTGGATGTCACAGCAGAGCACAACTTGCGATTGTTTGTGCCTAGCACAATCGGAGCTTTTGGACCTACTTCTCCCCGGAATCCAACTCCCGATCTCTGTGTTCAGAGGCCCAGGACGATCTACGGGGTGTCCAAGGTCCACGCCGAGCTTATGGGAGAAGTAAGCCTTGCTTGGCAAGATGACTCAGCGTTGCCTTTTCTATTCTTTCTGCCTCGTACACTTGCTGATTCATCCTTGGAGGGGACATTTCCCTCCACCCCCACCCCCAGCACAGCCCCCAGAAGTGCTCCCTGGCTGATTGTGTTTGCTAAGTGGCAGGTATGGATAGCTCCAGAAGAACTCCTTAGCCCTTGGCCTTGTGATAACACGCAACCCTTCCCAGAGGCCCCTCGATGGCATCCTCTTCTTCATTTGCTGCCTGTCTTACAGGTTCTGCTCCATTCTGTCAGGCTTCCGCTATTGGCAGTAATGGGAGGTGATTTTCAAACTTTGTGTTTATGGAGAACATCAAATGACTTTGGTTCTATTTTTTTAAATACTCTTTGTCTTTAAAACTCTATGCTAAGGGGAGCCTGGGTGGCTCAGTCAGTTAAGCGTCTGCTTTCAGCTTGGGTCATGATCCCAGAGTCCCAGGATCCAGTCCCACATCGGGCTCTCTGCTCAGCAGGGAGTCGGCTTCTCCCTCTGCCCCTCCCCCTGCTCATGCTCTCTCTCCCTCTCATTTTCTCTCTCTCTCGCAAATAAATAAAATAAAAAATCTTTTTTAAAAAAAGAAAAAAACAACTCTACAGCACATGTGAGTTGGTGTCAGCTCCTTTAGCTGACCTATCAGGCATTGCCCTCCTCCTGTGCTGTCCTCCCCGGGCTCTGTGCAATGCCCCACTGCAGGAACACGCTCCTGGAGGACTGCACGGGGTCTTCCAAAGAAAGGTTGGAAACCAGCACAGGCTGATTTATTATTGACCGTGTTGGTATGTCACCAGAGTGATTTTTTGAAGATAAAAACTTAAGGGCTATTTATTAAAGAAAAGTGAGTGGCTCTTAGAAATTCTACAGTCTCGTTTCCTTTAGGAATATTTTAATAGAACTGCATGGAAAGATACTCCGCTCCGCCCTCCCCCCACCTCACCCCCCAAAAAAGAGCTGTTCTTTGCATTGCTCTGTCTGGTTTAAAGGATGTGTTTTAAAGTCATTTTTCCTCTTTCTCGTAGTATTATCATCACCGGTACGGGTTAGATTTCCGGTGCTTGAGATATCCTGGAATCATTTCGGCGGACTCCCAGCCTGGAGGAGGAACAACTGGTAAGTGCCGTTCTCTTTCTCTGCCCTATGGAAGACGGGCTTGCTCAGTGCCCTGAAAAGTGGCGAGGGACTGGCAGTCTTTTCAGCTGTGTACTGACCCGAGTTTCGGCACCCCCTCTGGCAAGTGCATCTGAGAAGCTCATGGAATCCCACTGACTTGAACTCATGCCGGTGTTGCAAATCCAGGTCGGGACTGGCCATCCCCAGTGCTGGAATCAGACAGAGAATATTCAAGAACAGATTTGTCATCCGCAATGTAGGAAGACACCAAATAAGAAATAGCCTCTTTCTTTGAATCCAGCCTTTGTTTCTTAATGCAGAGAGCTCTGTGAAAATGGACTGTATGTATACATTGCATATTTTTAAGGGAGCATGAGTGGTGGTGGTGGTGGTATTATTATTATTATTATTATTATTATTATTAATTTGGACTCAAACATGCATTATATTCAATAACTCCCATACTAGAAATCCTTCCCATATGAGGGGTCCTGAGATACAATATAAAAGCTAAGCCTTGACAAAATCTGAGGGATTTTAAATTTTTTTAATTTTATTTATTTACTTATTTATTAGAGAGAGAGAGAACACAGCAGGGGGAGCAGCAGGCAGAGGGAGAAGCAGGCTCTGCTGAGCAAGGAGCCCGATGCAGGGCTCCATCCCAGGACCCTGAGATCATGACCTGAGCCAAAGGCAGACATGCTTAACTGACTGAGCCACCCAAGCACCCCCAAATCTGAGGGATTTTAAAGGAGATTTTTATTGGGTTGCTTTTTTTAAAAAAGATTTTATTTATTTATTTGAGAGAGAGAGAATAAGAGAGAGCACATGAGAGGGGGGAGGGTCAGAGGGAGAATCAGACCCCCTGCCGAGCAGGGAGCCCGATGCGGGACTCGATCCCAGGACTCCGGGATCATGATCTGAGCCGAAGGCAGTCGCTTAACCAACTGAGCCACCCAGGCGCCCCATTGGGTTACTTTTTAAAAAGCTTTTTGCCTTAATACAATGCCTCTCCAAGTATGCACTGGGAATCCCTCAGGATCCTTGGTTTTTTTCAAGGGGTCCAAGAGGTCAAAACTCTTTCCATGTCAGGATTAAGGTATTATTTGCCTTCTTTTCACTCTCCTTACGAATGCACTGTGGAGTTTTCCAGAGGCCGTGTGATGTGCAACAGTGCAGTGGGCTGAACACGCCAGCACACGGGAGACGCCAGCTGTCTGCTACCAAGCCAGGCAGCCGAGAGATGGTCAAACGTAAAACACGCCGTTCTTCTCACTGAATGTTCCTTTGTTTGGAAAATACGGTCTTCATATACAATATCATACACATGACTGTGTGATGGGTTTATTATGATCATTTTAAGATGTAGTAGTACTTTTTTAAATGCTCTGTTAATTTCTGGTATGGTAGATATTGATGTAACCCTCACTCTTAAGACCTCCTTGAGGGTCCTCGGTGGTGTTGAGGAGCATAAAGAGGTTTGGAGCCTAAGGCGTCTGAGAACCACCACCCTAACACAAGAGGCTCGTTCATCGTTTTGTTATAAGACGACCCACAGACAGGATTCTCTTTCAGACTATGCGGTCCAGATCTTCCACGACGCCCTGAAGAATGGCAAATTTGAGTGCAACCTGAAACCCAGCACAAGGCTCCCAATGATGTATATTGATGACTGCCTCAGGGCCACTCTGCAAGTCATGGAGGCCCCAGCAGAGTCCCTCTCCATGAGGACCTACAACATCAATGCCATGAGCTTCACCCCTGAGGACCTGGCCCGGGAGGTTCTCAAGCACGTACCAGAATTCCAGATCACGTACAACGTGGATTCTGTTCGACAGGCCATAGGTGGGTATATCATTGCAAACCCCCCTCAAAACCCAAGTGAAGCTCCAGTCTGTACTGTGAGTTCCATGAGGACAAAAAGCATGGTGGATAAGGAGGGTCCGGACACATTCTGGAGAAAGAGTTGTTGAGCCAACAGATGCTGCAGTTTGGGGCACTGATATCTAAAGGGGGTAGGGGGACACCTGGGTGGCTCAGTCGTTAGACGTCTGCCTTGGGCTCAGGTCATGATCCCAGGGTCCTGGGATCGAGCCCCACATCAGGCTCTCTGCTCCACAAAGACCTGCTTCTCCCTCTCCCACTCCCCCTGCTTGTGTTCCCTCTTCCGCTGTGTCTCTGTCAAGTAAGTAAATAAAATCTTAAAAAAAAAAAAAAAAGGTAAACAAATGCTTTAAAAAAAATAAAGGGGGTGGAATCGTTCTATTCCAAATAAATAGCTTGTCAGCATTTCGCCATTTTATCGCTGAAACATAAAACCAGCCAACAGCATAAGAAAACGTCCCTGGGTTTTCTGATGCCACTGTGGCCTTGAGCACTGTCGGAGTAGAAGAGTCCTGCCCTACAACTCCGTGGGATATTTTAATAGTGCATCACAATTCCCAGGGCCTGACCATGGATGTGTAATAGAATTTTCTCATCTAGGAGGGTGGCGACGTGTGCACATGATGGCCACTCCGGTCTGCTCAGAGGAGGAATTTCAGAGAGTGAATTTCTTTTGTGCTATCTTGGATGATAGACCTTTATATAAAATGTGCTGGACCTTTTTGCAAATCTAGAGCCTGAGTAACTTAAGCTTCTATTCCGTGTCTTTTCCTAGCGGATAGTTGGCCGATGAACTTTGATGACAGCAATGCTCGGAAGGACTGGGGCTGGAAACACGACTTTGATCTTCCAGAGTTGGTGACGACGATGTTGAACTTCCACGGTTCTGATACTAGGGTTGCCCAGGCTAACTGAGGGAATCAGAAGGGAGAGCTCATGTGTCCCGGACCGCTGTCAAGGGAAAACCTTAACGACCCTGAGGAACCTAAATTATCTGGAATGGAAGGATGAATTGGATGAGATGTTGGAAGCTCATATTGAACTGCCAGGTTGGAGAATCATGTTGGCTTTTGCATTTTCAAGATGCTGTAGGTTTGGTGGTAGGACTTCTAAACCTTTGCTGTTTGCCTAAACTTGCCCAAACACACATATCACAGAATGAAGACTTCAGTCAGAATAGTTGCCATTTCCTTAATTCAGATGAATTGACTATTTTGGGGAAGGTGGACGTATGTGATGTTTGTCATGAATTAAACTTAATTTAAATATCACTCCTAAGACTCCATTATTCTCTTGACTAGAGACCAAAGATTACATTTTAGGGGCGCCTGGGTGGCTCAGTCGTTAAGTGTCTGCCTTCGGCTCAGGTCATGATCCCAGGGTCCTGGGATCGAGCCCCGCATCAGGCTCCCTGCTCAGCGGGAAGCCTGCTTCTCCCTCTCCCACTCCCCCTGCTTGTGTTCCCTCTCTCACTGTCTCTCTCTGTCAAATAAACAAATAAAATCTTAAAAACAAAACAAAAAAAAGATTACATTTAATTAATTAATTAATTTATTTATTTATTTATTTATTTATTTGAGAGAGAGAGAGAGAGCATGAGAAAGGGGAGGGTCAGAGGGAGAAGTAGACCCCCCACTGAGCAGGGAGCCCGATGCGGGACTCGATCCCGGGACTCCAGGATCATGACCTGAGCCGAAGGCAGTCACTTAACCAACTGAGCCACCCAGGTGCCCAAAAGATTACATTTTAAAGACTATCAAAGATTATCTCCTAATTTAAACACTATCCCATCAGGAAATAAATGTTTGCTATATAATCCCATGTTCATAATGTTCAAGAAATCTTAACACTCCCTCAAAAATTATCACTTCTAATTTACTTTTCAGTAAAAAGATGTATCTGTAGGAAATGAAGAATATCAAAGATGATATAACTAGTAATGGGGAGCACCTCTTATGTTGATTAACTTCCTGAGTATTGATTATCAGGACTGTAATTCTCTTCCCTGGCCATGTCGGTCTCCCAGAGGAATTTACGTAAATGTACAGGCATCTGGGCTCCTCCCTTTCAGGTTGACTCAACAAATGGGGATGAGAATCTCCAAGTGCCACCTGGTTATTCTGTTCCTGCTACGGCCCACAGGACCAGGTCCACACAGTTTTCTAAAGAGAACTTTTCTTGTGACAGCCTTTTTTTTTTTAAAGATTTTATTTATTTGACAGAGAGAGACACAGCGAGAGAGGGAACACAAGCAGGGGGAGTGGGAGAGGGAGGAGCAGGCTTCCCACGGAGCAGGGAGCCCGATGCGGGGCTCGATCCCAGGACCCTGGGATCATTACCTGAGCCAAAGGCAGACGCTTAACGACTGAGCCACCCAGGCGTCCCCAGCCTTTTTTAATATACTCTTAGATTGAGCTTTCAGGAGAGCTGCTCTAAAGCCTTCTGAGGCAATTCCTATATAAATGTATACGGATTGACTTTCTTCCAGCCACCTCCGGATACCTGTGAAATCACCAGAGAGTAGAACTGCTCACGGGCATATTGGATAAAGTTGTCATGGACTAAAAGGCATTTCTATTATATGCTTAATGACAGGGTTCTGTATTTGGAATTTTTAACTGCAGGGTAGAAACGTGAACTGTTTTGGAGGCATAACTGGATTTAAAATTATTTAACTTTTGGGGCACCTGGGTGGCTCAGTCAGTTAAGAGTCCAAGTGTTAATTTCAGGATTGTCGTAAGTTCAAACTGCACATTGGGCTCTGCTGGGCGTGGTGCCTAAGTTAAAAAAAATAATATTTAACTTTTAACTGGAGAACTTCTAAATTATTGAATGATTTAATAGTTTATTGGGTTTTTTTCCTACTTAATGAAGCTTACATTTGTGTATATTATTTTCTAAAACCAAACAGTAATGAGATTTTTGGGTTTTTTTTTTAACAACTTTACTAAGATTTATTTCACATACTGAGATTTATTTCACATACTGTTCACTCAGTTTTGTTTGTTTTAGTTTTTTTTTTTTTTCCAGCTTTAATGAGAAATCATTGAGGTACATCACTGCAAAAGTTCAAGGTGTATTGCATGATGGTTTGGTTGTGAAATGATTGGCACGGTAGGTTTAGCTAATATCCCTTATTTCCTAGAGATACAATAAAAAGAAAAGAAAGAAAAAAAGAATAAAGGGAAAAAAATGTTCTCTTTGTGATGAGAGCTCTTAAGATTTACTCTCCTAACAGCTGTCCTGTAGATCATCCAGCAGTGGTAACTAGTCATCATGCTGGACATCACATCCCTAGTACTTACGTATCTTATCACTGGAAGTTTGTACCTTTTGACCACTTTCCTCCAGTTCCTCCTTTCCCCATCCTCCACCTCTGGTAACCACAATTCTGACTGATTTCTTTTCTATGAGGTTGGGCTTTCTATTTTTTTTTTCCCCCACATGTAAGTGAAATCATACAGTATTTGTGTCTCTTGGTCTGACTTATTTCACTTAGTGTAATGCCTTCAGGGTCCATCCATGTTGTTGCAAATGGTAGGATTCCTCATCTTTTCATGGCTTAGTAATATTCCATTGTGAATATATACCATAACTTTATTCATTTGTCCATTAGTGGACACTCAGATTGTTTCCATGTCTTGCCTCTTATAAATAATGCTGCTATGAACACGGGGGTGCAAATGTCTTTTCAAGTTAGTGTTTTGGTTTTCTTGAATACATTCCCAGAAGTGGAATTGCCGGATTGTAGGGTAGTTGTATTTTTAATTTTGTGAGGATCCTCCATACTGTTTTCCACAGTGGCTGTACGAGTTTACTATCTCGCCAACAGTGCACGAGGGCTCCGTGCCCTCCACACCCTTGCCAGCATTTATTCTCTCTTGTCTTTTTTATAATAAAAAAGATGCAGGGCGCCTGGGTGGCTCAGTTGGTTAAGCGACTGCCTTCAGCTCAGGTCATGATCCTGGAGTCCCGGGATCAAGTCCCACATCAGGCTCCCTGCTCAGCAGGGAGTCTGCTTCTCCCTCTGACCCTCACCCCTCTCATTGTCTCTCTGTCATTCTCTCTCTCTCTCAAAAATAAATAAAATTTTAAAAAAATTTAAAAAAAAAGATGCATCTATTTATTTTAGAGCGAGAGACAGTGCACAAGCTGGTGGGGGGGCTGTGCAGAGGGGAAGCGGACTTCCTGCTGAGCATGGAGCCCGATGTGGGGCTCCATCTCACAGCCCTGAGATCATGACCTGAGCTGAAACCAAGAGTCAGTTGCTTAAGCGACTGAGCCACCCAGGCGCCCCCTCTCTTGTCTTTTTGATGATGGCCATTCTAACAGGTGTGAGGTAATACTTCATTGTGGTTTTAATTTGCATTTCCCTAATGATTAGTGATTGAACATCTTCTCTAGTATGTGTTGGCCATCTATAGGTCGTCTTTGGAGAGATGTTTGCTTAGGTCTTCTGCCCATTTTTGATTTGGGTTATTTAGTTTTTTGCTATTGAGTTGTATGAGTTCCTTATATATTTTAGACATTAACCCCTCATCAGATGTGTGGTTTGCAAATATTTTTTCCCAGCCAGTAGGTTGTCTTTTCACTTTGTTGGTGGTTTCTTCTGCTGTGCAGAAGCTTTTAGTTTGATGTTTTTTATCTTGTTGCTTGAGCTTGAGGTATCATATCAAAAAAAAAAAATCGTTATCAAGATACAAGTCAAGGCTCTTCAGTTGGGAGGGGCCATGAGCAATCCTCAGACTTGGCCCTGAACTAATCCCCCTGCCTGTGTGTAGCGTAGGAACTCTCCCTGACTGGCACTGACTTTGCTCTGAGGGCAATGAGCTCTGCCCACCTGCCTCTCACTTCAAGCCCTGCTGTGGCCACACAGCTTCCAGAAGTTGTGGCCAGCCCTTCTGGTCAGATGGGACTGCAAGACACTCTCCATAGTGGGTGGGGCTGTGATTCAACTCTTTGCCCGGGTCTGGGCAAGCTAGGCTCTAAGGCTGGCAAAATTTCTTGTTTGAGGCTCTAGATCAGGCAGATCTACACCCTGGCAAGATCCTTAGAGAGCATCCCTAACTTGGGTCTGCAGGTGAGTAGTGCCGCTGCTTGAGATTACTACTTGGGTACTACAGGTACGCACTCGGTCTGCCAAGATCTGTGTGGTGTGCCCGGGTGTTTCCCCTCCAGTGTTCTGTCACAAACAGATTCCCAGTGGCTGAGCCCTGCAGATTCCCCTGCAATCCCTGTGGTGCAGGATCAGAGCAGAGGTTCCTGCAACGTGACCCACAGTGGTCGTCACCCTTGGGTTCTCTTCCTGCTGCAAGAATTGGAGGCTCAGGAGAGGCCTCTCCGCATGGTGCTGCACTGGCTTGGGGGAGCGACGGTGCATGCAACGTGTCGCTGTTCCTCTTACTTCTAACTGCAGCGTGTCTTGGTCTCTGTGGCGTAGGGTAGAGGGGAGGTATGCTTCAGCCTCACCCCTGTGTTCTAGGGTTCTCTCCATGACGTCTTGTTCTAGAATCGTTGTTAGTCATTCTTTTTTTTTTTTTTTTTTCGTTGTTAGTCATTCTAATGAGAGAGAGCAAAGTCAGGAAGAACCTATGTTGGCATCTTGGTGATGTCATCCATTTAAGTTTCTAGTTCAGTGATTTTTTTTTTTTTTTCCAGTATGTTCGCAGAGTTGTGCACCGTCACTGTAATTGTAGGCCGTTTCAACATCCCGCAAAGAGATGGTCTATTAGCCCTCTCCACCTTGGGCAAAAACTAATTTACTCTCTTAATATAGCATAAAATTTTTAAAGTTCATGTCATAGCATGTATCACTACATTCCTTTCATCGCTAATATACCACATTTTGTTTCTATCAGTTGGGAGACATTTAGCTTGTTTGCAATTTTAATTATGAATCATGCTGGTTTGGGAGCTCATTTATTGTTCACAGTTTGAAAAATAATTATTAAGCTCTCTTCATTTATTCCCCATTATCTTAAAGGAACAGAAATTAATTCTTTCCATGAGAAAGGAAAAAACAGCTGACCTGACTAGCCCTCTGGCCCTTAGACCTTAGTCTGCCAGTGTTTCGACCTGATTCCTTGGATGACCTCATCACTGGGGCCCTTTGGAGGGATTTATTCAAGAAAAGGCCTTCCTTAATAAATCTTTCTAAAGCTATACACCCACCTCCAGGAGAAACCTGAAAGAAGTGTAGAAGAACAATGAATATTTCAAAATATATGAATTCTTTTTCACTGGCATTTTTGCACTCCAATTAAGACTAAAATTAGAGTTGCCCTTTCTGTTTACACACTCAATATCTGGGGCACATCTTGGGATCCCAGGAGATGACTCAATGTCATGCTATAAAAAGCTTTCCTTTCTGTTGGGAGAAGAGGTTTTTTTTTTTTATGGTTAATTTGGAAATGATCTGAATAGCTGCTTAGAAGACAAAAGTGGGGGTTTAACTATAAAAATAGGTTTTGATTTTAAATGAGAAAAGGAAGACTAGAAAGGTTGACTTTGCTCGGATGTCTTATATCTTCCACGGACTACTGATGTGGCTGCCATTGGGAAAATTGTTCAAAATCGAGAAACAGGCTCTGGGCAAATGAATATTATTGCACTGTTCTGGACATTTCCTGTAGAAGGGATTGGATGCTAATAGTATTTTTTAACTCATGTAGGCCAGGTTTGCCGATTTGTTACTGTATTTTATGGCGAGGGCATGAGTCATCAAAAAGCCTTTTAAATCTTTTCACTTAAAAATATTAAGGATTCAGGGGAGCCTGGGTGTCTCAGTTGGTTAAGGGTCTGCCTTTGGCTCGAGTCATGATCTCAGGGTCCTGGGATCGAGTCCTGTGTCCAGCTCCCTACTCAGTAGGGAGTCAGCTTCTCCCTCTCCTTCTGCCCGTCCCCGATGCTCATGCTCTCTTTCTTTTCTCTCAAATGAATGAATAAAATCTTTTAAAAATAAAATTAAGAATTCAGGGGCGCCTGGGTGGCTCAGCTGGTTAAGTGTCTGCCTTTGGCTCAGGTCATGTTCCCAGGTCCTGGGATGGAGTCCCACATCGGGCTCCCAGCTCGGTGGGAAGCCAGCGTCTCCCTCTCCCCCTGCTGCTCCCCCCCGACTCATGCTCTCTCTCACTGTCTCTCCCTCTCTCCAATAAATAAATAAAATCTTTAAAAATAAATAAAATCAATAATTTAAACAAGATAGGAAAATAAGTTGTCTTCTCTTCTAAACCCAATCAGTAAGTGATGTTAACAGTATAATGCATATCTATGTTTTCCCCCATGCTTATATGGTACAGTATCAGATGGTCAAACATTTTTTTCTCTTTTCAGCTGTAAAAGTAGTGCTAAGACAACATTGCCAAAAGTTTTGGAAAAGAATCACTTGCAGTTTTTGCCAGCTAATATACTAGCTGTTTTTTAACATTTCCATCCACTCTTCATACGCGTTACAAGTATTAAATATAGTTTTAATATTTACCATTTAAAAACAGCTGCATAATAATTCATTGAATAGAATATTATAATTATGTAATGATTCCACATTTTAATTGCTTTTCTTAGAACCCTGAAAATACCAAAAAAAAAAAAGAAGAAAGAAACCTGAAAATACAGTTACTAGGCCAAAGTATATAAACCACTTTATTTGCCTCTTAATTTTATGTAGTCAAATTGCTATTGAGAAAAAGTTGAATTAACTTATGAAATTAGTTAGAAATTCTGCTCTACCATCAACATCACTTCTCTTGGTACATATTATTTACCAAGATATGGTTTGCATTTCTTTAAATGTTTTATTTTTTAAAAGGTTTGGGGAATATAAACAAATTTTTGCTGGAGAATCTTATCCTGATTGAAAGATTTGAACTGATGTGATAAAAATACTAGATCTTGGTAGAAGAAAAATTTGCCCTATGTTGAGACATGTGTAATATATTCTCTATTGATATATTTGTTTGAAGTCTTAAGGAAAAAAGATTTAAGGAATTAATTAACAAGAGACAATTAAAAATTTTTATTTTGACCAGTTCTTTATTTAAATGTAATTCTCATGTGACTTCAGGAATCTAAAATATATAGATTATTGAGAAAATTTAAAGATAATTTCTAGTGTGCAAGAATTGACCAGAGTAAGCCCCTCTCCCCCAAGGATTGTGCTTTCCCAATTTTTTCACACTCAAGGCACTGAGAAAATACATCATTAAAAGCGTAATTTTAAGATGTCATAGAACATGCCATTTTTTGTAACACACCATTTTTATGTTCCATTAAGAAAGAAAAAGCTTGGGGCGCCTGGGTGGCTCAGTCGGTTAAGCGACTGCCTTCGGCTCAGGTCATGATCCTGGAGTCCTGGGATCGAGTCCCGCATCGGGCTCCCTGCTCGGTGGGGAGTCTGCTTCTCCCTCTGACCCTATCCCCTCTCATGCTCTCTCTATCTCATTGTCTCTCTCAAATAAATAAATAAAATCTTTAAAAAAAAAAAAAAGAAAGAAAGA
This sequence comes from Mirounga leonina, assembly GCF_011800145.1. Taxonomy (NCBI): domain Eukaryota; kingdom Metazoa; phylum Chordata; class Mammalia; order Carnivora; family Phocidae; genus Mirounga; species Mirounga leonina. The sequence continues at coordinate 11,075,407 of NW_023270454.1, forward strand.
AAAAGCTTTTCCAATTAAGCAGGCTTTTACATTACTTGGAATTAATATTTTATATCTTACTGGAGAATTCCTTTCAACTTTACCAGACATAGATTTTTATCACTCGTGCATACATAAAAAGAGAAATAGTCAAATGCAGATTTGGTATACCTAAGATTTCTGGTCTGACTTTCTGAATCACTGTTGACTCGGATGTCTCCTTTTTTCTCCCCAGTGTTATTCTCTGTGCCAATAAGAGAGCATTTCTTAAAAGAATTCATAAACACCAGAATCATCGGTGCTGTAAATCAGCTTTATAATCCTATCAAGTTAGTGTCTTTGTGAAGCTTCTTCAGGGATGTAGCTAAGTGTATCTGATTCACCTACAACTGGCGCCCAAGAGCTTGAAACCTGACACCCACCCTGCAGGTTTCTCTGCTGAGCTTTTCAAGGTGCCTGTGGAGGCCATGCCAACATTATGAAAATTGCCACCTGCTCAACAGCAGTTATAAGATACAGCCTGGGGTGCCTGGGTGGCTCAGTCGTTAAGCATCTGCCTTCGGCTCAGCATGATCCCAGGGTCCTGGGATCGAGCCCGGCATCAGGCTCCCTGCTCTGCTGGAAGCCTGCTTCTCCCTCTCCCACTCCCCCTACTTGTGCTCTCTCTCTCTCTGGCAAATAAATAAATAGAATCTTAAAAAAAAAAAAAAAAAAAAGATACAGCCTGATTTCAAAGATGTTAAAGCATGGAAGAAAATGTGACTCTCAGCCATAAAAAAAAAAAAAAAAAAAATGAAATCTTGCCATTTGCAACGACGTGGATGGAACTAGAGGGTACTATGCTAAGCGATACATGTCAGTCAGAGAAACACAAATACCATATGATTTCACTCATGTGGAATTTAAGAAACTAAACAGGACCACAGGGGAAGGGAAGGAAAAATAAATCAAGATGAAATCAGAGAGGGAGACAAGCAATGAGAGACTCTTAATCATGGAAACACACTGAGGGTTGCTGGAGGGGAGAAGGGTGGGTGGACGGGGAACTGGGTGAGGGGCACTAAGGAGGGCATGTGATGTAATGAGCACTGGGTGTCATATGCAACTGATGAATCATTGAACTCTACCTCTGAAACTAATAATACACTATATATTAATTAATTTAAATTTTTTTTTTTTTTTTAGTGTGAGTCTTAGCACAGATAGCTATGATGGATAGATATGTAATGCATTTATACCAGTGGAGTCCAAGGGCAGCCCCTGCCCTACTCTGGCTGCCATTCTTGGGCCACCTACCTACCTTTTACATTGCTGGGGTCAGGGGGATTGACGAGTAAGGTGGGCACCAGACTTGTTGCTAAGGATGACACTTCACGGGGGAGGCAGTAAGGTTCTAGTGAAGATGAGTCAATATTTCCATTCCTGTTTTTCCCTTAAATAAACTCGTGTCAAAACAGCTTATTTTTAAAAATAGTTTTCTTAAAATTATTTAGCATATTCATATTAAAGCAAAAGTATTTGGTTAGGGAATAGATAATTGCTTAAATAACCGTTTCCACTCAGTGAAATAGGTAGAATGTCTATATTGCAACAGTTGGAAAATTTCTAATTTTCTCCTAAAGTCCTGGAGTTGTCTGGGGAAAGATTTGCGAAATATCTGCCATATGCCTTGAAATTAATTTTGCAATGTTTACTAAATTTTGGAAATGAACTGCTGTGCTGACATATTTTGTCAGTCTCGAAACAGATGGGATTCTGTTTGAAAGGGAGAAATTAATAATTTTTAAGAATCTGTTTTAATAAAAGACTTAAAAACTGTCCCTGTTAATGTTGAATTCTGGTCACAAGCTAGTAGTTTAGGTAATTGTACAGAAACTGTTTTTTCAACATTTCCCTTCAGTAAAGACAATTTACAATTCCCTAGAAAGACTCCTTTGCACCAAAAAAAACCAATGCTCTTTATTTTATGTTTTAATACTCAGTAAATGCTTCTGTTTTGCTATCATTTTTCACAGTAAGTATCAGGAAACCCAGAATGACTTCATAATTTAAATAAATCTATCCTGGAACGCCTGGGCGGCTAAGTTGGTTAAGTGGCTGCCTTCAGCTCAGGTTCTGATCCTAAGGTCCTGGGATCGAGTCCCACATTGGGCTCCCTGCTCAGCAAGGAGCCTGTTCTCCCTCTGCTGCTCCCCTTGCTTGTGCTTCCTCTCTGTGTCAAATAAATAAATAAAGTCTAAAAAAAAAAAAAATCTATCACTTCTACTTCTCCTATTCCCATAGAAACTTAAAAATATTGTTTGGTATTTTCCCCCTTTCTACTTAAAAGATGTGTGCATATTTACAATCTTGTTTCCCTTTATTTTATTCACTTGTGTGTCACATGTTGCCATCGATTCTAGTGAATGTAAATGCATGTGTAATCCTACTAGATCCCAAAATTCTTAAACATTTCTTACCTAAGTATAACATAACATGGTATCCAAATCTTATGTGTACCGATGGATGCCTTTTTAGAGATATGTAAACCTATGCAACCACTACCTAGAATCAGGATATAAAATATGTGAGTTCCCAGAACCCCTCTCATACCCCTTCATTATCACTACCAATCTTATCCTAAAGGCAACAACACCCTGAATTCTAACACTATAGATAAGTTTTGTTGTCTTGAAATTACATAAATAAAATCACAGAATCCTTTTTTTGGCTTCTTTTGTTCAACATGATATTCATGAGATCCATCCATGCCATTGTGTGTAGACATGTTTGTTTCACTGCTGTATAGTATTCCAGTGCATGTTAATATCAGCATTAAAAAAAAAAAAAAAAACAATTTTCCCCAAAGATAACAGGCTTTTGAGGAATAAAGTGATTTGCAGCCTCCCCGCCCCTCCCCACTTTGGATTTGGTCCTTGGGTCCTAGTAGAGTGGGTCCTCCATTCCTCCTTTCTGAGCCCAACAGGAATTATCCTTCTGCTGCAGACCCGAGAGTGGATCTGTGGGTGGGAGAAAGGAGTTTCCTAAGCCTGCTAGATCTAGAGACATTTCCCCTCAACCTGGTGGGCCTGGCCCTGCCCCTGCCCCTGCACCACCCCCTAGGCTCCCTGGCACTCGAGCGCCCCCCACACCCCCACGGTGCCTTGCACTTGTTTTTTTTTCCTCCAGAAATCCAGGGGCGGGGGTGATGGGGATGAGGCCTGTCAAGGGGGTCCCAAGGGAGAGGAGAGGACAGGCTCTCAGGAATCCTTTATTTTTACAGCAATAATAATGACAGTGGGGAAACATGAGGGAGAAAACCAGACCATTAAAACTGCTGGTGGTTTAATCCCCCCCATCAAAAAAAATCAATTTTAATTCTGATGGACATTTGGGTTATTTCCAGTTTGGGGCTATTATGAATAGGGGTGCCATGAGCTTTCTTTTATGTGCCTGTTGGTGAATGTAAGTTTGCATTTCTGAGTGTAGGCCTAGGGTCTGTAGCATATGCTGGGTCATAGTGTAAGTTCACCTTTGGTGTTCCCTAACAGTGCCCCAAACAGTACGCGGGTTCTGCACATCCTTGCTAACATTTAGTGTTGGCAGACTCTTCAATTTCAGTTATTCTGGTGAATGACTAGTAAGATCTCATTATGGTTTTTATTTCTTTGTCTAATTTCTATTGAGATATATATGCACAAGAATGCACAAATTCTACAGGCAGAGGGTGTAGAGCTTTTTCATAGAGCTTAATAACATTGTTTCGATCACTTTAATAGAATTTATTATTTAGAGCAGTTACAGATTCACAACAAAGTGGAGTGGAAAGTACAGAGTTCCCGTAGACACCCTGGCCCCCAACATGCACAACCTCCGCCATTATCAACTCCCCCCACCAGAGTGGGACATTTGGTACAATCAATGAACCTACTACACTGACAACATCATAAAGACCCAAAATCCATAGTGTACATTCGTGTTCACTCTGGGCGTTGTACATTCTATGGGTTTGTACAAATATATAATGACAGGCATACAGCATTATGGTACCATACAGAATAGGTTCGCTGTCCTAAAAACCCTGTGTTCCACTGAATCATCCCACCCTCCTAGCAACCACTGATTCTTTATTTTTTTTTTTAATTTTTGCATCCCTGGGCGGGCCCAAACACCACTGATTTTCTATTGTCTCTGTAGTTTGGCCTTTCCTAGAATGTCATATAGTTAGAATCATATAGTGTGTAGCCTTTGCAGACTGGCTTCTTTCACTCAGTAATACGTGCTTACGTTTCTTTCATGTCTTTTCACAGCTTGATAGCTCATTTGTTTTTCATCTTAAATAATATTCCGTGTCTAGATGTACCACAGTTTATCTAATCATCTATTGAAGGACATCTTGGTTGCTTCCAAGCTTTGGCAATTATGAATACAGGTGCTATAAACATCCTTGAGGAGGTTTTTGTGTGGATGTTAAGTTTTCAATGCCTTTGGGTAAATACGAAGGCATGAGATGGCTGGATCACTTGGTAAGAATATGTTTAGTTTTATAAGACACTGCCAGACTGTCTTCCCAAATGGCTGTACTATTCTGAGTTCCCACCAGCAATGAATGAGGGTACCTGTCGCTCCAGCGTTTGGTGTTGCTAGTGTTTAGAAATTGGGCCATTCTAGGGGCGCCTGGGTGGCTCAGTCGTTAAGCGTCTGCCTTCAGCTCGGGTCACGATCCCAGGGTCCTGGGATCGAGCCCCACATCGGGCTCTCTGCTCCGCGGGAAGCCTGCTTCTCCCTCTCCCACTCCCCCTGCTTGTGTTCCTGCTCTCGCTGTGTCTCTCTCTGTCAAATAGATAAATAAAATCTTAAATAAAATAAAATAAAATAAAATACAATAAAAAATTTTAAAAAAAAAAGAAATTTGGCCATTCTAATAGATGTGTAGTGATACTGTCGTTTTGCTTTTCAATTCCCTAACGACATATGGCACTAAGCATCTTTTGCATATGCTTATTTGCCATCTGTATCTTCAGTAAGGTGACTGTTCAGGTCTTTGTCCATTTTCAAATTGGGTTTTTCATTTTCTTATTGTTGAATTTTAAGTGTCCTTTGTGTATTTTAGATAACGATCTTTTTCCAGATATGTCTTTTACAAATCTTTTCTCTTCTTTTCTCTTCTTCTCTTCTCTTCTTCTCTTCTGTTCTCTTCTCTTCTTTTTGAGAGAGAGAGAGCACATGTGCAAGTGGAGGGGGGAGGGGCAGACGGAGAGGGAGAGAGAATCTCAAGCAGAATCTACACTCAGTGCAGAGTCCGACATGGGGCTCAGGCTCACAGCCCTGAGATCGTGACCAGAGCTGAAATCAACAGTCAGAGGCTTAACCGACTGAGCCACCCAGATGCCCAGCAAATATTTTTGCCTAGTTCCTGGCTTGTTATCTCATTCTCCTGACGATGTCTTTTACAGAGCAGAAGCTTTTAATTTTAAGGAACTCTTGCTAAGTTTCTTAGAGCTTAATACATTTTTACACACACATATCCTATGGAACCACCACCCAAATCAAGATATAGAATATTTCCAGAACCCCAGAAGATTCCCTTCTGGCCCCACCCCTAAAGGTAAACCACTGTTTAGGATTTATCATAGGTTAGTTTTGCCTGTTTTTTAGCTTCGCGTAAACAAAATCACTCAATACATTCAAGTTTGTGTCCAGCTGCTTTTGCTGAACATAATGTTCTTTTTAAAATTATTGCTGCATTATAAGAATATACCATAATCTGTTTGCCTTTAGGTGGACATTTGGGTTTTTCCAATTTGGGACCATTATGGATAATGCTATGAACATGTTTGTAAGTGTTTTTTAATACACACATGCATGCATTTATATGGGTTTATCCCTATGTGTGAAATTGCTGGGACATCAGGAGTGCATATGAAAAACCAATTCAAATGTTGGCAGCAGGGGAGGGGGGTGGGCAGTGTTCTCACACCAACAGTGTTTGTGTGAACTCACATTCCTGTCAGCAGAGTTGGAGAATTCCAAGTGCTCCATATTTTTGTCAGTACTTGGTGTTTTCTTCTCATTACATTTTAGCCACTCTGGTGGTTACATACTGCAGTTGCATTCTGATTTTAACTTTTATATCCCTGATGCAGAAGCATACTTTTTCATATGCTTGTTGGCCTTTTGGGATATCCTCTTTTGTGAAAAGTCTGCTCAAGGGATTTGCCCACTCTTTTCTTATTGTGTTGTCTTGTCTTTCTTATAATCGTCAGGAGCTATTTAGGTATTAGATATTCTGAATGTAAGACTTTTGTTAGACATATGTATTAAAAATGTCTTCTCCTCCTCTATGGGTTGACTTTTTACTCTTGATGAAATCTTTTGATTAGCAGAAGTTCTTAGTTTGATGAAGTCCTGCTCATCAAACATGCCCTTTGTGGCCAGGGCTTTTGTGTCTTCCTTGAGAAATTCGTTACCTACTGTAGAGTCATGAAGATAATCTCTGTTATCTATTAAAAACTTTAGTGTTTCACCTTTCACATTTAGATTTACAATCTACCTGGAATTAATGTGTGTACGATGAGAGGTAGAGCTCAAGAGACACTGTTCTTGTGGATATCCACTTGATCCAACACCGCGTTCCAGAAAGTCCTCTCTTTCCCCACTACGCACATCCATCACATGACTGTCCATGTGTGGATCTGTTCCTGGACTCTGCATTTTGTTTCATTAGTCTGTTTGTCTATTCTTACACTAATGCCACACTGTCTGAATTACCTGAGCTTTATAAAAAGTCTTGAGAAAGAAAATCTGACAGACAAAGCCTCTCTCACCTTAACATTTCTTCTTCAAAAGTGCCTTGGCCAGGGGTGCCTGATTGGCTCAGTCCAAAGAGCATGGGACTCTTGATCTCAGGGTCGTGAGTTCGAGCCCCACGTTGGGTATAGAGATTACTAAAGAAAATAATAATAAATAAATAAACAAATAAATAAATAAACCAAAAGTGCCTTGGCTATTCTTGGCCCTTTGAATTTATATAGGATTTTTAAAAATCATCTGGTTAGTTTCCTCAAAATCTCTGCTGGGATTTTTATTGGGACTACATTGCATCTATAGATTAATTTCAGGGAGAGCTGATGTCTTTATAATTGAGTCTTTAAATCCATGAACAAGGCCCATCTCCCAACTTCTTTACATTTTCTACAATTTTCTCAATATCTGCTTTTCTTACGTACAGAGAAGACTTACATATCATTTGTTAGATTTATTCCTAGGTAGTTCATTTTTTTTCAGTGCTATTTAAATAGTATCTTTAAAATATTTTGGTTTTTTTCTTCTTTTGTACATTGGCCTGTATAAATTCCTTATTAATTTCTATAGTTTATAGGTTTTTTTGGATGTCCTATTTTTAAAAAATCATGTCACCTGTGAATCTTGACAATTTTGTTTCCTTCTTTCCAATCTCCATGCATTTCTTTATCTTGCATTTTAGCACTGGGTATGACTTTGAGCATGAGGTTGAATGGAAGTGATACCCGTAAGCACATTTGTGTTTTCCCATCTCAGTGGGAAGGCTTTCAAGATATCACCATTCAGTATAATATTTGCTGTAGGCTTTTTATAGATATCCTTTCTTAGATTAAAGAAAATCCCTTTCATTTCTGGTTTGCTGTAAATGTTCTTACTATGAATTTTATCAAATGTTTTTTCTGCATCTATTAAAACAATCACATGATTTTTTTCCTTTATTCTGTTGATGTGTCAGATTCCACAGATTAATTTTTGAAAGTTAAATCAACTTGCATTCCTAGAGATACTAGTTTTTTCTACATTGTTGGATTTGATTTGCTAATATTTTGTTTAGGATATTTGCATCTATGTTGATGAGAGACATTAGTCTATAATTTTCTTTCTTTGTATGTCCTCATTAGGTTTTGTTATCAAAATTATGTTGGCCTCTTTTTTTTTTTTAAGATTTTATTTATTTATTTGAGAGAGAGAGAGAATGAGAGACAGAGAGCACAAGAGGGAAGAGGGCAGAGGGGGAAGCAGACACCCCGCTGAACAGGGAGCCCGATGTGGGACTCAATCCCCGGACTCCAGGATCATGACCTGAGCCGAAGGCAGTCGCTTAACCAACCGAGCCACCCAGGCGCCCTATGTTGGCCTCTTAAGATGAATTGAGGGCTGTTTGATATTCTCCTATTCTCTGAAACTGTTTGTGTAATGTTGGTGTTATTTTTTTTTCCTTAAATATTAGAAGAATTCACCAATGAAGCCATCTGGAACTGCCTTTTTGTGTGTGGGGGCGGGGGCGGCGGCGCAAAATTCTTCTGATAAGTTCTTTTCAGCTAAAATAAGCCAAAATTGATTTCTGGTGCTTAAAACTGAGGTAGTATTATACAATATTATAGATCATAATGAAAGAAGGGAATCACAAATGAGCCTAGATTTGAGGAAGGTGAAGTCATATACTTTGGTTTGAAATTTATTAAAATTAATGCGATGTCAAAAAGGAAATTTTCAAAAAGCAAGTCAATATTCTTCTAATCAGTGAACCAAAGAATGTTCTATTTTCTTTTTCCTTTAAATATGTGTCATGTGGTTTTGTGCGAGAAAGTTGATTTTTTTCCTTTTAAAGCTCAAAAGGCTAAATTTATTAGAGAAGTTCAAATAATGGAATTAAAGGAGAATTCTGAACCTCATAGATTTTGTGGTTGTAGGAAAAGAGTGAATTCAATTTATCAAATGATGTGGGAAACAGGCAGAAGAAAAATTATTACATTTCCTTACTACTTAGAGCCCACTGACAAATCCTTGAAACAAGCAGAGTGACATTCCTCTAGGGACATTCCTCTAGGGCCTGGATGTTGATACTATGCTAAGGGCAAAAGACAATCTTAGCCTTACCCCTAGGATCCTGTAAGTCTACTTTAACATATGGAAATTCCTTTGGAAACTTCCTTTATCTCTACCCCCGAAGATACCTGTTGGCAATCATCCCCCAAGCATATGACCCACTGATATACATCTGAAGGGTCTCATGACTCAGGTTTTACTAGACAGTAATAAATGACCTTTTCCCAACAATAGCTAGCCCCCTCAAGGTCCTGGAAACCTTGTTTCTAAAATTCCTCAGAGACTTCTGCTATCCCTAAACCCCTCCCAACTTAAAAGTATAGGGGCGCCTACGTAGCTCAGTCGGTTAAGCTTCTAACTTCAGCTCAGGGCATGATCTCAGGGTCCTGGGATTGAGTCCTGCGTAGGGCTCCACACTCAGTGGAGTGTCTGCTTCCCCCCTTCCCCTACCCCTCCCCCACTCATGTTTTCTCCCTCTCTCTCTCTCTCTGTCTCAAATAAATAAATAAAATCTTAAAAAAAAAAAAGGTATATAATGGGCCACTCCTCATGACCCCGGTGCAGCTCTTTCTGCCCACGGGTCCTGTACCCATGTTTTAATAAAACCACCTTTTTGCACCAAAGACGTCTCAAGAAGTCTTTCTTGGCGATCAGCTTCGAACTCTAACGTCTTTCCTACATCAATACTAGTTTAACACAATGGGTAAAAATGACTACTGAAACATTCCAATGCCATATATAAAGTACTGTCATATGACTTTCTGTTTTGTTTGCCAACCAGTTTTCATGAAAGAATTCTCTTGATTTCACTGTTACATTGAAGGCTTTCAGTCACCTCCATTAATATAGATCTAAAAGATCAACTGTGTAATATTATAATAGGTACATTTTCTTTATGACAATTCACATCTACTACTAGAAACACTACCTGTTGAAGATGTCTCCGCTGGATGGCCAATCCCATGAAATCAGGGACTACTTTTCTGCCAACACATACTTTATCATTTTCTTTCCATAGGAGGCACAAAATTAGTATTTGATGATGTAGGACAGATGCTTGGGGGATGATTGCCAACAGGTATCTGGGGGGGTAGAGATAAAGGAAGTTTCCAAAGGAATTTCCATATGTTAAAGTAGACTTACAGGATCCTAGGGGTAAGGCTAAGATTGCCTTTTGCACTTAGCATAGTATCAACATCCAGGCAGTTGAGTCCCTAGAGGAATGTCACTCTGCCTGTTTGAAGAACTTGTCAGTGGGCTCTAAGTAGAAGGAAATTCAATAATTTTTCTTCTGCCTATGTTTCTCACAACAGCATTAAAACATATAAAGACTTCTGTTTTCCAGGAGACGGAATAGATGCACTTTTCCCTATTCTTTCTGCTAGTGCAACAGAGATCCCTGAACATTGTATCTAAAATAAACATAAGATGGCTCTGAAAGTTGTAGAGAAGAAGGAAGACTGACTTGGGAACTTGAGATCTGAGCAATGACATACTGGTGAGTTCCCTGGGTTTGCTTTTGGCCTTGTATTTCTTAGAATGGTGAATTATCATTGAGTTTGGAATCCTGAACCTGCTTTATAATTGTGATTTAACTTTGCTTTATGAGTGAATAAAGCTGACATTGTGGAAAGACACACCTCCTGTGTGCACCTTCACAGCATCCTCGTGACCCTGGGCCATAAAGCAAACCTCAACGTATTCAAATGGACTGAAATCATATAGAACGTGTTCTTCAACCACAGTGGAGGCAAAGTAGAAATCCGTAACAGAATGATAACAGGAAAATATCTGAACACTTTGAAACTAAACAGCATACTTATAAATAATCCATGGATCAGAGGGAGGTATTAAAGAAATAGCCAATGGAGATAAAGGAGTGCACTTGTCACGAGCACCCGGTGTTGTATGGAAGTGTTGAATCCCTATATGGCACACCTGAAACTAATATTACATTAACTCACTGGAATTGAAATAAAAACTTAAAAAAATTTTAAATTAAAAAAAAAGATAAGTGTTTCTAAAAACAAATTTAAAGAAATTTAAAAAATACATTTAACTGATCTTTCTTTCTTTCTTTCTTTCTTTTTTTTTTTGAGAGAGCTGGAAATCATCACTCTGTCCTAACAAAAACTAAAAAGCTGAGCAAACTGGGGCACCTGGGTGGCTCAGTCGGTTAAGTGTCCGACTCTTGATCTCAGCTCAGGTCTCCATCTCAGAATCCTGAGAGCCTACTTAAAAAAAAAAAAGAAAGCTGGGCAAACTGAAAAATCAACAACTCTCAGGGTCTGTCAGAGAAGTGAGGTCACAGGGCAAACTGCCGCCTCCAAAACTGGAGAAACCCTGCACGGGGACTGATGAGTCCATGCTGGACTGATCAGCATGGACGAGCTGGAGATGGGAAACCCCAGGGAGACTTCATCATCAAGGGGGCCCCACGCTTCAGTGAATTTTACTCAGGTGCTTGACTGAGGTTCTCACATGAACATTAGAAAAAAAATCCCCTTGTGGTCTGGCAGGAAGAGGGGAGAAAGGACCAATTTGACATATGCCAGAGGGTTCTAGTCTTCTTGGTTTTTTTTTTAAGATTTTATTTATTTATTTGAGAGAGAGAGAGCACATGAAAGGGGGGAGGCCCAGAGGGAGAAGCAGACTCCCCGCTGAGCAGGGAGCCCCATGCGGGATTTGATCCCCAGACTCCAGGATCATGACCTGAGCCCCAGGCAGTCGCTTAACCAGTTGAGCCACCCAGGCGCCCCCTATTCTTCTTAACAAGGAGAAACCGGTTAGAAACCTGCTCGGGTTCTGTCAACTAAGTGCCCTGGCTCTAGCCTTCCACAGAGAAAGGAAACACCCAGCTCCAGCCCACTTGAGCCGTCCTGGCCCACCCAAGGGGCCGGGGGCATGGTGATGAGGGAGCAGAAGGCCGGCTGAGGACAAAGCACAAGCCTACACCCCGCCATGCCTCCCCGCCACCCCACACTCCCAGGTGGGGTCTGTGCGACATTCCGCAGGCACTCCTGGCTGCCCTAAAGTGAAGGGAAGGAAAAGCAAACGGTTAACTTATAGAGATTATAGTCCTGCAAGACGGGAGTCTCCCTCAGTTTACAAATGTCTTAGTGATTTACTGGGAAAAAGCATTCTTAGCAATAACCAAACTTCCAGAAGGCAGTGTAGATAAAATTAAATGTCTTTATAATCTGCAGCCCATTGACGGATACTTGAATGGGGCAGAGTATAATGTTCCTCCAGGAGGCTCCCAACTGTCTTAATATTAATGCCCTGCTAGAGGGAAAAACAACCTTAGCTCCACAATGGCAAGACCTCTAGTGTCTTGTAGGTCCTCTTCAGCATTTGAAAGTTCTTTTGAACACCTCCCTTTTCCCTTACCTCCCCCAACTCCAAGTATATAATCAGTCACCCCTTACAACCCTGGTGCAGCAGCTCTTTCTACCCTTGGGTCCTCTCCTCGTGCTTTAATAAAACCACCTTTTTGCACCAAAGACGTCTCAAGAATTCTTTCTTGGCCATCAGCTCTGGACCTCACCGCACCAAACCTCACCTATATTCCAAAACAACATCAGTAGGACTACGAAGCTTCTGCGAAGTTCACAGGCATTGGTATGGACTCATGATAAACCTGAGACCTACTCACGGGACTGCAGAACACTCCCCCTCCCCCACACCTTTCTAGCACATTCCTAAAGGCCTATTTGCAGCAGTTCCTTTTACCCAGTACTTCATGTTCAATTATCAAAAAATTAAGAGACATACTAAAAGGTATAAAACACAGTTTAAAGAGGTGGAGAGAGCATCAGATCCAGACTCAGTTATGACGAGGATGTTGGAATTATCAGACTGGGAATTTAAAAGAACTATGATTAATATGCTAAGGGCTCAAATGGGTAAAAGAGACAGCACACAAGAACGGATGGGCAATGTAAGCAGAGAGGGAGAAATTCTAAGAAAGCATGAAAAAGAAATGCTACAAATCAAAAACATTGGAACAGAAATGAAGAGGGCCTTTAATGGGCGTATTAGTGGACAGGACATGGTTGAGGAAAATCAACAATCTAAACTTGAGGCTATTTGAATGGAAACCTCCAAACCTGAAAATCAAAGAGACTGAAAAAAACCCTCAGACCAGAATATCCAAGAATCATGGAACAACCATGAAAGGTCTAGAGTACACACATAATGGGAATTCCAGAAGGAAAAGTGAGAAAGGAACAAAAGAAATATTTTAAACAATGACTGAAAATTTCCCCAAATTAATGTCACACACCCAACCACAGGGAGCTCAGAGAATAAAAAGCAGAATAAAAACTCCCATAAAGGAGATCTTCCGGCCCAGATGGATTCACTGGAGAATTGTACCAAATGTCCAAAGAAGAATGAACACTAATTCTACACAATCTCTTCCGGAGAATAGAAGAGGAGGGAATACTTTGCAATTAATTCGATGAAGTTGGTATTATACGGATACCAAAACCAGACAAAGCCAGTGCCGAGAAAGAAAACTGCAGAACAGTATTTCTCGTGACTATAGATGTAAAGATCCCTAACAAAATATTAGCAAATAGAATTAAGCAGTATATAAAAAGAATCATACACCATTACAAGTGTTTACCCCAAGGGGACAAGGTTGTTTCAATATTCAAGTCAATGTAATCCGTACTATTAACAGCCTAAAAATAAAAACTACACGATCATATCAATCCATGCAAAAAGGAAAACAAAAAACCGTTTAACAAAATTCAACACCCATTCATGATAAAATCTCTTCAAAAGAGAAAAAAGGAATGGAGAGTGATGTAGTTTGGAGAGTTGTGTTGTTGGGCTCCAGAGCTGACAGCCAAGAAAGAAGTCTTTGGTGCAAAGAGGTGGTTCTATTAAAACCCAGGGACAAGGGGCGCCTGGGTGGCTCAGTCGTTAAGCATCTGCCTTCGGCTCAGGTCATGATCTCAGGGTCCTGGGATCGAGCCCCGCATCGGGCTCCCTGCTCCGCGGGAAGCCTGCTTCTCCCTCTCCCACTCCCCCTGCTTGTGTTTCTGCTCTCGCTGTCTCTCTCTCTCTCTCTCTCTCTCAAATAAATAAATAAAATCTTTAAAAAAAAAAAAAAAAACCCAGGGACAAGACCCGTGGGCAGAAAGAGGGGCCACCTGGGGATTTCGAGGAGGAACTGATTATACACTTTGGGGCTAGGGGAAGAAAAGGGAAGTTCCAAAAGCACTTTCATATGCTAAAGAAGACTCACAGGATCCTGGAGGCTTAGCTATTGTCAAGCTAAGGTTGTTTTTCCCTCTAGCAGGGCATTAACATTAAGAAGGTTGGGAGCTTCGTGGAGGAATGTTCTACTCTGCCTATCTCAAGTATTTGTCAATATGGGCTGCAGGTTATAAGGACATTTAATTTTATCTACGATTCCTTCTGCCTTTGTTTCCCACATCAGAGGGGAACTTCCTCAATGTTACAAAGAATATTTATGAAAATCCTACAGCGGGGGCACCTGGGTGCCTCACTTGGTTAAGCATCTGCCTTCCGCTCAGGTCATGATGTCGGGGTCCTAGGATCAAGCCCCGCATCGGGCTCCCTGCTCAGCAGAGAGCCTGCTTCTCCCTCTTCCTCTGCTCCTGCTTTCTCTCTCTCTCTCTTTCAAATAAATAAATAAAATCTTTAAAAGAAAGCCTACAGCTAATATTATACTTAATGGTGGAAAACTGGCTGCTTTTCCCCTAAAAGCAGGACTAAGACAAGGAGGGCTGCTCTTACCAGTACCATTCCACACTGTACTGGAGGTTCAAGCGGCCGTGGTCACTCCTCTCTGAGTTTCGCCTTCCTCTAATCACAGCTCGGCACTGATAAGCATAAGAAGTCTGTGTCCCACACCCTTGACCGGAATTCTTCAGTTAACTGCTTCCTGCCTGCAGTGTAAAATGTAACGTCTCACGCAGGGTTTAGGGGCCCCTCCAGGCTTCCGCTCCTGTCTACTAGGCAGCCTGATTTCTTCCCACCTGCTCCCTGGCCTTCAGCTCAAGTAATGTTGACCAGTTTGTGGTTCCCCAAACATTTCCTGTGCTTTTGCTTCAGAACCTCTCCACTCACTTTCTCTTTTTCCTGAGGCATCTTTTCCTGCATTACCCATTCCTACTTCTGTGAGCTTAGTCTTCTGGGTCAATGCTTCACTGAGTTTCCAAGTAACTAGCTAATTAGTTAACTAATCCATTCATGACTGGAGTGGGTCCAGTTCATTACATTCTTGGATCACTCTGATGTGGTTTTGGAATATAGGTGAGGTTTGGTGGGGTGTCGGTTAGAGCCGACAGCCAAGAAGAAATTGAGACGTTTTTGGTGCAAGAAGGTGGTTTTATTTTATTTTTTTTAAAGATTTTATTTATTTATTGGATAGAAAGAAAGAGAGAAGCAGAGGGAAAGGGAGAAGCAGACTCCCTGTTGAGCAGGGAGCCTGATGTTGGACTCGATCCCAGGACCCCAGAATCATGACCTGAGCTGAAGGCAGATGCTTAACCGACTGAGCCACCCAGGTGCCCCAAAAAGATGGTTTTACTAAAGCACGGGACAGGATCCGTGGACAGAAAGAACTGTTGCCCTGAGGTTGTGAGGGGTGGGTGATTATATACTTGGGAGTTCGGGGAGGTAAGGAAAAGGGAGTTTCAGTAGGATTTTCATGTGTTAAAGACTCACAGGATACTGGAGGCCTTGCCATTTTCAAGTTAAGGTTGTTTTTCCCTCTAACAAGGCGTTAACATTAAGAAAGTTGGGAGCAGGGCTACTGGGTGGCTCACTCGGTGGGCGTCTGCCTTCGGCTCAGGTCATGATCCCAGAGTCCTGGGATCGAGCCAGCACTGGGCTCCCTGCTTGGTGGGAAGCCTGCTTCTCCCTCTCCCACTCCCCCTGCTTGTGTTCCCTCTCTCGCTGTGTCTCTCTCTGTCAAATAAATAAAAAAGATCTTTAAAAAAAGAGAGAGAGTTGGGGGCTTCTTGGATGAATATCATACACGTCCCACCCGGGAGGGGTGGGAGGGTTTTCAGTGTGTCAGCTTGTGCTTTGTCTTCAGCTAGCCTTCTGCTCCCTCAATTCCAACCTGTTTCTCTGACTCCCACCGTATCACACAACAGGACCATGACATCAGTATGGGATTATCAAGTTCTTTATCAAACACTTCGGTAGATCTCAGAATGGTAGAACAGTGTGGTTGCAACCCTATCTATCTCATTTCCTCGGCAAAAGTTTCTGCTGGGTGCTGGGGGTCCTATACTAAAAAAGAAATAGGCTGTCTTCTAAGTGGCTGAGAGTCTACTGGGGAGAGCCAAGAACAAGTCAAAAGGCAGTTATAGTCTATTGTGGGAGATGCTAAATAATAACTTTGTTAGAAGTTAACATTTGATTTATAGGAAGGAGCACATTGTCTTGTGGTGAGGTGGGGGCCAGGGGGATGTTGGTCAGAAGCATTTCCCCTCAAGAGGAAATACTGAGCCTCTGTACTGCGGACGGACTTGTCCATCCAGTGGACTTTTAACATTTCCAATTGGACATCCAAATGGCATCTCAAACTTGGCTTGTCCACAATAGATCTCTTGTTACTGTCAGGACAATTTGTGAAAGAATTTGAAATGGGCAAAAAGAGTATTAGCACACTCTTTTGGGTTATCTGTGCCTTTCATGATTGTTGAGTTATTGCGCACCCTGTATATTAACTCAAAGTCGTGCAGGTGATTCTTGTCCATAGAAAGGCAAATAGAGGGACACCTGGTTGGCTGGGTCGGTTAAGCATCTGCCTTTGGCTCAGGTCATGGTCCCAGGGTCCTGGGATCGAGCCCCCGCATCAGGCTCCCTACTCAGCAGGAAACCTGCTTCTCCCTCTGCCTGCCGCCACCCCGTGCTTTGTGCGCTCTCTCTCTTTCACAAATAAATAAATAAAATCTTTAAAAAAAAAAGAAAGGCAAATGGATTTTTTCATATTTTTATTTATTTGACAGAGAGAGAGCACAAGCAGGGGGAGCAGCAGAGGGAGAGGGAGAAGCAGGCCCCCGCAGAGCAGGGAGCCCGACCCCAGGACCCAGGGATCATGACCAGAGCTGAAGGCAGCCACTTAACTGAGCCACCCAGGCGCCCCAGGCAAATGGATTTTATTTGGTGGAGTTACAGTTGATTCCCTTCATCGAGAAGCCAGTTGTGCATCTATTAAACTCATTTTGACCTTCTTCATTGTGTGTGCACAGGGGGGGGTGTGTGTGTGTATAATTCTTCTTTGAGTCAACTGTAACACCTTACTGATTCCCTCATTCATTAATGAATTAAAGACAACCTTTGTTTATTTTATATTTGTATGAGAGTCATAATTTAATCTTTTCCCCGCAAAATGTTTAGTAGTATTGGAGGTCATCCACCTAGACATCCTATGGATCCCCGTGACAGAGCAAGGTAAACTGTATCGCCAGGGAAGAGTACCTCTCTTCTGACAGAAGCCTGGGCACCTCCTTGCCAGATTTCCAGAGGAAATCCAAGCAGCAATTGATGAGGGGGCAGAAGGCTAGCTGAAGACAAAGCATAAGCGGACACCCTGCAACCTCCCCCCACCCCCCACTCCTGGGTGGGACATGTGTGACATTCCTCCAGGAGTCTCCCAACTATCTTAATGTTAATACCTTGCCAGAGGGGGAAACAGTCTTAACTTGGCAATGGCAAGGCCTCTGATATCTTGCCCGTCTCCTTTAGCATTATCTTGTAGTTCCTCTTTAGCAGTATCCTGAGAGTCTTCTTTAACATATGAAAATCCTTTTGAAACCTCCCTTTTCCTTACTTCCCCCAACTCCTGAGTATATAATCAGCCACTCCTCAAGCCCACAGGGCAGCAGCTCTTTCTGCCCACGGGTCCTGTCCCCGTGCTTTAATAAGCCACCATTTTGCACCAAAGATGTGTCAAGAATTGGTCGTCGGCTCCGGACTCCACCCCACTGAACCTCACCTATATTCCAAACCCCATCAACAATAGCTCTTTAACTTGCTGATTCTTTGTTTCTTTAGTTTTATTCTTCCCTATTGATTTTGTTTTGTTTTTTTTTTTTTAAGATTTTATTTATTTATTTGAGAGAGAGAATGAGAGAGAGCATGAGAGGGAGGAGGGTCAGAGGGAGAAGCAGACTCCCTGCCGAGCAGGGAGCCCGATGCGGGACTCGATGCGGGACTCGATGCGGGACTCGATGCGGGACTCGAT
>NW_023270454.1:11093465-11111008 GCF_011800145.1 Mirounga leonina
CGGGACTCGATGCGGGACTCGATGCGGGACTCGATGCGGGACTCGATCCCGGGACTCCAGGATCATGACCTGAGCTGAAGGCAGTCGCTTAACCAACTGAGCCACCCAGGCGCCCCTGATTTTGTTTTGTTTTTATTTCTCGTTCCCACTTGGCTTCTAAGCAATGCCCCCAGGTAGCAGCAGTGAGGAAGTTTGGTTTTCTGAGTTTTTTGAATCCGTTCTCTAGTGAGTAAAAAACAACAGAGAATCCGGTTTGTCTTAGTTTTTGTCTCTTTAGCTCAAATCGATGAAGATGTCTGTGGCCATTGGGACGAACAGCTCTTTAACACTTTGTACGAGGGTAACTTAGACTCCTGGGCTTCTGCAATTTGTTGGGTTTTTTTTAAAGATTTTATCTCTATCTATCTATCTATCTATCTATCTTATCAGAGAGAGAGCACACAAGCAGGGGGAGTGGCAGAGGGAGAGGGGCCCGAAGCAGGACTCGATCCCAGGACCCTGAGATCATGACCTGAGCAGAAGGCAGAGGCTTAACTGACCGAGCCACCCAGGTGCCCCTGCAATTTGTTCTTGACATGTAGCTTTAATTGTGGGAGAAAACAAAAGAACTATAAGCTCTCTTTCTCTCTGTTGCTGTTGCAAATAAGGGAATTGAATAATACCAATTCAGAAACATTTCAGAATCCATGTTTGTCCATGTTAAAAATCCATGTTAAAATTCATGTTTGGCAAATGAGACTAGTTCAATCATTTTTAATTTAAAAAAATAGCATGTTAGTTCTCTTATTTATCAGTATGTCACACAAGCATACATTTTTTTACTTTCATCTTTCCCAAATGTAGACAGGCTTACTTATTAAATAAGCAAACACTTAATGTTCTAACACCTAACTATGTAAATTGGTGTTCAACTAAATTCAGTAATTATTCTGAAAAACTTTTTCTTCTCAAATGTAGACAGGCTTACTTATTTATTCTTTAGATTTTATTTTATTTATTTGTCAGAGAGAGCTCCCGCTGAGCAGGGAGCCCAATGTGGGGCTCTATCCCAGGACCCCGAGATCATGACCTGAGCCGAAGGCAGACCCTTAACTGACTGAGCCACCCAGGTGTCCCGACAGGCTTACTTACTGATTAAGCTAACATTTAATGTTACTTAACACTTAGGATTATTAATAATGTAAATTGGTGTTTGACTAAATTCAGTCATTATTCTGAAAACCTTTTTCTTCCACCTGTAATTAAGTTTTTGTAGCTGATAGATCACTTCCAAGGTTTTAAGGCGCTCTAAAACCTTGGACTGATAAAACTATTGAGTTAGTTTAGTGATAATCATTGGATATCTAATGTCTAAACACTATAAAATACCAAAACATTGGTATAATCTTAGCTATGATGTTGCTTCGTATTTTTATGCTATAGGGAGGCGGTATCTCAGCGGCATATTAATGACTGAGTTCATTTTTGCTACTTTGAGATGTAAAAGAGACACATGGGGATCTAGAACGTTGCATTATGTGTGGTTGTGAGCTTTACCATTCTGCTCAAATGCTTGTATAAAACGAACAGTTGTCCCTCACACATCTTCCCCAACCCCCCCTCCCCGGCCAGTTTTCTTTGTGAAATAGAAGGCACTTCAGTTAAAGTTATAAAAATGAATAGGACAGTTGGGGCTATACTGGAGAAATAGTGACGGAGAAATAAAACTGTGCTTGGCTTTTGTTTTTTCAAGGAAAGAGCGTTCCCTGCCCCTCCCCCCGCCCCCTCCCCCGCCCCGAAGAAGTGATTCACAAAGCTCTTGGGCATTCCTTCAGACCACCAAGCAGGAGCCCCTGTTTTCCACACAGGCACTCCCCTCAAAGACATCTCTTACACCTCTAATCACCTCTCGACGTCAGATGCTCAGAGGACCCAGACTACCAAGGGCCCTTCTTCCCAAGAACACTGTGTTGTCATTGGTCACACGTCTGCTCCTCTTGAACCGTGAGCTCTCTGATAGCTGAGTTGCTCTGAGAAAGCAATGAAATAGCGTTGCAAAAGCGCAGTGCCCACAACAGAGCTGATGCATGTAAGTACGTGTTAGTTCTTTTGAAGCCTGGACATTCACCAGCTTCCGAGTGAAGCCAGTAAAATTCTCAGGGCAAGATCCAAAAGTGGCATTTCAAAACGCTTGCCTCTCAAGGAAGCTGCTACAACCAGGGTAAAAAGGATGCGTTCAGAATCCAGGAGGGCCAGATGTGGCAGAGTCTGGATATAAGTCTTCCCCCACGCCTCGGAGACAGGTTGCCAGCCTCTCATCTGGGCAACCCTCTGCCCCCTGGGAACAAGTCCATCTGGTTACTACCTCCCCAAGGGCTTTCACCCTTGGCCATGTGCTGATACTCTATCTCTCTCCACTGCTTGGCAACGGCTGGCTTGTACTTATTGCTGCCAGAGTCAAGAGACCAGGATACCTTAAGAGAGGTGGAGAAACCTGCTCTCACCTCCCATAGCAGCCAGCCTGGTGCAGAGCCTGGGCTGCAGATGTGGCTGAGATGGCTCCCTCAGTCTAGCCTAGAGTGTCTGCACAGGAGACAGCCCTGGGGCAGGCATGGGGGGGGGGGCAGGTGGTAAAGGGCTGGGATCAGGTTACACAGGCAGGAGGATGGTCAGGAAAAGGAGAGAGTCCCCAGGTGAAGTCCTACAGATCTGTCCCCAGAACCTGGGACCTGTGCAAAGGAGACATCCAGAAGGGAGCGGGGCTCAGGCAATAGCCTGCTGAACGGCTTAAGGAGAGCAGCTCCAGAAAGGATGTTGACCTTGCCAGCACAGTGCTCAGGGAGGAAAGAGAAGAGACAGTGCTCTGGAGTGGGAATCAGGATCAGGAGGTGCAGGGGATGGATACAGAGGAGCTGGGCGCCAGGCAGGGGGAGCAGCCTGAGCAGATGGAGGAAAGGAGACTCGGGAGGATTTGTGGGAGCTCAGGGAGCAGGGAAGGGAGAAGTAGCCCTGGGGGCTCAACCTCAAACAACCTCCCAGGGTCCCCTGCCACTATCGTGGACGGATTTCCCCAGGGACTGAGCTCTAGGAGAGCAAGCTGGGCCTGGCTGGGATAGCGATGGTGGAGGAATGTCTGCCTCCAAGAAAAAACCTCCAACAAGGGAAAACCTTGTTTCCTCTACTCTCAACGCTTCTGACACCAAACGCTTTTGCAGTTCTCTGTGGACACCAACCGGGCATCCTATGATTTAAATCAGTTCTGACACTACCCAGAGTTAGGGAAGACCCCACAGGTTAAGAGCCCACTCCCACAGTCCTGACCTCACTTCTGAAGTTCAAGTCCAGACCTCAAGGATTTCCCCCAACCTCATCTTTGGGTTTGATAATTTGCTAGAATAGCTCACAAAACTCAGTAAAGTGCTTTACTGATTATTACTGGTTTATTATAAAGGATACGACTCAGTAACAGCTAAATGGAAGAGATGCATGGGGCAAAGTATGGGAAAGGGGCACAGAGCTTCCGTGCCCTCTCCAGCCGCACCACCCTCCCGGGACCTCCATGTGCTCACTAACCAGGAAGCTCTACGAACTCCTCCAGGTAGGGTTTTTTGGTTTTGTTTTGTTTTTTATGGAAGCTTCATTATGCAGGCATGGTTGATTAAATCATTGACTACTGGATGATTAATTCAAGCTCCAGACCCCGTTCCCTTCCCGGAATTTGGGGTGGGGCTGAAGGTTCCAACCCTCTGAACACAGGCTGGTTCCCTTGGCCACCAGTCCCATCTTGAGGGCCTTTCCATAAGTCACCTAATTCACATAAATTCAGGTGGTGTTGAAAGGGGCGTGTTACGAATAACAAAATTTGTGCCTTTCATCTTTATCAGTCTAGAGCTGTCTCAGGAGCTAGGGACAAAAATCAAATATCAGGGGCGCCTGGGTGGCTCAGTCATTGGGCGTCTGCCTTCGGCTCAGGTCATGATCCCAGGGTCCTGGGCTCAAGCCCCGCATCAGGCTCCCTGCTCAGCGGGAGGTCTGCTTCTCCCTCTCCCACTCCCCCTGCTTGTATTCCCTCTCTCACTGTGTCTCTCTCTGTCAAATAAATAAATAAAGTCTTTAAAAAAATAAAAAAAATTAAAAAATATCAAATATTATAACCAAAAAGATGCTTCTATCCCTCTCATTACTTAGGAAATTATAAGGGTTTTAGGAAATCTGGCCAGGGGATGGGGATGAAGGCCGAAATATAGATTTGTCATATCACCATATTATACTGCCCTCCCCCGATGCCCAGCACAGAGTCCTAGTTCTCGTTGGCTAGCTCTTGTATAAACCAAGTCAACCACAGGGTCTTTGCTTTCAGGAACTTGTCATGGAAGATTTGATCTCAATCAACAGAGCTTGAGGGCATCCAAGGATGGGGTCTTCCATCCCTACATGTAGCCCTGAAAGCCAGACAGGGTATGTGTAGGGACACAAGCCCCATTTGCCATCTTCAAAGCCTCCTGAAAGCCTTGATCTGGGCGCCTGGGTGACTCAGTCGGTTGAGCATCTGCCTTTGGCTCAGGTCATGATCCCAGGGTCCTGGGATCGAGTCCCTCATTGGGCTCTCTGCTTAGCGGGAAGCCTGCTTCTCCCTCTGACCCTCTCCCCCTCTGCCCCCGCCCCCCCCCCCCCCGCCGTGTGCTTTCTCTCTCTGAAATAAATAAATAACATCTTAAAAAAAAAAAGAAAGAAAGCCTTGATCTTCAGACTTAAGAGGTTCCTTAGGCGGTCCTTTCAGCCCAGGATTTGTCTCTGAGACTGTGATGGTAGGTGTTCAATGATTGTCTACTGGATTGAATTGAATAGGAGCAAGGAGGGATGTTCTTTGAAAGATGAAAGGCAGCCTTGAAAGAGAGGGCTTGGGGACATTCCTGCAATATCACCTTATGACCCAAACATTCTGCAGCCAGAAGCCTGGATTCTAGCCTCAGCCCCATCACTTGTGACCTATATGAGCAAGCAAGTCCCAAAAGCAGCCTGGGCCACTTTTCATCATCTGTCAACCCTCGTGGTCCTTGATATCACGGTTGGCACCTGATACATGCTATTTGAGTAGAAGAGAATAAAATTTTTCATTGAGTATTACACAAATGTTAGCATTGTGTAACAATTAACCACATGAATCAAAAGTTAAGTGGAAACCAGCCAAATCAGAGAAAGATTTGGTAACCAGAATTCAGGTTGACACAAGTCATCCAAAAGCTATATAAAAGCTCTTCAAATGAGTAAGGTCACTCAGTCTAGACAACTCAGACTTCACTGAAGTCTGGACGGGTTTTGCCAGCTATGCTTTTGCAACCATCAGTAATAACTGCACATCTCTTGTCTCTATCTTGGGTTCTTTCACAGATGAAGCAAATCCAGGTCCTTTTTTTTTTTTTTTTAAGATTTTATTTATTTGTCAGAGAGAGAGAGAGAGAGCAAGAGAGCACAAGCAGGGGGAGGAGCAGACAGAGGCAGAGGGAAAAGCAGGCTCTCCGCCGAGCAGGGAGCCCGACGCGGGGCTTGATCCCAGGACCCTGGGATCATGACCTGAGCCGAAGACAGATGCTTAACCAACTGAGCCACCCAGGTGCCCCTGCAAATCCAGGTCTTCGAAGTCTAGATGGTGGTTCACAGTGACCGTATTCAGGGATAAGGTTTAGGTATAGAATGGATTCATAGAATAAAAGGAATTCTCTTCCAGCATAATGTCCAAGACTTGATAAATGCTAAACTCAAAGCAAACACAGGGACTCATGAGACACAATGAGAGACCATTTATCTATGTCCTGGAACCTCTGCTTTTGTCCACCAATATGGACCCTTCTAGTCACCACCACCCAGGGACAAGTAGCCATTTAGCTACTTTTTCGGTCCATGGCCATACTAGTTATCTATTGCTGTGTAACAAACCTAGTGACTTGAAACAATGCATAGTTATTATCCCATAGTTTCTGTGGATCAGGAGTCCAGGTAGAAATCCTAAGAGATACTACACAGTTCTTTGCTTTGGGTCACACAAGGCTGCAAACAAAGTGTTGTCCAGGGCTGGGTTCTCATCTGGAACCCTGACTGGGAACGAATCTGCTTTGAAACTCACTCAGGTCTCTGGCAGATTTCTTTGAGATTACCTCACCAAGCGCCCTCCTTGGCTTTTTGCGCAGTATTGCCAGAGGTCCCCCTCAGCTCCCAGAAACTACTCCCAGCTCCTAGAGGCTTCTGGAAGTTTCTTGCCATTATAGGCTTTCCCAACATAATCCAGCCAGCAAGAACAGTCTCTAGGTCACCTAGCAAGCTGGAGTAGTACAAAATGTAACCTAATTAAGGAAGTGACATTCCATCACCTTTGCTCCACTTTGCTTGCTTTCTGTTGGTTAGAAGCAAGGTCTTGCTTACGTTGTCCAAGGGGAGAGGGTTCCCCCCAGGAGGCACGGATTGTGGGGGCCACCTTAGAGTTTGTCTATTATAATGGCCAAGTTTGAAAGTTGTCTGGCAACCTGAAAGCCACACACAGAATTCAACATGATTGTGTTAAATTATTTACTAGACCCAAAGAGAAAAGGAAGGAAGGAGATACTTCCATGTTACTCCCAAAGCCTTCCGTGAATTATGTTCTTCTTGGTCTCCTGCTAGGTTCTTCCCTGGCCAGGTGATCAGGTCAGAACCATCTGAAAATGCTTTGCTAACACCTAACCCCACCAGGTTAGGATATGGCATCCTTTCTTTATTTCAACAGCCATCCTGGAGAGAGAGAGTGCTTCCCATTGCTAAAAAGAAAGACTTCATAGTTTACCTAACTGCAATTTTAGCCTCTCCCAGGAGTGGAATTTTAGACCGAAGGGTCCAGAATTTCCTGATCAGCACAGTGAGGTCATCTGCTTGATAAGACCTTCTGCCCTTCCCCCAAAGGAAGGTGACCTGCCTGAAACAATCTTTTCTTTCCTTTTGCTCCTGCACTTGTTTATCTTCCTCCTTTCTGCCCATACAAGGCTTCCATTTTGAACTCCTCAGAGCACCCTTCTGTTTGTGAGGTGGGATGCTGAATAAAGCCAACCAGCTCTTTAAATTCACTCCGATCTTTAACACCATCTTTCCTCTCACCTTGGGGTTTAACCTTAGGTAACACTTCTCCCAGTTCTGCTCCCCCCTCTTCAGGCTCTCAGAGACCTTCGCCGGCTTCTCGCCCCACCCTCCAAGTAGCCTTCCCATCCTCTGATCTTGTCTGTGCATCAACCAGGTCTCAGAGGGGCCAGAAACCAAACTCAGCAGAGCATTGGATGCAACATTTTTCCGGCAGGAGGTGTTGGCTTTGATCAGCTCCTCAAAGGTCCCCTTGTACCCGAGAAGGTGAAGAACCATGAGTTAGGACATTTGGAAGAGAATTCAGACAGCTCATGTTTGGGGGCATGGCTGGCCGCCTTCTCCCACCCTCTGCCCAAGGTCTCAGGCCTGAGCTGGGCAATCCTCCATAGCCCCAGCTGCCGGCCAGGGAAAAGCAAGGTGGTGGGACGTGTGTCTCTGCCTGGAGCAGTTCCCAAACCCCACTTAGCTTCTCGGCCACTCTGCCCTTGCCTTGAGCCTCAGACCTAGTGCGCTGATAGCACCCTCCCCTATCACAGAGTCAACACCTTGGGGGCTGGGAAGCTGCTGGCAGCTTCTAGGGAGGGGGTTGAAGGCCGCCGTGTGGCTAAGGCTGCAGGTGTGCTTGGCCTTCATCTTGACAGGTCCTTTGGCTTCTCTCCCTCATTTTTTCTCTGCCCAGGCCCTACAGCAGATCCAAGGGTGGCATCTCTTTCCTGCTTAGGGCTCTCCCGGATCTGTTGTCAAGTAAGATCCCCTGTTCTTTGACTCTTGGCCCCAGGCATGTTCCTCCTCCCCTATGGGAACCCTGGCGGGCCCTGCGCTCCCAACACCTGAGCCCCGTGCTGGGATGCAGCCTGGGCCCCCAGGCAGGCGCTTTGAACCTGCGGTTGACGGACGTCCCTGGATTCTGACGGGGGCAGGCCGCGGGTGCAGAAGAGATGGCAACTAGCTGAGCATTTGCAGGCTCGGGGGTGCGCTGTGGGGCCGGCGTGGCAGAGGCTTTCAGCTGGGTGCAGGTTCCCGGGGGTGGCGCTGGGAGAGTCGCAAGGATTCCCCACCAGGGTTCCTGCCTCGCGCGGCCAGAAGAAAGAAGCAAGTTGTGGCTAGAAAGGCCTCTGGAAGCAATGTAGACCACGCATCCTGGAAAGCATATCGGGCTGGATGGGCGAGTTATCGCGGGAGTGACTTAGGGCAAAATCAAAGCTCCGGAGCTTAGAGAGCTGAGAGGGCCCCATCTTCTCCCTCTTTGTGAAACTAAGTTTGTAAGAGGGAGATAGGGAGGCCACGCTGGTTGTGGTTGGGAAATGAGGCCAAACCACCAGTTTGCAATGGGGGGCACCGGCTCAGACTGGCTGGGAGAGGTGCAGGGGATGGCACTCAGCTCGCGGGGTCAAGTGGAGGGAGCAGGGGACTGGTCTGAAGGCAACCCGGACCCTGAGCCAGTCTGCTGCTTTTGCGGACAACATGCCCGCAAATGTGCTTGTGAGCAGCAGATTCACCCTGTGGCCTCTGGCAGGCCCTGGACCGTGTGGGGCGGGGTTAGAAACAGGGGCTGCCGTGATTCAGAGGCAGGCACTCCCGCCCATTGCTGTGTGGCATGTCAGAGCAGGTGCAGAGAACATTCTCCAGGGCGTCAGGTCAGGGGCCACGGGAGGGGACAGAGTGATGAACAATTCTGGTTGGAGAGGGTGTGGAAAGAGAGAAAGAGAGAGGGAGAGAGAAAGCGAGAGAGTGCTTGCTCACCATTCCCTGCCAGAGGCCACGACCCTGGAGGGGGTACAAAAGTGGGCAGAGTACCGTCTGAGTGACACGGGGCGGGCTTGTGTTCTGAGGACGGAGCTCATAATGTGAGTCATAGCCACTTACAAGGACAGATGGCATCAGCAGAATGTGTGGGAAACCAGTGTCCTCAAGGGGGGGGGGGTGAGAATCTCCATCCAGAGCTTCTCAACTGGTGTACTGTGAATGTGACACAAATGTGCAGAGATACGGATATCCTTGGACCCTGGGGGCCCTGGGGGACACTCAGGGACCGTCGGGGCCAGCACACTGTCTCAGCAGCTTGGGCTCCAGCATGTGGCGTGTGTATTCTCGTCTTCCTGATGTGCCACAAGGTGGAAAGAGTGGGGAGACACTGATCCTAGGCTGAACTGGGAAGCCACACCCCAAAAGGTACTTCAAAGAAGAGCCCCACCCGAATCCTTAGGAGTAGGACAATTAGTTGGAGAAAGCGTGGGAGTGACAAGTACATATTGTGTTTGGTCTCCTTCTCCGGCAAGTAGAGAGAGAATTTACATTAAAAACAGCAGTAAGAATAAGCATTTACAAAGGGCGGTCAGTATTTTTCTTTGAGGAAGAGGTAATGTGATGAAGAGCATTTATTCCCTGGGACACCTGAGACCTAGCTGGGGCAGGTGCTCCCTGAGAGAGAAACTTCTGGAACAAGGACTTGACCACGCCTCCCAGGGGACCTTGTGTCTCAAGCGTGGCCTTTTGGGATGACAGCAGACTGAGGGAGAAGTTGGCTTGTGGTCTGAAATGAGCTTGCTCCCTATCACCTCTCACATCTGTAGTGACGTTTCCATGGTCTCAAGCCCTTGTGGAGAGCAGGCAGAGGGCTGGGCTTTGTGTGTGACTGACACTGGCAGAACGGAGGCAGCGTGGTGAGGGCACCCCCAGGCTGAGGGGGGTCATCTAGTTTCCCTTACGTCTCAGTCTTATTGGGTTGCTATGACAGAATACCATAGAACGGCTGGCTTAAACGGCAGACATTTATTTCTCACAGTTCTAGAGGCTGGACATCCAAGATCAAGGTGCCCGCAAATTCCGTGTCTTGTGAGAGCCTGCTTCCTGGCTCACGGATGGTCATCTTGCTGTGCTCTGACACGGCAGATGGGGAGCGGGAGCTCTCTGTGGTCTCTTTATAAGGGCTTAATCCCATTCATGTGGATCCACCCTCCTGACCTAATTGCCTCCCAGAGGCCCCATTTCCTCATACTGTCACATTGTGGGTTAGGATTTCAACAGATGAATTTGGGGGGGACACATTCAGTCCATAGCACCTTGAGCTTACCCACCCTTGAAACAGAAATTCCAGTGATCGCCTGGGTCCCAGTAATGTGCACTTCAGCCTCTTTTCCTGTGTTGCTACTCACAGCAAGGTATACTGAACGTGATCGCCTGAGAGCCTGTTAGAAATGCAGACTCTCGGGCCTTACCCCACACCTGCCAAGTCAGAAGTAGCACGTTCCCAGGTGATCTGAGTACATGTGAATGTTTTTGAGAAATCCTGCTCTACCAGATATTAAATTAGTGATATGGAAAAGCATGGTCTCTGGGGGGAAAAGCATGGCCCAGAAAGCCACACAGTCATGATTTCAAATCCTGACTCCACTGTTTCCGCCCATGTGACCCACTCTGAGCCTCAGTTTCTCACCTGCAGAATGAGGACAATCATGGCACTAACTTCATGGGACTGGGGTAAGAATTAAATAGGCTGATGGATGGAGGCACCTGGTACATAGTAGGTGCCTGGCGGATAAGAATTTTCTGGAATTTCCTTCTTTGCAGTCTCTTCACTAGTGGGGCTGAGGAATGGGTGTCTTTAGAAGCACCTGGGTAATTCTGATGAAGGGCAGGTGATACTGCTTCGTATCACTTAAAGAACCAAACACCTGGAATGGTGCCGGGAGAGCACCCTAGAGAGCCTCTGGATGAGGCTGACTGGTGTTGGAAGGTGAGACACCCTGCAGTGGGAAAGAGAGACACTCTCCCAACGGCCGTGGCCATTTGCTGTGGTCCAGCTCCTCAGAAATGTGGTGGGGAATAGATTTGTCAAGGCATTGCCTGACACCCATGATGGCTCATCGAAAAGACAGGGGAGAGACAAGTGCAAGTGGCCGGTCTGGATTAGCTATTTTAGGAGCTTAGCTGGGAAAAGGAAAAGATTTGCAATAGTAGAGAATCCAAGGGATTTAAAAAAATATTTTATTTCTCTATGACAGAGATAGCGAGAGAGTGAGAGAGTGGGGGTGGGGGGTGGGGAGGAACAGAGGGAGAGAGACAAGCAGACTGACTCTAAGCTGCATGTGGAGCCCGATGCAGGGCTTGATGAGGGGCTTGACATGGGCTCAATCTCATGACCCTGAAATCATGATCTGAGCAGAAACCAAGAGTCAGATGCTTAACTGACTGAGCCACCCAGGTCCTCCAAGAATCAAAGGGATTTTTAAGAAAGACAAGAACTGAGCTGGGATGGGGTGGGGGTGGGGGGGGTTGACTAAACTAGTATTTATTCAGCATGTAACATTTTCTTCTGTAGGTTTTGTGGGATCTCTCCTGATCGGATGGGGGCCAAATGTGGGGTGACCCGATCAAGTGGAAGTTGGTGGCACGGGAGGTCAAGGGATTCACCTGAGGCAGAACAAAGGAGGTGGAAGCTTATTGAATACACAGCTAGGGAGCAGTGGGCCAGAGAGCAGAGGAGGGACTCCTGCAACGAGGCTGTGGGTGGGGGCTGTTGTTAAAGCCGGAAGATGAGGAGGTAGGGAGACATACGGAGTTTTCCGTTTTTTGGTATCTGTGCCTAGTTATAAGTAGCCCACTGGTCAGTTAGAGCCTATGGATGTTATGAGGTGGGGCAACCACCCTCAGCCAGGTGGGGGCTCTGGGCCCTTTGTACATTCCATCGCTCAAGGCTGTTGCCTAAAAACAGCCTCTACATGTTTGCCTTTTTAAAAATTACTTAAAAAAAAAAAACTGTACAACACACATATAGAAAAGTGCATAAAACAAAAATGTAGCTTTTTTTTTTTTGAAGATTTTAATTATTTGACAGAGAGAGCAGCAGAGGGAGAAGGTGAGCAGGGAACCCAATGCGGGACTCAATTCCAGGACCCTAAGAACATGACCTGAGCCAAAGGCAGATGCTTAACCGACTAAGCCACCCAGGGGTCCCTATATTTTTCTCTCTTTGTGGCATTTTTCATCATTCATTTATTCTTTTATTCAGCACACATTTTTTTTGAGCTCTGTGTCAGGGGCCCTGGGGGTGTCCGTCCTCACCTTCTCATTGCTCCCTGACAGTTCCAGGTGTGGGCAACCTTCAGTAAAACTTGAGACAGGAGACCCTTGAATTTTCCTTGTAGATAAAGGGGAGCTTGGCAAGCAGGTCTGGGAACTGGCCAGTGCCCGATCACCGAATGCAAGAATGTCCATGGAGAGGACAGAAAGTCAAGGAGAAAGATGGAACTGACCCCGAAGGGAAGCTTCCCAGCTGAGCTGGTGCACTGGCCCCTGGCCCCGCTCCTCTCAAGGGAGTGGGACTCCTTCCAGAGGAAAGTGCTCTGCTGGCTTGGCCTGAGGGCTCATTCTGGGTTCCAAGGGAGATAAGACAGAAAACAAGGCAGTGGTCATTGGCAGGTCAAGGTAAACCCCTGCCAGAAAGGGTTGCCATTCTGAGGTCTCATGACCATTATATAACCCTCCAATTGGGATATTTCTGCTTTTCCATAAGCAGCCGGGAATTTCTGAGACCTGTTTGCATAGAATTAGAACTTCTTATAAAGGATACTGTGACAAGTGTCATATCTACCTTGGCTCTCCAGCTGCACAGTTCCCACACCCCCCTTGGTAAACTTTATTCTATCTTTCCAGGGCTTGAAAAATGCAAATCCAAGCAAATCAAATACTCAATTTTTACCCACTACACCTTTTTTTTTTTTCTTAAACATAAAAGTAACCTATTAACACATACTGGTTTGCACCTTTCTCTTATTCCTCAATTTAAAAAAATGTATGGGAAACCAGTGTCCTCAAAGGGAAGGTAAGAATCTCCATCCAAGGCTTCTCAACTAGGATGCTGGGAATACGACACAAATGTGCAGATACCCTTGGCCCTTGGGGACCCTTGGGGACACTCAGGGACACTCGGGGCCAGCACGCTGTCTCGGCTGCAGCACTGCCCCCTGGGCTCCTGCATGTGGTATGTGTATTCTCATCTTCGTGGTGTGCCACAAGGTGGAAAGAGTGGGGAGACACTGATCTTAGGCTGACCTGGGAAGTCACGCCCCAAAAGATTTTATTTATTTATTTGACAGAGAGAGAGAGAGAGAGCGCGCAAGTAGGCAGAGCAGTCGATAGAGGCAGAGGGAGAAGCAGGCTCCCCGCTGAGCTGGAAGCCTGGATGGATGGGGGCTCAATCCCAGGACCCTGGGATCATGACCCAAGCCGAAAGCAGACGCTTAACCACTGAACCACCCAGGTGCCCCTCCTGCAGCCATTTGTAACGGGCCACTTCCCATAAGCCCACTCTCTCCTTGGCACCTTATATCTTGTCTCAAAGACTTCTCCGAAGCTGGTCCATCACTCAGCATTCCAAATCCACCGTCAGCCACACTCCGTCTCCTCACCCCGACCCCAAACCAGGTCCTCACCCCCCAGCTGCTTTATTTGGGGGCGGAAGGTTACCAACAACCACGGGCCACGCTCATGTCGGGGACAAGCGTCATTCTACTAATAAGAAAACCAGAAAACTGTCTACATTTGCCTGACAAGTGTTCCAGAGCAGGCCTGGGATTAGGGTGAAGCAAATGAGGTACTCTTCACAGGTGCACAATTTAAGGAGGAGCCAAAAAGACCTCAGTAATAAGACAAATAATATTTTAAGGTAGTATTTAAGAAATTGTGGTAAAATATATATAATGTAAAATTTACCATTTTAACCACTTTTAAATGTATAATTCAGTGGCTTTAAGTACATTTCGCAGTGTTGTGCAACCAACACCAGCACCCAACTGCAGAACATTGTCATCTTCCCAAACTGAAACGCTGTCCCCATTAAACACTAACACCCCACTTCTTCTTCCCCACCAACCCCTGAAAACCACCATTCTAATTTATATTTTTATGAATTTGACTATTCTAGGAACCTCATATACATGGAATCAAACAGTATCTGTCTTTTCGTGACTGGCTTATGTCAAGGTTCTTCCATGTTGTAGCTTGTGTCAGAGGGTCCTTCCTATTTAAGGCTGAATAATATGCATTTTATAGATAGACTATATTTTGTGTATCTCTACATCCGTCAGTGGATACTTGGGTTGCTTCCACATTTTGGCTATTATGAATAATGCTGAACTCTATGAACATGGGTGTACGAATATCTGTTTGAGTCCCTGCTTTCAATTATTTTGGCTAGAGACCCAGAAGTGGAATTTAAAAGTTCTATTTTTATTTTTATTTTTTTGTTTTTTTCTTAGAGAGAGAGAGAGAGTGTGAGTGGGGAGAGTGAGGGGCAGAGGGAGAATAAGAGAGAATCTTAAGTAGGCTCCATGCTCAGCACAGAGCCCGACGTAGGGCTTGACTCACAACCCTGAGATCATGACCTGAGCTGAAATTAAGAGTCGGACACATAACCGACTGAGCCACCTAGGTGCCCCTATTTTTAATTTTTTGAGGAATCACCATACTGTTTTCCACAACAGCTGCACCAGCTTGCATTCCCATCAGCAATGCATGAGTTCCAATTTCTCCACCCCTCCAAAACTTGTTTTTTTTTTTAAATTTCTTTATTAATAATAGTCATCCCAATCAATGGGTGTGAGGTGGTATCTCATCATCATTTTGATTCACATTCCTCTAATGAGGAATCTTTTCATGTGTTTATTTGGCCATTTGTATAGCTTCTTTGGAGAAAGAGCAAAGTCTTTTGCTCGTTTTTTAAATTGGCTTGTTTGTTGTTGAGTTTTAGGAGCTCTTTATATATGATGGATATTAATTCCTTATCAGGTATGTAACTTGCAAGTGTTTTCTCCCATTCTGCATGTGTTTTTAATATCATTAATAGAGTACTTGGATGCACAAAAGTTTTCAATTTTGATGAGCTCTAATTCATCTATTTTTTGTTTGTTGACTGTGTTTTTGGTATCATAGCCAAGAAATCATTGCCAAATGCAATTAAAAAAATCCAAATTAATGCAAAATCCCCCATATGAACAAAGTATCAAAATCTAACCGAGGAGCACCTGGGTGGCTCAGTCATTAAGCGTCTGCCTTCGGCTTAGGTCATGATCCCAGGTCCTGGGATTGAGCCCCGCATCGGGCTCCCTGCTCCACGGGAAGGTGCTTCTCCCTCTCCCACTCCCCCTGCTTGTGTTCCCTTTCTCGCTGTCTCTCTCTGTCAAATAAATAAATAAAATCTTTAAAAAAAATTTATAAAAAAAAAATCTAACCGACACAGGATCCCACCTGGACTTGCATCACTCACCTTACTCACCTCAGCCCTGTCCAATCCTGTTTTTACTTAAAATGTGACATTTTGTTTACCATGGGTTTGGGGGCATTAATTTTGACCTTTGAGAATATTGCATTAAAATACCAGTCATCTTGGTAACTGGTTTTTTGGATGCCTTCTAAAATTCTGTGCTGGAGGCAAATTCCTGTCTTATCTCACCATAGTGCCGACCCTGCTCCAGAGATAGTGGTTAGCCCCATGGCTCCCTAGGGCACACAGTTGTCTTCATCCTGGGCCACTTCTCTTTAAAGACTAGGTGGGGCAAGCTGAAAACCGACCTCCACAGGGAAGCCCTGTCCCTAGTTAAAGGGCCAAGTGTCCGTTACACTACTCATCCAGAGCTCAACTAGTAGTGTGCTGGTAAATGGTCAACAACTGGCTCTTGGTGGAGTGGGGGGTGGGCAGGGTGGGCCTGGTGTATAGCATTGGCAGGTTTCCATGGTGTCAATGCTCCCTTCATGGGCGATTTCCAACCACAAACAGGATGTTGCTGAAAGCAGAGTTGGACAGAAATGGCAAATGGGCAGACTCAAGCCGTGGGAGGCGTTGAAGGGAGACCATGAGGCCAGTGAGGGAGAGGGACAGAGCCTCCTCGTGGGATGTTATTATTTGACTCTGAAATCACAACACATCAGCCAAAGATTCACCAGGAAAACTTATGTATAGTAAAGGAGGTTTAATGCAGAGAATTAGTTATCCAGATGATGGAGGGGCTCAAAACCAAACAGGGACAATGCAAGGCTAGGAGCAGCGGGAAGGCATTCCATCTCTAGGCTGCGAGACAGAGGGAAGAGGTGATGAGGGTCATCAGGCCAGGGGCTTGGGTCCCCTGGCAGAACCTGAGCCCCACAGGGCCTGAGACTGCTGGCGGCATGTAGATGCTGCTGGTGATGGAACCAGGGTCAGACAGGGAGGGAAAGAAATACCCTGGCTTCTCTTCCCCTCCCACCAGTGCCTCCCATTGGGCTAAACCCAGCTGATGGGGGCTTGCGGGCTGTAGGCTGCCCCCCCCCCCCATATACAGCAGAGCAGGACAACAGTGAGGAATGAATCTGAGCGCAGCCAGGCCCAGGACTGGTACATCCAGGCACAGGGTACCTAGCATTGGCCCATTATCACCGTGCCTATTGCAAAGCCAACAGGTACAAGTGCCCTGGCCCCATGTTTTTGAGTATTGCTTGATGATCAGACAATTTACGGAGGGAAAGGGCTCTTTGGCTTACAGTTGAGGACTCCAGATCCAAATATGAAACTTACACAGTTCCTACAGAGCAGAAAACTCTTCCAATGCGTGGATCTACAGATAACGTGCTTAGATTTCCTAACAAGAGGAGGGGATATTTGAAATGTTCAATAACCTTAAGTGATAACCTGAATTGCTAGCGTTGCAAAGCAGGTTGGAAATCACATTAAGATGACAAATAGTTGGGGCGCCTGGGGGCCTCAGTCGGTTAAGCATCTGACTCTTGATTTCGGCTCAGGTCATGATCTCAGGGTTATGAGATCAAGCCCACATTGGTTCTGCACTGGACGTGGAGCCTCTTGAGACTCCCTCTGGCCCTCTCCCACCTCTCAAAAAAAAAAAAAAAAAAAAAAGAAGTACAAATAGTCACTTACATAGAAACTGTAAAATAAGAGTGGTTACATGTTTGGGAAAAAATTTTTTTTGATCAGTGATTTGGCTTAAGTAAATAATATTCTTACAAACCTCAAAACTTTGTTTAGCTATTTAAGAAATGTATCTCCAGTATCAAAGCTGATAGATTATTTTGATGACTGATAAAATCACTAACCTGTCAGTTTAAACAGAGAAAATAAGAAAGGAAGCAGAAGATATAATAAATGAGGAAATAGTGAAGAAATATGTCATTTTAAAATAAAAGAAAATATCGATTATAAGAAAAATGTTATTAATCTTAAAATAAATTATATGTAAATGCATTTTTGATGACAAGTCTTAATGAATCTTAAGTCCTTTCAGTGTAGCTGACCGATGTTCACAAAGCTCTGTGAGCTGCTGATGAACCTAAGTCGATAAAATTAAACCAATTCTTTCTTTTAAAGATTTTATTTATTTATTTGACAGAGAGACACAGCAAGAGAGGGAACACAAGCAAGGGGAGTGGGAGAGGGAGAAGCAGGCTTCCCGCGGAGCAGGGAGCCC
>NW_023270454.1:11111018-11153567 GCF_011800145.1 Mirounga leonina
GGGGAGTGGGAGAGGGAGAAGCAGGCTTCCCGCGGAGCAGGGAGCCCAATGCGGGGCTCGATCCCAGGACCCTGAAATCATGACCTGAGCCGAAGGCAGATGCTTAACAACGAGCCACCCAGGCGCCCCTAAACCAATTCTTGAATATGACATTTCACTAAAATTTTTATGGCCTAGTTGATAATAGAAATTTGAATAAGCAGGAATATCAAACAGTATGATAAGGGCTAAGAAGTTGTTTAGTGAAATTCCCAGGATTTCAGTAGAAGCCAAGAAAAGACTCAGCACCAAAAACTAAATTGTTGGTGCTAAGAGAAATGGACTGATTAAGACAAAAAGCCACCACCAAATATCAACCTAATTTGGAAGTTCTTGGAAGAGTTTCGTGTGATTCCCGAAGTTGAATTATAGTTCAGGCAAGGGTAGCATCTGGAAGGTAGCCATTTAAAAAAAAGAAAAGAAAGAAAGAAAGAAATTACTGCAAAAACTTCTTCTTTGTTTAAAAAATATTTTATTTATTTATTTGACAGAGAGAAAGACAGCGAGAGAGGGAACACAAGCAGGGGGAGTGGGAGAGGGAGAAGCAGGCTTCCCGCTGAGCAGGGAGCCCAATGCGGGGCTGGATCCCAGGACCCTGGGACCATGACCTGGGCCAAAGGCAGACGCTTAACGACTGAGCCACCCCGGTGCCCCTGCAAAAACTTCTAAAAATGAATACATGATTTGGAAACTACTAGAATGATTTGATGATTTATTTTCATCATAATTTCTATCTCTTGATAAGCCATTGTGGTATCCATATAATTCTGTTTATCTAGATATGAAATAGAATAGTATATTTGCTGATTTGATTTGCATATGATTTACGTGATCATTCTTGCTGTTAAATATTTTCAGACTGCAGCGGCACAGGAAGCTCATTTCATTGAGGAGAAGCTGGGGCTGAGTTTCAAACGAGAAGTTGGGAGAGGGGCTTCAGCTACACGAATACCAGCAAAAACACACGAAAGGGCCTGGTACAGCAGGCTCACTGGACAACCAGGTGTGGGCCGGAGAGCTTCCTCATTGTTTCATGCAGGAATGACAACCTCAGCTTTCCTTCCCCTGCCTTCAAAAGCCTGGGCAGAAATAAAAGGAATGGTGCTTATCACTAAAGTGTCTGTCTCACCACCTCCTTTCCCGGAGAAATGTTTGTGCTTCGAGGTATATGTGATCATACGTAACAGAGGTGTTTTAAAATTTGTGGGGGAAGACATAAGGAGACCCGTGGACTGTTTCCTTGACGTACCAGATTTGGCAGTTACGTTGACAAACCACCCCAAACGTAACATTAGCAATTCTCAAGTAGCTTGAGGATGTCGGGCTCAAGGCTTACAGCCCCGTACAGAACAGCACTCTGTTCTGGATTCTGCATGCTCCATCTGATTTAAATTACTCTTTCCTTTGTGGCCACCACTGCTCTTGTACTTGTCAGATCCTGCCTCCATTTGGAAAACACCATGGTACTTCTTGGAAAACAGAAAATCTGCACACGGACCTTTATCTTCCCCATTCTGTGAGTCACTGGGAGTGAGCTCATGGGATTTCGGTAGGAAGTGATAGTTGCTGTTAGGACCACGCACAGGAGAAAACAGGCCTAAGCTGCTCAGGAGGGTGAGATCCTGGAAGGTAAAGACCGTGTCTTATTCCTTGCTGTTGCCGAATGCCCAGCTTCTAATGATGCCTCACCCACAGAATATTTGTTGAGTTGAACTCCTAAGTAAACAAAGCAGAGTGATAGTCACTCCGTTCTTTGAGAAATACATGTGGAATCGCCTGAGCAAGAAAGTGAATGCTGTATCACAGCTGTACTTCTGAGATCTGTTATCAGTCTGTGATGGCTATGTTATTGTTGCTGGTGAGTCAAACTAATTACGTGACAACTGAGTTACTTTTCCCAGGGACACAAGGATAGGGGGCGTGAGAGAATACGGAAAACCAAGTTCCTTGGCACTTGGACTTGAATCTGGGGTCTGTTGTTTTCTGTCTGATCTTGGGAAAGTCCCTCAGTTCTCTGAGCCTCAGGCTCCTTTTCTGTAGTAACGGAGATGACGCTATAGTATCTAAGTCAAGAGCGGATGTGAGGGTCGAATAAGAAGCGTATGGGAAGACATCTGGTCATGGGCCCTCAGATCCATTGTGGCTATGGAAGGCTCCCGGTGATGGTGATTGTAACTGTGTGGGCTCAGCCAGTAACTGCTACAGGATATTCCTATTACCCCCCAAATACCCTGTGTCTCATCCCCAGTTAATCCCTGCCTCTGCCCCAGGTAACCACTGATCTGCTTTCTGTCACTGTAAATTGAATTTCTCTTTTGTAAATGGAATTATACAGCATGTACTCTTTTGTGTTTCACTTCTTTTGCTCAGCATAATGTTTTTCGAGATTCATCTATGTTATTGTATCAGTGGTTTATTTCTTTTATTGCTAAGTAGTATTCTATGGTATACCACATTTTTTTTTTTTTTTTGAGAGAGAGAGAGAGAGAGCAGGCTTGAGCAGAAGGTGGAGGGGCAGAGGGAGAGTGAGAGAGAATCCCAAGCAGGCTCTCCAATGCGGGGCTCAATCTCAGGACCCTGAGATCCTGGCCTGAGCCAAAACCAGGAGCCAAACACTTAACCAACTGAGCCACCCAGGTGCCCACCACAATTTTTTATCCATTCATTTACTAAAGGACATTTTAGATTGTTTCTACTTTTTTTTTGTTTTTTTTTACTATTTTGAATAAAGATGCTATGAGCATTCACGTACAAGTCTGTGTGGACATCTGTTTTCATATCTCTTGGGCACATACTTAGGAGTAGAATTCCTAGGTCATGTGGTAAGTATATGTTCAATCACATAAGGAATTCCCAAAATGTTTTCTAAAGTGGCAGTACCATTTACAGTTCCACCTGCAGTGTATGAGAGTTTGTTTCACATCATTGACACTCGGTATTGTCTTGATATTGGTCTTTCAAATTTCAGTCATTCTCATTTTTATGTATGTTCTGAAGGCTAGCATTCACTTTTCTTTCTATATGAATAATATGAGTGTCCAGTTGTTCCAGTTCAATTTATTGAAAAGGTTATACTTTCCCCCACTGAATTGCCTTGGCAAGTTGTTGAAAATCGATTAATCCTATACGTGGGGGTCTATTTCTGTACTTCATCTTCCATCCATTGATCTATATGTCTATCCTTACACGATATTACACTGTCTTAATTAGTGTCACTACACAATGTCTTGAAATCAGATCGTGAGGGCCTCTAACTTTGTACTTCTTTCCAAGTTTATTTTGGCAGTGGTAGGTCCTTTGTATTTCCATGTAAATTTTAGAATCAACTTGTCGATTTCCACTAGAAAGCCTTGCTGGAATTTTGTTTGGAGTTGTATCACATCTACAGATTAGTTAGGGAGATTGAGTTTTCTAATCCATTAAAATGGTATATGTCTCCATTTATTTTGGGCCTCTTTGGTTTCTCTCAACAATGTTTTATATGTCTCAGTTATAAGTCTTAGCCATATTTTGTTAACTTTCTCTCTAATTATTCATGTTTTGGGATGCTAATTTAAAAAGGTGCAAGTTCTAGTTGCTAATGTACAGAAACACAGTTGATTTTTTATATTGACTTTGTAACTTGAGACATTGTTTATCTCATTTATTAGATCTAGTTTTTTTGTAGGTTAGGGTTCTCTGTATACATGACCATGTAGTCTGCACAAAAGATAATTTTACTTTCTATTTTCCACTCTTTCTGCTTTTTATTCTTTTTTCTTGCCTGATTACATAGGCTAAAATTCCCAGTTTACTGATGAAGAGATGCCATGAGAGCAAGCATTTTTTGCCTGTTCCCAAACAGAGGATGAAAGCCATTCCAGTCTTTTGCCATTAAATATGAGGTTAGCTCGTAGTGATCCGAAGTGGTACATGCACCCCAATGTTTATAGTAGCAATGTCCACAATAGCCAAACTATGGAAAGAGCCAAGATGTCCATCGACAGATGAATGGATAAAGAAGATGTGATATATATATATATATATATATATATATATATATATATATATATACACAATGGAATATTATACAGCCATCAAAAGGAACTGAATCTTGCCATTTGCAACAACGTGGATGGAACTAAAGAGTATTATGCTAAGCAAAATAAGTCAATCTGAGAAAGACATGTATCATATGATCTCACTGATATGAGGAATTTTTAATCTCAGGAAACAAACTGAGGTTTGCTGGAGTGGTGGGGGGTGGGAGGGATGGGGTGGCTGGGTGATGGACATTGGGGAGGGTATGTGCTATGGTGAGCGCTGTGAATTGTGTAAGATTGTTGAATCACAGACCTGTACCTCTGAAACAAATAACACATTGTATGTTAAAAAAAAAAAAAGAAGATAGTAGGAAGGGACAAATGAAGGGGGGGGAATCAGAGGGGGAGACGAACCATGAGAGACTATGGACTCTGAGAAAGAAACTGAGGGTTCTAGAGGGGAGGGGGGTGGGGGGATGTGTTAGCCTGGTGATGGGCATTAAAGAGGGCACGTATTGAATGGAGCACTGGGTGTTATACCCAAACAATGAATCATGGAACACTACATCAAAAACTAATTATGCAACGTATGGTGATTAACATAACATAATAAAATAAAATTTAAAAAAAAGTATGAGGTTAACTCTAGGTTTTTCATATTTCTTTAACCGTTTGAAGAAGTCTTCTGTTCTTAATTCGCTAAGAGTTTTTTACATCAATGAAAACAGAATCTTTTCAATTTTTTTCCCTACATCTATGAAGATAATCTTTAAAACAAAGTTTATCCTGTTATGGTGAACTGTGATTTTTGAATCTTAACCAATCTTAAATAGCTGGGATAAATCTCATTTCCTGTGTATTGCTATATTGAATTTGCTAGTATTTTTTTTTTTATGAGAGCTATTAATCTGTACTTTTTTTCTTTGTTTGGAATATCTTTGTCTGGTTTTGATATTAGAATAATGAGGATCTCATACAATGAGTGGGAAAGTGTGTTCTTTATTTTCTGAGAGAGTTTCCATAGGATGGTGGTGGGGGGGTCTTCTTTTCCTTTCTAAGTATTTGATAGCATTCACTGATGAGGCCAATTAGGCCTGGAGTTTTCTTTGTGGGATGACTTTTCATTATGAATTCAATTTCTGTAGTGGCTATGGAGTTATTTAGATTTTCTGTTTTTACTGTAGTTTTTTTTTTTTTAAAGATTTTATTTATTTATTTATTTGAGAGAGAGACTGAGATAGAGAGAGCATGAGAGGGGGGAGGGCCAGAGGGAGAAGCAGGCTTCCCGTCGAGCAGGGAGCCCGATGCGGGACTCGATCCCAGGACTCCAGGATCATGACCCGAGCCGAAGGCAGTCGCCCAACCGACTGAGCCACCCAGGCGCCCTACTGTAGTTAGTTTTAATAATCTGTGTGTTTCAAGGAGTTTTTCCATTCGTCTAAGTTGTCAGATTTAGGAAGTCTTTTCATGATGTCCCCTTCTTATCACTTCCATAGGAATCTATGGTACTGTTCCTTTTCACTCCTGCTGTTGGTAATTTGTGTGTATTCTCCCCCTTTCTCTTTCGTTGATCAGTGTAGCTAGAGGTTTATAAATTTTATTGATCTTTCAATTAACTTACTTTCAATATCATTGATTTTTTTCTGTATTGTTTTCCATTTCTATTTAATTGATTTTTGTGTTAATATTTATTGTTTTCTTTCTGCTTATATCACATTTAATTTGCTCTTTTTTTTCTAAGTTCTTAAGGTAGACAATTAGAAAATGTATTTAGGCATTTTATTTCTTTCCAATAAAAATATTTAAAGCAAATTTCCCTCTAATGATTGCATTAACTGGAATATCATGAATTTTGATATATCATGTATCCATTTTGCTTGACTTAAAATATATTTCTCTTTTTTTGGCTTAATATATTTTCTGATTTCATCTTTGATTTCTTCTTGGACTCATGGGCTATTCAGTAGTATGTTTCTTAATTTTCCAATTATTTTGGGAGTTTACAAATAGATAGGTCTAGGGAAGGACAAGTTTGTATTGGTTCATTTGGTTTACCTCTCACACCTTCTGGCTCCTCTAAGACATGGTATGCTCAAGACTTTTCTTTTTATCAGTTATCTCTAATGTGTTCTAAAATGATGTAGATGTCTAATGTTTTCTAAGCCTGATTTTCTTCCGAGAGCCAGGTGTGACGTCTTCATACCAAGGATACTTGGAGGTTGGCCATGCCTAGAAGGCCGTCTTGGTTTGCCTTATATATGGACAATTGGAAGGAGCACCAGCAGAGGGGGCCAGAGACTCAGGCCAGGGGAGGTGATCATCCAGCCTGCTTCTGGCTTAGCTCAATCATAACCATAGGACAATGCTATTCTTTCTCAGGATCCAGATAGCCGCATTCTGCAAACACTTGAGGTGGATGAGACTTATAAAATAATTCTGGACCTATTCATTTTCCTCACATTTATTCAGGACCCTGACCATTCTGGGTATTGAGTTAGGCACTAGGAGTTTAAAGAGGAAACTTCAGTCTTATTGTGGAGTCAGGATAAGCACAGGAAAAGAGGATCAAATGCGCAAAGGGGCAGAGATAAAATCACACACACATA
This sequence comes from Mirounga leonina, assembly GCF_011800145.1. Taxonomy (NCBI): domain Eukaryota; kingdom Metazoa; phylum Chordata; class Mammalia; order Carnivora; family Phocidae; genus Mirounga; species Mirounga leonina. Next base: position 11,117,686 of record NW_023270454.1, read on the forward strand.
TATTAATATATATTAATCACTGATCTAGAGGGTAGGTCAGAAATATTCTGATGTTAAGAGTTATTGTACAGTTTTGTTGTTAAGAGTCAAGATGTTCACACTTAACAATTTAACATTTGGTGGCAAACATCAATATGGAATTTGGGCTGGTCTAGAAAGAGACAATCACACATCTAACGCCTAAGGTTATAGAGGTTGTTTGGATGGTTTGGGTTGTTTAAACCTTCCTTTCAATCATTTTTGCATTCAGGTTTTGAGAAAAAAATGGTAGGTATAAATTGCCTTATTTCTTGAACTCGGGTTCAGAGTAAGTTCCAGAAAGCCCCTCCCCCACACTTTGTTTGTTTTAACGAACTCTGTTAGTAATGTATCACGTGGACTTCGCTGTGGTGCTAATTTAGATCTTGGTTGGCTGCCAGGGCCAATTAAGGTGAAAATATGCTGTTTGTTGGAAAGGAAAGTGGCCATCTGGAGCAAGGGGTGCAAATCTGAGAGGCGTCTTCTCCTAAAGGTTAAAAAAACGAAATAAAGCAAGCAAGACCGTAAAATCAAAACGAATTGAGACACATCCAACGGAGCACAATTAGTCATGAGGAAACACACAACAAGGAAGGGAAAGGGCTTGAGAATGTAATCATTTTGTTTCTGACTCATGGGAAGAAAGACGGAGCGGGGTGGGGGGGCGGGGGGACAGTAGAAAGATGGAAGGGGCAAATTGAATTGCTTGAGTCATTGTCTTAGAAAGTTGTCTCTCTGGGGGAGAAAGCCAGGTTGTAGCTGCAGGCCGAGGAAGACTGCTAGAGCTTTGAAACCGAGTGAAGCCCGTGAGGGGAAAAACCTGGAGTAGTTCGGGCGTTTTGTGAGAACAAGTGACCGAAAGATGGAAAGCTTTCTCCCTTCTTATCTGTAATCGGGAAAATGGCCCCCAAAATTAGGAACTGTAGCTTGGAAAAGTGAGAAGGAAGGCCCCAAATGAAACAATAGATTTAGAAACTTCACATACTGTTTTCAGGTTAGCGGCTAATTTATTTTCTTTATGAAGCATTGCATTCTGGAATGGAGATAAAACATGAGTTTCACTTTATTTATTTTTAACGATTTTATTTATTTATTTGTCAGAGAGAGGGAGAGAGAGCACAAGCAGGGTGAGAGGCAGGCAGAGGGAGAAGCAGGCTCCCCGATGAGCAAGAAGCCCCAGGCGGGACTTGATCCCAGAACCCTGGGATCATGACCTGAACCAAAGGCAGACGCTTCACCGACTGAGCCACCCAGGAGTCCTGAGTTTCACTTTAGATAGAGTGAAAGAAACCAAAGTGTTTGTTTCCTGGAATTGACACAGTGCTTGGAACAAACTAGATATTAAAAAAATATTCGCAGATTGATTACATGGTGACAGAGTGCTCCAACCAGAGATTTTGGGTCTTGAGTGGCGGAAATAGCGTCTGAACTTTGAATTTTTTAGCAAACATGGACAGTGATGACGGTCGCACACACCAAGAAAATCAGCAACTATCAAGGTGTAGGTGCCTGGTGTTGCAGAAACTCTGGGGAAAAAAAAAAAAATCCACATGTGACTTGATTCCTCAGCTTCTCCAGCAGAGGGCACTTTAGGGTTTCTGTAACACAATGGGTCGCCATGACAAAATGAAAAAATCGTTTGTTTCCAGAAGGAAGAACTTCACAGATTTGTTTTCTCAGACCTCTGCGAGGTTCCGGCAAGGGGACGAGGTTCTGACAAGGCGATGGGGAGGTGGAAAGGCTGCAGGGAAGAGAGGGTGTTGGGAAGAGCCAGGATCAGGATGCATTTCCAGCTGTGAACCAACTGGCCAGTGACCTTGGCCAGCCACTTCAGTTCCTGGACCTGCTTCTTTGTTTGCACTAGGAAAAGATCGTGCTCTGATCCCTAAAGGCCTCTGACCTGACCGCATGTGATGTATCCCACCTCAGCAGCTTGGGGTCGGTATAAGACCCCTTTTATATTTTGGAGGATTTAATTCTGAGCTCCATTTCATCATGGCAAGTCGGTGTCTCTCCTCTCCGTTCTTTCCTGAGACTCATCCCTCCCCGCACAGATGTCTTGCAGTTCTGCACGTCTGTGAATGATGACATCCAGCCTCCCCCCACCCTCCCCCAGAGGAGTCAGACATTCGGTATTAGAGGTATCAGAGAGGCTTCAATACTTTAGAATCTGTAAAGGTGTCGAGACCTCTTTCTTTGGAAGGCTTCTAGACCCCGACACAATTTGCCCACTCCTTCCTAGCTGTCACAGCGGGAGCTGGGGAGGATGGTCTTTGTCAGTGCCAAGAGTCCTGGCTCACCCTCCCCGAGAGGAGTGCTTGCTGACTTGCCTTTCATCTACTTCCTGAAAGGGACCACTCAGGAGGTTTTTCTAAGGGAGACTCACTGTCTCCTGCTAGAAATAGAAGTGGCTGGAAACTTCTAACAGAAACTTGCTCTTAGAAAATCTAGTTCCACCTCCTGGGGCGCCCTGTGGCAGCATTTTTATGACGGTTCATTCAGTCTTGTCTTTCCTTAGAGTTAGCAGAGTTCACCCCAACTTTAGGCTGGGGTGCGGGCGGGGGAGGGGGGATTCAGCTGATGACATTTTGTGTTCCTCTGTCTCCTGCAGGAAGCAGCAGTGGGGACCTCCTCCCTCCCTGTGGCCGGCCCCCAGGCTCTCCGGGGTTTCCAGGTGCTCCTCCCTCTGTGGGCTGAGCTCTGGTCATTTCAGCAGGGCCCTGGGGACAGCTGTGCAGGAGGTGGCCTGTCAAAGACCTGGCAGACAGGAAGAGCAAGCCCTGAGATCAGCTGCTTTGCTCCAGCTGGGGTGTGGACTCTGAGAGGCTGTGGGGTGCCTGGCAATTCCTCTGGCTGCTGGGCCTTGGATCCACGCCTGCCCCCCAGGACTCAATCTCTGAAACCGTGATTTCTGGGCCCTGTTCTAAGAATCGACCAGGGCCTTATTAAAAAAGTGGGGGATTCAGCGCAGGAAGGGGAGGGGATTTCATGTTCTCTGACTTGGTGCCAACTCTTCGCTTTAGAAAATCCTCCCCTCTTTCACTTTCTCTTGTGCCTTCTTTCTTGGCCTTCTCCCCCTTTCCCCTCTCTCTTCCTCCCTATCCTTCCTCTCCCACCTCTGTTTTCTGCTCTGTGGCCAAGGGGCGCAGAGCCCAGAACTAACTGGAAGGAATGCTGTATCTTTTACCAAAGGACTCAAGTGCAGTGACCAGCTGCTGGTGTCCACAGAGGGACCTTTGTCACAGGACATCCCTGTGTGGCCTCTCAGGAGAAAAGCACTGATCCCTGAGTCCCGTGTGGCCCAGCCTAGTGTTGGGCAGCAGGGTAAGATCCAGGACCAGTGTCTGCAGGCTAAGGCCCACGTGCTTGATGTTGCGCTCCATTGGTCAGAAGTTTTGTGCATATTCCCCCACCCCTGACAGATTCACACTTGACAAAATGCATTACTGTACCAATGCATTATGCCCATTTAAAACATACTGAAGATAGAAAGAAAGAGGTGAAGAATATTCACAGAAGTTCTCATCTTTTCTTCTCGACCCCACTCCCAGGTGCCTGTCCCACCGCTTCGAGTCTACTGGCCAAGGTGTCCTTAGGGCTACAGGCCGATGGGGTTTTGCAGGTGGCTCAGGGTGAGGTGGGGAAGAATGATGGGTGTGGCCATTCCTAGGCTGGTCCCGAACATTCCAGTTCTCCTCCGCACTGGGCATGTGGTAAGCTTGCACTTCCTCCCCCTCACTGGAGGATTGGTGGGGCCATGTGCCTTGTTCTGGCCAAAGAAATGTGGGCAGAAGTGATGTGAATCACTTCCAGGTGCAAGCTGCAAGGGCCAGGGCTAGAGGAAGGGGGAGATAAAGAGGAACAGCAAGGGTCTTAGTCTGCTGGAGCCATACCATGTCCCCCAGACCTGTGGCCTCAGTTACAGCCACATGCTGTCTCATAGTGCTGGAGGCAGCAAGTCTGGGACCAGGGTATCCGCCGGGGGCGGGGGGGTGTGTGTCTCCTGAGCCTCTCTCCTTGGCTTGCAGACAGCCGCCTTCTCCCTGTGTCCTCACACGGTCTTCCCTGTGAGTGTGTCTGTGTCCCGATCGATGTCCTCTTCCCGTAAGGACACCAGTCCTTTTGGATTGAGGCTAGTGACCTCACTTTACCTAAATTACCTCTTTCAAGGCCCTATCTCTAATAGATACAGTCATATTCTGAGCTACGGGGCACCGAGACTTCAACATTTGAATTTTGAGGGGACACAGTCAAGCCCATGACGGCACGTGAGACCATTATTTCCCGGCCGAGGGCACCGGCCGAGCCTGCTGAAATCCAGCGCACTTTCAGGATGACCTCTCCTAGCCACCACTTCCCAGACCCTTCCGATGATTCTGTAGCCCCCAATTCACTGTGTCAGGTCCTTTCCCTCCTGGAATGCTGGCAGCCACTTCCTCCTTCCTGCCCCAACCCTGACTGGTACAGGTGGGACAGGATGGACAGCGTTGTTTGGCCCCCGCCCCATGCCACTCTTCCAGGTGAGGCTCACCGTGCGGCAGGTGGACCCTTCCCTGGGTGCCCAGGCCAGCAGCCTGGGGAGGCGAGGCCCCCCAAGGGGAGATGAGGAGGCTGGCTTGTCATACCCTCACTCAGGTTTGCCTTGGGACCCTGGATGCTCTCTGGCAAGTCATCCTTTCTTAGAGTTTTAGCCATTGCCGTGTGGAGAAGCGGGGAGGCAGGGGAGTGATGGGGGGGTGCCCTCTGTGAAGCTGGCCCAGGGAGTCTGCCTGCACTGCCAGTACCCATCTGGGTTGCCGGAGAGTCAGGAGGGGGGACAGGCTTCTGCTCCTGCAGAGAAGCCAAAGGGAATGTTGTCAACATGGTTCAAAACCCCCTTTCTAAATAAGCTAGGTAAGATCTGCAGGAGATTTTGGAAGCCACTGTGGTGACCGATGTCACCAGTCCTAGAGGAATACCCTTGGCTAGGGCCACCGGGCAGCTAGCGTAGCGTCAGGCTGTGTCCCTGAACGGAGAAGCTGCACCAGCCTTGAAAGGTCACTTCTGCTCCCCCCAAAGTCTGCTCATCACCTTCCATCCGGTCTCCAGACCTCTAGAAGTCAGAGTCTCAGGACGTGGTACTTAGCGCCTTTCTCTTATGTCCTCTCTCTCTTCCTTGAGGACTTTATATAGGCATGGTGCTTTTACTATAATCCAAATACCCAAATCCAGAATCCCAAATTTATGTCTCCAACACTGGCCTTTTCCTGAAGTCCAGGTCCCTATAGCCAACCACTTACTCATTCCCCTCTGGGATGTCTAATAGACATTTAAACGTATCATGCTGGAGATAGCTACTGGTCTTGCCCCTCTGCCCCAATCATGCTCCCCTCAAAGCATCTTCATCCCAGTAAGTGGCACCCCCTCCATCTAGCTGCCGGCCAGAGGGTGGTTCTTCATTCCTCCATTTCCTTCACACTCCACATCCAAGCTGTTGGTGTATCTTGTTGGCTTTACCTCCAAAGTCTGTCCCAAAGCATGTCCCAAAGTAAATCCCAAACCCATCTTTCCTCCCTTCCTCCCTCTTTTCTCCCTCTCTCTTTCTCTTTCTTTCTCTGTGTGCTATAATAGGAATGAGGTAAAAGAAAACAAATTTCTCCCCCTTATATAGTATCTTCTTTTGAAATATTTTTATTTCACTTCTTCTAACAGCAATATAGAAACAAAGAGTCATAAAAAATAAGATTATAAATTGTCCATCAATTATGTAATAGCACTTGATATTGCTACAGGGAGGAGGCCCCGGGGCCGGCCCAGGTCCTCACAAGCCTCCCCAGGCTCCCCGGGCCTCTGTGATCTCTGCTGAGTCCATGAAGGCACCACACACTGCCGTGCATGGCGAGTCAGTGGCGACCTCGTGGTTTACACCCGCGGTCCTTGGGGGTTACACAGAGATGGGCAGATGATGAGTTAAACTACAAACAGTATTGTGTACACGTGGTGGGCCAGAAGGTGGCCCCAGGATGCTGGCAACACAGGTTAGGTGGCAGGGGACCCAGAGACATCGCTTGAGCCCCCATAGCAGGGACTTCACAACAGGGAGCTGACGTGCGGAGTTATTTGTGTTCCCTGTGGGAATAAGGGAGCTAACAGACGCTGGATGATGAGTAAGGAGACGCACCCAGGCTCTTCCACTCTCATCTCTGGTCCCTTCCTCTTTCTCCTCCATCCTCATCCCCAAATTAAATTCTCTTGGGGGTGAACTAAGCAAAAGAGCTGAGATGTCTAACCTATTCCAAAAAGTGTGCCCCGATCTCGGTTTGCTCTCAGAGAACAAAGAAAGGAAGGGGACATTACGTGAGCTGGACAACTAAATTGCCAAGGTTGACACCAATTCAATTGGATTGACAAAATCAACTAAAGCCACTTCAGTTGAATCCAATTTTTTCAATTCCTGTAATGACTGATTTCTAGAAAGAAAAAAAAAAAAGGCAATTTGGCATTATTTTCAGAAGATGGAATGGGCTTTCCCGTGTGGGTGTATGTGTACCTGTGTGCCTCTCCAGAGCAGGTGGCGTGTGGAGGCCACCCTGACCCCTGCCATCTCAAGGACGTATCTCAGAGAAGACTGGCGAGAATACCTCAGTAGGACTTGGCAGTCCTCGTACAGAATCCCTGAGGAGAGACAGCTCGGGGTCGAGAAAATCCCCCTCCCTTCCTGCCTCAGGGGGAGCAGGTCTAAAAGGTCTGGCATCCCACCCAGGTCTCTTCTGTGGACCAGTCCGCTGGTCCTCAGTCACTGCTCAGAGTCAGGCAGAAAACACCTCTTATCGACGTTGTTACACCTTTTGCGAAGGAAGCATAAAGCCTCTGGCTCTTTGAAATCACAAGGAAGACACCAAGTTCTTTTCTAACTAGGGACCATTCATTCACGTCCTCGCACTGCCAGCCCATTAAAGAAAAACAACCTTCCCAGTGTAGGTCAGGGTGTGTGTGTGTGTGTGTGTGAAGTGTGCGCGGGCCCCAGCGAGACTATACGAGAGGATGAAACATGAAAGAACATCAGGACACCTTACTCTGACCATGGAAGTGTGATTGGTAATACGTGTTCTGTGGGTCCACTTTCCAGGCATTGCTCTGAGTTGGACCCAAATATTCTGAATTGCAAAGTGAGAGGTACGTGTAGGGGCTGCGTGAGGTGGAGAGTAGAGGGCTTGGCGGTTTGTGGGTTTGGCAAAACATTAGGACCGTCTTTGGGGTTCAAGTTCATTGACACGTGATCTGTCTAGGCATTCTTAATATTGATTTAACCTGTTGATAGTAGCCACTAAGGAGCCGTGTAATCTGAGGGAAGTCATCCTCTTTCCCTGGTTTCACTTTACTCCTTTATGAACAAGAAGGCTTGAACTAGATGACGTCAAAAGGTACCCCCAGCTGGGGGGAGAACCTGCGCCACGTGGCATTCCGCGAGGCTAACTTTCCTTGCTGTTGAGGTCTCAGTCCTCATGCTTGCTGGGCCTCATGCTTGTCAGTAGGGAGAACCTTTTCAAATCAAATCCTAAACTACTGAACTTGACCTACCCAACTGGCATCACCATGTGGACAAAAATCAAACAGTTGTGAACAAGTTAGCAACAGAGTAGTAACAGTCTGATTCAATTAAAATTAGTGATTTAAATCAGGCACAGAATGTCAGAGGAGGCTCAGGGTGAGCTTCCGAGCTCCCTCGAGTCTTTCTGGGGGGGCGGGGTGGGGCAAGAAGGGGACAAAGGTGATGCCACCAGGAGAATTCGGTGATGGGAAATCCATGGACAGATTTGCCTAGTCACTCGGGCACTCCCCTGGAGGTGCAGGGTGGCGGCAAAGGGGCTCTTTGGGACGGGGATTGGGGTGTGCGGCCAGGGCAGGCAACAGAGAGGGTACCTGTGTTTGCCCCGCCCCCGCTGCCCGGGTGTGTCCTGGCACGCGCTGAAAACAATCGACGTAACACCAGTAGTGCCAAGGTCTAAGAGTGACCACAGCCAGCGCCCAGCAGGGGCGCTCCCGGCGGCTGTAGGGCCTGCGGTCCCGAGCTCCACTTTGTCGTTGCTCCTGGTTTTCCTTTCCTGGTGGGTCCCTGACAGGGCTGCTGAGTCACCTGTCTACGAGCCCGTACTTAGAAGACGGCAACAGCAGATGGGCTCACCTGACATACCTAATCATCTGCTCCCTGGATGCTCAGTGCCCTTGGGGAAGCTTTCTGCAAGAATCACAGTGTTTGGGGGCCCCCCTTTGGGATCCCAGATCATAGCACCAGTGATTCCGGGAAACAGGAATGGGGGGGGCAGGGAGGGGAGGATGGAGACGTGTCATGCTGGGAACCAGGTCTCATTGAAGATTTGGATGGAGCGGCCCTTCTGCAGAACACTTTGGGTCACGGACAGTCAGAGGGTTGTGGGGCTCCACAGTTGGGGTCCCCTGAGAGAGCACCTGCCGTGGGTCTGAGGGCCCACGGTTCACCAGCCACAGGGAAACCCTGCCTCGGGGGAGACCCACTCAGGGTAACGCAGCCTCAACGCCCTTCCCACGCCCCCTCCCCGCCTCCCAGACACTCTGCTCTGGTCCCTCCGCCCCCTTCTAGGGCTTCTCAGCACAGAGAGAACCTCCGGGAGTTGATGTTCATCTTGGTGACTCCAATGAGCTTGAGTGGGGTGGAGAGACTGAAGGAGGAGGCGAGCGGGGAGTCGCAGAAGAGATCAGACAGCTCGTCCCGTTCCTCCAGCTCGTAGGTGGCATCGTTGAGCATCCTCCTGTGCAGGTCACAGGTCTGCTCGATCTTTAGCTTGTTGATGTCACTGCGCAGGCGCATGAGCTGTCTGGCCAGCTGCTGGTCCTGCAGCCGCATCTCCATCTGGAAGGGAGGAGGGGGAGGCATCAGCAAAGAGCTGGGCTGGGGGTTGTAGTTCCATAGTCTCTGACAAACACAGACCCGCTGATAGGAGACCTAATTAATGGCTTGCATCATCAGTTGGTCCACCTGGAGATATTGGCACATTCCCTGCTCAGGAAGGTGAAAAGACACACACAGCAAGATGATGAATGGGGACAGATGGGTTTCCCAAACAACTTTGTGCTAGGCTAGATACTATGCCTAAATCCTTCTGGAAGAGGCACATGCCAGTCCTGGCTTAAAGATTCAGTCTCATTGTTTACAGATACATATAGGTGGAGTAAGAGTATAAAGGCACGCACGGGAGTGGTAAGTGCCAAATTCAGGAGCATGATTACCGCTGGGTGGGAAGGAAAGAAGGTGGTTGGGGAAGGTTTACGGGGGCTTCAGCTGTATGGGTAATGTTTTATACCTTATGTTGGGTGGTGGGTATACTGTTAGATCATTCTTTAAGCCTTTAAACATTTTAGAATGCCTGCAATATATTTTTTAAAGATTTTATTTATTTGAGAGAGAGAGAGCAAGCAGGAGTAGGGGCGGAGGGAGAGGGAGAGAGAGAATCGTCAAGCCGACTCCCTGCTAAGCCCTACTTGGAGCTCATGACCATGAGCTCATGACTTGAGCCGAAGCCAAGAGTTGGACCCTGAACACGCTGAGCCACCCAGGCGCCCCTGCCTGTAATATTTCTTAATAAAGTTTCAAAAAAGCCAAATAAATATGTAAATATATGCTAATATTTACTGAATGTTTTACTATGAACCAGGCACTGTTCTAAGCTCTTCAGGTATGTATTAGTCTTCTCAGGCTGCCGTATAAAACCGCAGACTGGGAAGCTTAACCAATAGACATTTATTTTTCATAGTTCTTGTGGTCAAGAAGTTCAAGATCAAGGGGTGGGCTGATTCTATTCTTACTGAGGACCTTCTCCTGGCTTGCAAATGGCCATCTTCTTGCTGTATCCCCACATGCTGGAGAGAGAAAGCTTAGCTTTCTTTTCTTTTCATAGGAACATTAATCTCATGACGGGGGCCCCACTCTTATGACCTCAAAATCTAATTACTTCCTAAAGGCCCACCTCCAAATACCATCACACTGGGGGTAAGGGCTTCAGCATATGAATTTGGAGGGTGGGGCACAAAGATTCGGTCTATAATGGGTATATCAACATGCTACAGTTACTCTTCACTGCAACTCTGTTAAGTAATATCACCATCATCATCCACAAGTTAGAGATGAAGAGGCAGAAGTTTGCGAAATCAGTCACTGTGTCAAATCACAAAGGGTATAAATGGCAGAGTTGAGATGAGAAACCCAGACAATCAGACTCCAGAGCCCAAGCCACCGACAAGGAAGTCCTGCCTCTTCAGGTACTGTTGAGTAGGGGGGATATGGAGTTAGTCCCTGCTCAGTGGACTAACAAAAGGCTCATGATCTTTTCAGTGCCTCAGTGTTTTTTTTCTATTGAGGAAGGGAAGTGATAATAACCCCACACCTGGTCTAACATCTTTACAGTTTCCAAAATTCATCTGTGTGCTAACTTTGTTAGTACTGTACAGCCAGTCCCGAAGGATTAGCAGGGCAGCTTGGCTGAGTAGTTTACAAGCCTGGAAGAGTGTCAGTGCGTTCTCGGTTTCACAGTTGTGCCATGACAGAGATGGGGACTGGAGCTCACAGGATCTCAGTCTCCCAGCACAGAGCCCTTTCCAGTAACAACACTTTGTCACTAAGACAGGTCCTCAGCTCCTCCTACTTGACACGATATTTGATTCCTTCTCACTGTTTACTCTTTCTGTCACTGCAAAGGGTTATTGTTTTCACAGTTTTGTGTCTTCAAGCTCAGCCATGTCCTTCACCTGGTGCTTGGAACCGAACTGACGTGGAGAAATTAACCATGAGATCCCAGAGGGACTCTTTCCATTGTTATGCAACTGAACACAAATGGTCTCCGTCTCACTTTTCCCCTGTTAAGGTTTGGAATTCAGTGCATTGCCTGGTAGAAAAATAAGCGACTTCACAACATAGAGCTTAAAATTAGACCTGGAAGCCACTGCCAGCTATATTTGGTCAATGGGTTTTAATGTAAAATAAGGATAGGTTTTTGCTGACAGGTATTATTTACAAATCTGTAGTGTTCTTCTACCTTTGTTTATAAACCTTATAAGAAAAAGTGACAAAGGGGAGTGTTCACAAGGAGTATATTTACATATACATATGTAGCATATGTAGTACATAAATACACACACACAAAAATAAAATAAAACACCAAAAAAGTGTAAAAAAAAAAAAATAAGCGACTTCACCAGTAAGCATTTTATTGTTCTTTTTTTTCTCTTTCATTTTTTAACGTATTTCTACAAGTCCCTTTTCTTTCCATTTTTGCAGATGAGAAAAATCATGATAAAAAATCTTGCATGGAGATCAGCAAAGTATTTAATGGCAAAATTGGGGTTAAAGTTCATAGCCCCCAGTTTTTTAGTTTCTTCTCAATCCTTGGGCATAAAAACCCAAATTTATTGCCAATCAGAAATTCTATTGGGGCGCCTGGGTGGCGTAGTCGGTTAAGCATCTAACTTTGATTTTGGCTACGGTCATGGTCTCGGGGTCCTGGAATCCACGCTTAATGGGGAGTCTGCTTGAGATTCTCTCCCTCTCCCTCTGCCCCCACCCCTGCTCTCTCTCTCTCTCTCAAATAAATAAATAAATCTTTAAGAATATTCTATTGATTTAGAATAGCACCAAATTAATGATGGCAGGCTCATCCCAGGGCAGTTGGTCATTCATTCATTTGTTATGGAGCCCTTGGTCATGCCTGGAAGTGAGCTAGGTGTTGTCTAAAACCCTTGTGAAGGAGATGGTGGTCAAATTTGTCTGAAAGACAATGCCAGCTTATACCCATTGCTTTATCTAATAGGGTCTTTGAGGAGTTTTGATTGAACCACTTCTCTGGGGGTATTTTATAATTTGAAGATAGAGCTCTTTGAAAAGATAGGAACTTCATGGTTTAGGTTTGAATTTTGGTCCCAAGAATTGGATCTTAGGTCTGAAAAGATCCTTTAAAGTTGGAGAATTTCAGGTTTGAGCAGGTGTCTGGGAGCATCTGTGAGATATGGCCTGCAGGGGTGCCTGGTGGGGGAAGAGGTCTATTTTTCTATGGCCAACAGATCCAGTCAGAGGTCAGAGAACAATTTAGGGTTGAAATTCCATCAGAGTTAGCTGGAAAGAGGGGTTAGTGTAAGGCACGTGTCCAGTTCTCTTTGACTGGACAAAGGCCACCTCGGTAGGGCCACTTCACACTCATATAGCTTGGATTCATTCAACTCTGCATGAGGGAAAGAAGAGAAATAAGACCACACTTCCAACGGGGCTGAGGATTCTGGCCATTCTGCTTGTTGGTGCCCCAAAGCACCAGGAGGGAGACTGGGAAACTGCTGTTTTCCCAGCAGACCCTGGTTCTGAGGGTGCCTCAGTGTGAATAGCTGTCCTAGGAGTCACTCAGAGCATATCTTTTGTTATGATCCCTGAATGTAAATCCGCCGCTGCATCTGATGCTCAGAGAAACAGTGTTCCAACACCACAGGGAAAACCTGCCATGTTGGCCCTATTCTCACTCACTAAGGGATTTTCCAAGGGTGATTCTGTGCCTTAAACATTAATTTGAGCCCCCCACCTCTTAAAATGTAACTCTGCTGTAATCAGACCAAATCCATACAGAAATGAGCTCCCACAGCTAAAAAAAAAACCTAAGCAAAATGTGCAGGTGCCCCCCCCCGAATTTTTTTTTGTTGTGGTAAAATACACAGAACATAAAATTTTTACCATCTTCATTACTGTTAAGTGTGCAGTTCAGTGACATTAAGCACATTCTCATTGATATGCAACCATCCCCACCATCCACCTGCAGACCTCTTCACCTTGTCAAACTGAAACTCTGTCCCCATTAAACTCCCCCTCCCCCTCCCCCCAAAACCACCACCATTTCACTTTCTGTCTCTCTGAATTTGACTGCTCCATGTGCCTTATATAAGTGGAATCATACAGAATCTGTCCTTTTGTGACTGGCTTATTGCACTTAGCATCATGTCCACAAAGTTCATAGAGCTAAGAGGCTTTTTAGATTTTAACCTTTTCAGAAATGTTCCGTGAACTTAAGTCTTTGCTGCTCCTGTTTGCCGTGAGTTGGAAGAATGGCAGCTCCCGAGGAAGGTGGGAGAACTGGGACGGGGCCTGGGCTGGGGATGGAGGCCCTCCTGCCTTTTTCTTTCTTCTCTGCCAAGGAGGCACTCAGGCAGCAATGACCTCACACCCCATCTTCTGCCACCTACCGTCAGGTGCATTTGACACGTATTACTTCACCGCATCGGCTCACAGCTCTAGATGAGAGGTATTTCGATCTGTGTTCCAGATGAGGAAACCAACTTAGAGAAGTTTAAGGGACTGTCCAGGATTGGCCAGCCGGGGTGTGGTGCCCTCGGAACATATCAGAGCCCAGAGCTGGGGGCCTCTCCATGGCTTCCTCTGATCTGGAGGTGGGCTGGGTCCCAGAAGCAGTAAAAGTGGGAAACCCATTGCTCTGGGGTTAGACCCTGGGTTCCAGTGGAGCCCCCTCCTCACTAGCTGTGTGGCTTTGGCTGAGTTACTAACACTGCCTAAACTTGTGTCTTCATCTAGAGAGAAGAGATGCTGTCTACTCCAAGGACTATGAGAAGCATAGTAGATAATAAGTGGTAGCCACATGAGCTGATCGCTGCCAGTCAAACAGAGGTAAGAGGTTCATCCCTCAAGCTTTTTCTCTCTGTGCCAAGGTGCAGACCACAGAAACTGGCCAGAACCTTCCACTTTCAAGACTTTATTAAAGCAACTGAGATGCTGGCCCTAAAGCCTGGTCCTGGTGACTCAACTATCAGTGTGGGTTAATGCTCTCCCTGGCAGACTCCACTGTAGGACGTGCTGATTTCTAGTTCCCCTTCCTAGGGTGGCCTGTTGTTCCTGCAGAATAAAGGCGCCTGCTGGATCCTTGGAAGAGTGCCTACAATTGCACTAATCCTGTAATTAGGGCAGAGTACTTGGTGAAAGGGGGAGAAATGTCAGTGTGTGGTGGTGACAGGGCGTGTTCCTACTGGGTGAGGAAGCACATGAAGGAGAAGGTGGCCGATCGGTGGCCTCGTAGCAACAGGGGTGCTTGGCTGGAGCCAACGCAGGTGGGATAGCCAGCCGAGGAAATTCATGGAAGGACCTCATGGGAGAGCGCTCTGCTGGGAGGTCTCTGCTGTGGCCAAGTCTCAGGGGGAGTTCGAAGACAGGCTGACTCCTACCTCTGGGTGGGGTGGGGTCAAAGCCAACGTTGCAGTAAACTGATGTGGAGGCAGTTCCTCCAAAAATGAAACATAGGAGGGCGCCTGGGTGGCTCAGTTGGTTAAGCGACTGCCTTCGGCTCAGGTCATGATCCTGGAGTCCCGGGATCAAGTCCCGCATCCGGCTCCCTGCTCGGCAGGGAGTCTGCTTCTCCCTCTGACCCTCCCCCCTCTCATGTGCTCTCTGGCTCTCTCATTCTCTCTGTCTCAAATAAATAAATAAAATCTTTAAAAAAAAAAATGAAACATAGGATTGCCACATGATCCAGCAATGCCTCTTCTGGGTATATCCCTGCAAGAATTGAAAGCTGGGGCTTGAATATTGACTTGTATACTCGTGTCCATGGCAGCATTAGTCACAAGAGACGAAAGGTGAGAGCAACCCGTGTGTCCATCGATGGAAGCACAGATAGATAAAATATGGTCTGTCCGTACAGTGGCGTATCATTCCGCCATCTTGACATATGGGGGGCCTTGAGGATGATATATTAGTGAGAGAAGCCTTCCACAAAAGGCACAAGGACTTTACAATTCCACTTACATGACGTACCTAAGTAGTCAAACTCACAGAGACAGAAAACCAAATGGGGGTTGCCAGGGGCTGGGGGGATAGGAGAATGGGCAGTGAGTGTTTACTGGGGACAAAGTTGCAGTTGGGGAAGAAGAAAGCCCTTCTGAAGATGGACGGTAACGGCTGTGAATGTACCTAATGAATTGTACACTTAAAAATGGTTAAAATGGTAATTTTATATAATATACATATATTTTACCACCATTAAAGAAACAACAAAAGCTACACATTTGGGGTGGTCACTCTGACCTGGTTTGCCCAGGACCTTCCCAGTTTTAGCCCCCCGAGTCCCATGTCCTAGAAGCCTCCCCGGTCGCAGGCAAACCCCCTCCCTGTGGCACGTGTGGACGCTGCAGGCATTGGTGAGAAGGACCCCTCTTGGCCAGAGGCCTGTCTGTCTGTGGGACACATTCTTTAACTCAGGTGGCACTGGGGACCCACCAGACCCTGAAGGAGGCGGAGTGGTCTGGGAGGTTGAGGGCTTCTCTGAGGTAGGTTGGAGGAGGAGGGACCACAGAAGGAGGGGCTCAGACCAACCCGCAAGGGGAAGAGAGTGTTTCGTTCTTTGGCAACGGCCCCTGCGGCATTTGGAGAAGCGGCATTTTTGTGGCAATCTGGATCATTTGCTTCCTTCCCCAGCACCCCTTGCCCACTTGCCCTGTGTTCACTTGCTCAGTCTAAAACCCTGAATGATGTCTTGGTCTTCCAGGGAAGCTCGTATGTCCGTTTCTTGAATAAAGTCTTAAAAGCACGAGGTTCTGGCTAATACCTTTATTCCTAGTTGCCTGTGGGATGTGCTAGAACACTTTCTTGGGTCTGCTCTCTGCAGGTCTAAAATGCCCTGAAGATTTAAGGAGTTTGGAAAAAATACAAAAGACCGGTGACTAGCAGACCTTCAGGAGCACAAGAAGCAATTCTTCTGAACATGCCGCCTTTGCCCGCCCCAAACCTATCTCTAAAGCTCACCCCAGAGAATGCCCTATGCCCAGGGCAAACCAGAGGGGCTATGAATGAACTGGATTGAGGCACATTGGGATTAGCACAGATCTGGGAAGACAGAAAGAATCCCGAGCTGTTCAAGTGCATTTAGTTTAATCCCTATTTCTGAGGCTCGGATCTAAGCCACCCCAGTCCCACAGTCACGATCAGGCTCTGACTGATGTTGAAGGGAGACGGAGTAGAAAAATCCAGGCCATTTTCTCAAGCCGCCCGTGAAAGGGCAGAATGCACTGTATTCTCTACGAGACGTCATTCTTGAACCTTAGAAATAGTTTTTGTAAGCTGTCTGGTGATTTATATAACTTAACCGAAAGGTCCAGCTTATTGTTTTCATCAGTGCTGTGTAGGAACACACTTAGAAGCCCAGAGAAAATATTATTCATTATTTGATCTTGGGTTTGGCTTCTGAGAGAGAGTCAAAATAAGGCTGTTAGGAAAGCAAGCAAGTGGTGTCACTGAAATGTGCTGCTGGAGGCGACTTTAGGGTCTGGGAAAAAATTAAAAACATTTTTTTCAAACACCCCTAGAAACCAAACTGCTCGGGGGCTGATTTTCCAGCAAAGCTGTTGACTCGAGGGAAGGCTGGAACATGCTTCTCAAAGGGCTCTCCGCCGGTGGCAGCAGAAAACTCTTCCGGGAGCAGCTCATGGCTGCCACTCTGATGCTGCTGGCCTTGGGCGGGCGCCACGCTGTCCCCGGCCCAGGGCGTGGGTGGGCCGAAGGGCAGCACGGCTCCCATTACCGGGCAGAAGATGACTCGTCTGTCTCCGCTCCTCCGAGGGGCTCTTGCGCTCCCCCTGGAGCCATGGTCCGCTGGGAGGGAAAGTTTGAGCAGAGCCCAGAGCCAGGGAAGAGAGCAGGACCCTGCCAGGAACTGTCCGTCCTCTGTGGCAAGAGTCAAGCTCTGCGTGTATGGCCAGGTCTCTGATTTTCAAACTTGGAAGGTCCGAGGCCAAACTGCATCTTCACCCACGAGGCTGGCCTCTCAGAAGGACAGAGCGATGCATCCTGAAGAGCCCCCAGATCCATCCCCAGAGGCTCTGGGTTCCAGTTTGCTTTGGTCTGAATGTTTGTGTGACCCCAAAATTCACAGGTTGAAACCCTAATGCCCCATGTGATGGTATTTGGTGGTGGGGCCTTTGGGATGCGCATAAGTCATGAATGGGATTAATGCTCTTCTAAGAAACTCCAGAGAGATCCCTCCACCTCTTCTTCCACCATGTGAGGACTCAGCGAGAAGTCTGTGACCTGGAGGTGGGCCCTCTCCTGACCGTGCTGGTCCCCTGATCCTGCCTTGCAGCCTGTGCAAGGCTGTGAGAATTCGATAATCTGTGGTTGAGAAGCTACCCAGGCCGGGGGATTTTGTTGCAGTGCCATCAAGAGACTAAGACACGGTCCTAGATCAGCCCCTAGTGAGATGAGTGGCTCTGGGCTGTCATGTGACCCCTTTATGGAAAGGGGATGCTGATCGTCTTCCCCACCTGATAAGACTGCATTCCGGACATGAGGTGGATCCTGGAGGCTGCACACCCAGGAAAGGAATCCTGTGTCCTCTGAGTGAGAGCAGAAGAGATGGGCGCTGTGGCCGGGCTGGGAAGGACAAGCCCAGACTGGCATGTCCACAGTCACCCCTCACCCCACACTCCACACTGTGGGTTCCTTCCTGCTCCCCCCGCTCACTGTCTGCACTGAGCCCTACGCTCAAGAGGCTGATGGACAGGTCTCCCCCTTCTTCAAACTTTTCAAAGGTACCACCAGCCCTCCTGGCTCTCTTGCTCTCTCCAGCCTCAGCTCTCCCATTCTGAGCCTCTTACCCTTCATGGCAGTGACAATGGGTCCTTATTCCCTCCCCTAGAACCACTCCTTCCCATCCCATCATCCTTCAGGCCCAGCTCTAGCCCCCAAGCTCTGCAGGTTTTTCTGCAGGATGACTTTCTCGCCCAGGCTACCCTCCAGGCCTCCAGAGAGGCAGTGAGTAGAGTGAACAGAGCACTGGCTTGTGGATTCAAAGTCCTCCATTTACCACTCACTGGTGGTGCAACTCTGGGCAAGTTGCTCAAGCTGTCTGAGCCTCAGTTCCCTTATCTGCGTAATGGGCATAATCATAACATCTGCTCTCGAGAACGACATGAATAACACATATATAAGACACTCTGTATAGGACATGAGGTTCCATAAGTATTAGTCCCACTTTATCCCCCAGAACTGCAGAGCTAAACATTTAGTTATTTCCTGTATGCCACTTATCTCTCCTACCAAGTTACAGGAGTACTTGAGTGCCGAGGCCTCGTATGATTCTTCTTTGCTCACCAACAGGGCCTGGAGCAGAGCTGGTGCCAAATCATGCTTCCCACACACTTTGCAGATGATTACTTACACCTGACACCTGTGTCGCTCCTCACACTTAAGCACAGCCCCGTGGGGTTGGCAGGGTGGCGTTAGCATCCCCTTTATCACGTGACTATCTGGGTTCACGGAGCTGGTAATGCTAAAGCACTTCAGGATTTGAAATGGAGGCAGGGGACCCTCCCAGGCAGGGTGTCCTTCATTTGGCCGATGTGGGGCCTTCCCCAACTTCCCGGCCACTGCCCTGGATAGCCAGCGGGGGGTCTCGTGGGACCGACAGCCAGTCTTAGGGCTGTGCCACTCAAGGCAGGCTGCTGGAGCGAGGCTTCCAGCCAGACTGCAGGGGGGACTGGCTCGGGGACTGTGTTCCTGCTCCCCCATGAGCTCCTCGCACTGCCTTCACATTGTACCTACAGGGAGCGCTACCAGTCCCAGGCGGGGATTGCGCTTCCTTAAGACATTGTCTGGAGATCTCCCCTCTTGTGTTCCCTCTCTCATTCTCTCTCTCTCGCTCTCGAATAAATAAATAAAATCTTTAAAAAAAAAAAAAAGACATTGTCTGGAGATCAATCAGCTGTGGCCAGGGCAGCTGTCAACTGAATGAAGGATGCTGAGGCGCCCTGACTTCCATAGAGAGCCCCGAGAAGACCTCTTGAGCACCTGCGTTGGGACTTCTAGACTTCTCCTGGGTTCTGGGCTTCCAAGCTTGGACACGGACGGAGTGGGAGTTTCACACCGGATGCTGAGCCAGCCCACGAACCAGCCAGAAACACTGACTGACCACGAGTGAGGATTGCTGCTTGTGGGACGAGAGCTCTCTGGAGCTGGGGCTTGTATGAGTAATCAAGGCTCCCGTGCACCTGTAGTTTCTATATATAGATTCTCACGGTGCCTTCAAGAGGAAGTGAGGCGAATCTATTCTCTGCCCCACCTTCCAGGCATGATGGAGGCCATTTCGCTCTCCAAAGTCATTTCACACTCCATTAACCTGGAGCCTGCCTCCTTGGAAAGAACAGATGGTTTGGGCCTCATCTGCCTGAGGGAACTCGCAGCAACTTAGGGCACCAGGGTGAACACAAAACCCACCTCGGGAGAGTATTTGCTTGCCTGGGAAGCGGCTGTGACCCAGCGCCACCCCCCCTCCCCCATAGTCCAGAGTTAGGGCATGAGTCAGGGCTGCCCCCTCCCCCACACGCCCCGGGTGCTTAGTAAGGTCACCAACTGGTGAGTGCTGTGGAATGTGGCCAGCAGTGGCCCTGGGGGCTGTTGGCACAGTGTGAGCTGGGGGTGGAGGGGGTGGGGTGGAGGGCAGGGCCCGAGCGTGTGGCAGTTGACTGATGGGCACCCATGGAATCTCTCCGCATATCTCCTGCCCTCATTGGAAAACCAGGGTGATCAGCCCTTTCGCTCCTCCCTGCTCTAGCATGTGGGGGCTCTGTGCCTCCTTCTAGCCAGCACTGTTAGAACTAGCTCTATCAGAGGGGTCCTCCTCAGACGCTGGTGCTGGTGGGCACGCCTGCCCTGCAGGGGTGCCGTATGGGAGGCCAGGACTTCCCACTGGCTTGGGACTCTCCTTCTCCCTGGGTTGCTGTGGCTCCTGAGGGCCAGGCACTCAGGTGCAGACCTGGAAACCGTTTCCCCTGCTGAGGGCTCAGCTGCCTTGAGTAAGCCTCCCTGGCTCTTGCCCACTCACTGACTGTGTCTGGCTCAGGCCTGTGCCCAGGGACATGACCAACAACAGCCTCTGGGCAGTGCTCAGATTTTTTTTGGCGGGGTGGGGCTGGTGGCAGCTTGGGAACAGGGGTGGGTCCTGAAGCTTATAAAATAATACATCCCTCCGAAAGGGGAAGTTCAGCCCAGGGGGATGTCTCAGGCTTGAACCGTCCCTTCTGCACCTCTGTGTGACCAGACCCGGCCTTTGTATTACAATAATGAAGATTTCTCAGAGGGAGAGGGGAATTCTTGGAAAAAGTTCAAAATCAAGCAAATTTTGGAGAATAACAGCCTAGAGTTCCAGGGGTTGAGAGGATGTGTTGAATGAGCCTAAAACGTCATGAAATATAAAGTGGCTTCATGCTCATTCGATTCCAAGAGCAATTGATTGTATAGCAGCCTTTCAAAGCAGGGGTTCTGAGTTCGGGCAGCTCTGGGTTCAAACCCCCACTCTGCTGGTTGATCTTGGCCAAGTTACTTTACCTCAGTTTTCCCATCTGCAAAATGGGGATGGAACCTACCTTAAAAGAGCACTGTATTAAATGATGTGATGAATATAAATGTGCACAGGACATTTAGTACAGAGTCCCTGACTATCTCGGTAGGTATTTATTATATACACTCTGCCAGGTAGGTATTTATTAGATCCATTTTACAATAACAAAACCTGGGGCTAGGTTAATCGGTTTTCCTAAAGTCACACAGCTAGGGTATAGTAAAACCTGACCGGAAGTCTAGTTTAGTTACAAATTCTATGCTTTTCCCACTCCATCTGTGACTGGTTAGTGATCCAGTTGCATTAGAATCACCCACAGGCACTTGTTAAGTTCCAGACACCGCCCCAGATGTATGGAATCTGAATTTCCACAGAGGGTTGAGAGGGATCTGTATTTTTTTTAGAGATTTTATTTATTTGTCAGAGAGAGAGAGAGAGCACAAGCAGGGGGAGCGGCAGGCAGAGGAAGAAGCAGGCTCCCCGCTGAGCAAGGAGCCCGATGGGGACTAGATCCCAGGACCCTGGGATCATGACCTGAGCCGAAGGCAGAGGCTTAACCGAATGAGCCACCCAGGTGTCCCTGGATCTGTATTTTTAACAAATGCCCTGGGTACCTCTTCCAGCAGTTACTACACACTAACATATTGTGTAGTAGTTATAACCTAGAGGGTGCCCATCAGAGGAACTGGGCTTTCCTTATTATTGGAAAAATGTGATGGGAAATAAGGAGCAGCCTAATGTCAACCACACTTAAAGACATGGATCTGGTTGCTGAAGAAGGCAGGGATTTGTGTATTTCCCTTTGGTTAATTTCATTGTCTGCTGTGCCTGGCACACAGTGACCACTCGGCGTGCACCTCAGCTCCCCAAAGCAGTTTGGAACTGTACTTATCATACCTCTAGCATGGCTCTTGTCACATCATGTCATTGTGTTTTGTGTCTGTCTCCTCCACAAAAGGGAGAACCCCATAAAGACAGGAACCCTGTCCCATTCACCCTGGCCCCCACCTGCACCCAGCTCCTAAACTCAGGCACTCGGTGAACTCTGGCTATACTGATTGAACGGAGGATTGGATCAAAGGTCTCCCCCGCCTGTCTCTTACAGCTCCAGGGCTGCCTTCTCTAGCTATTCTCGGTGGGTACCCTGTCAGGCCTCTGTCTCCCACCTCCATCTCCTTTCAACTTGAAGACAGTCAAGGGAAGGAAAGAGGCAGGACCAGATTCTTGGAGTCGGCTTCATCTCCCTGGCCAACAGTCCCCACCTCGTCAGCTCTCACTGTGAGGGAGGAATTTCTGGGGATCCAGGCCTCAATTTTCTTACCTTAGTCTAGGAGAGTCTACGCCTTTTTTAAAACCTGTAGATTACAAGGTAAGGAATGTGTACCAATTACACTGGCAAGACAGAGAGGAGCTTGGAACTCTTTTTTTTTTGCTTTTCATTTTTAAATCTTTCCCCTTCCTAAGGATATATAATGTATTCCTATTTTAGAAACCTCAGAAGCTACAGAGAAGTCCAAAGAATAACACTGGCACTCAGAAATAAAGGTCACTGATGTTTTGTCCTATTGCCTTTGCTTATAAATACTTTAGTAACGACTGAAGGGTTACTAAAGTGTGTAGCCAGGAGCCTTCCTCCTGCAGGTTGCTCATGCCGGGCAGGCTGAAAGCTCCCAGCTACACGGAGAAGACTCAGAGTCGGGCAAAGGAACAGCTAGACTAGGAACTGGGGACTCGAATCCCAGCTCAGCCAGTACCTCCCTGGATGGCTCTGAGCATATCCTAATCATAAAATGGCCACAGCTGTCCCAGGCCCTGCTACAGGGTGGTTATGAGGCATCGCTCACCCTTTACCCGTGTCCTGATCTGTAATTAGCAGGGTTTTATTTATTTATTTCCTTTAAAGATGTTGTTTATTTATTTGATAGAGAAAGAGAGGGCAAGCGAACACAAGTGGCGGTAGGGGCAGAGGGAGAGGGAGAAGCAATTCTTCCCTCCGCAGGGAGCCCGATGCCGGACCTGATCCCAAGATCCTGGGATCATGACCTGAGCCCAAGGCAGATGCCCAACCAACTGACCACCCAGGAGCCCAGCAGGGTTTTAAATATAGGCTTTTTGACAACTCCTGGCCACACTGACCAGAACACTGAGTGTCAGGACCTATACCTAGTACAAAAGGTAAGCGATCTGGATCCAGAGCTAGGAGATGTGGGTCTATGTCCTGATTTGGCTATATCCTTGCATATGGCCTTGGGCAAGTCACTTAACCTCTCTGCTCTCAGGCTTAGTGTCTTTCTGAGCCTCAGTCTTCTCTTCTGTAAAATGGGAGTAGCAAGTACCTCTAAGCCTTCTCCCAGGATACTGTATGTGAAAGTGCTTTGGGGACCATACCATGCTCCCCAGATGGGAGCATTGTGGCTGTCATCCGACGATGCTCGGTACGTTTGAACTGCCGCTTGGCTGTATCATTCAGTGGAGATACGGAACATTGGCCTTGTTGGCTGTGCCTGGGACACACCAGTCATGTGCTTGCCACCCAGGCAGCACAGGCAAGAGAGGCTTAATCAGGAGAGGCTGAAATCAAGCTGTGACCACAGAAGGGCCAGCTGAGTTCAGGCCCATGACCTCCTGCCACGGCAGGCCCTAGAATTATTAAAACTTGTCAGGTTCCTCTTCCCTTTTTCTAACAACCATAAACACCTTTTGGGGGGCTTTCTGTGGGTATTAAACACCTGCACGAAACTAAAAGAAACGTATCTGCTCACTCCCGAGGATTCTTGCCCCAAAGACAACCCCTTAGGAAGCTGGACTGTTCTGTTTTTAGTTTTGGCACCATGCAGGCCAAGTGGAAGATTTCCCCCCTTTATCTTCTGGATTGGCAAGGGGAACATTTTAGCAGGGCTGAAGAGAGGAGACAAGGGAGCATCCCTTTCCCCCTTGTGCTGCAAGCTCTGGGACCAAGCACAGAGGTTTGCGAAATGTTCTGAATTCCAGACTCAGCTAGAGAACTGAGTCCCACAGTATCTGGGGTGCGCCCTTTCTAGCTCACTCTTTCCTGAAGGACTGCCCCCGCCCCTTGGCCACCTAGTAAGGCCGCCCCAAAGGCAAGTTGCTGGAGGCTGGGACTTTC
Organism: Mirounga leonina; assembly: GCF_011800145.1. Lineage (NCBI taxonomy): Eukaryota > Metazoa > Chordata > Mammalia > Carnivora > Phocidae > Mirounga > Mirounga leonina. The sequence goes on from NW_023270454.1 coordinate 11,141,215, forward strand.
TGCCACCATAAGCAGTCTGGAACAAGCAGAGATGCACCACGGCCACTGGACTGAGCTCCGGGTCCGTCCCCTGCACACAGAGGCCGTAGCCCCGCCTGCCATAGCCAGATGGAGACAGGGGCCCGGGATACTTGGGGAAGCCAAAGGTCAGGCCTTCCTAGCTTGGAGGAGTAATGCCAACAGGGTTTGAGGATCTCCACCTTCCTCGTATCCTCCAACACATGAGACTGGAGGAAGTGTCTGCCCTACTTATAAGTCCCTGGAGCATGTCAGGAGTGACTTGTCATTTTCCCTGTGGTGAGAGCAGAGAGGGAGAGTGAACCCCCAAGGGAGCTCTTAGGATCCTTTCTTGCCTTGGAAATAAGATTCAGGCAGTCACTCTCTGCCTTTGAGCTGGCCTCGTAGGAGACAGGGGGTGGACTAGCCTGTCTGTCCAGACCCAGCCTGGCCTGCCTCTGAAAGGGTCAACAATGATAACCAAGGCCTCACTGGTTTTATCAACAGCTCCTGGGACAGCCCTGTGGTAATCACAGAGCTGTCCGGGGCCTGCCCTCTACTGGGTACAACCTACTCCGGAGCCAAAACTTCCAACAAACTGAGGGTTTGGCCTCCTGGAGGGAAAGCAGCCACCCGATTGTCTGAATTACAGATTTTTAATCTGCTACCTTAGCCACATGGGGAGAAAAGACAAATTTGCCTATGAGCCTACCCAGCTACAGAGACAACTTAACTCTGGGCTTAAAATAAAATAAAGGTTATCTGAAACTACTTTCACTGGGTTCTTTAAACAGGTTAATTTTTTTTTTTTTTTTAAGATTTATTTATTTGAGAGAGAGAGGGAGCAGTAGACTCCCCGCTGGGCAGGGAGCCCAAAGCAGGGCCCCATCCCAGGACCCCGGGATCATGACCTGAGCCGAAGGCAGACACTTAATGACTGAGCCACCCAGGCCCCCCAAAGCAGGTTAATTTTTAATGACACCTGCAGTGAGTTGACAGATGACAAATTAGGAAAACAAATGACATGAAGTTAAGTGTTTTGACTGAAATTCTAAAAATGTGAGAATGCGTTTGCTGTGCAGATGTCGAACTCCGTATTTTCCATCCAGTCCAAGGATTTTACGAGTTGCCTTTGTTACTGTTTAATCTGGAAGCGAAGTGGGCAGAACTGCATGTTCAAGTTGGCCAGCCTGCCAGTCTGCATTTGAGCTGCTTTGAGCTCAGACATACAATCTCTGATGATCTTGTTCTTGGACAACTCGGTGTGGGATGCTGGGACTTCCTTCCCACAGGCCCATGTACTGACTGAGCCCTGAGCCAAAAGGGCAGCTATGGCAGCAGCTCAGCTCAGGGTGCAGGCCTGGGGATCCCTGGGGCTTCCCTCTGAGGTCCCTTGTTGGTTCCCTGGACCCAGTCCTGCCTGCCTTTCAGTCCTTGCTTCTCAAAGTGTGGTCCGTGGACCAGCAGTATAGCATTACCTTGGAACTTGTTGGAAATTTGGAATCATGGACCCCGTCCCAGACCAACAGGATCAGAATCTTCATTTTACCAGGAGAGCCAGGTGATCTGTATGCACATTAGTTTGGGAGTCACTGCTCTAAGAAGTGCTCCAGAGGTATTTCTGGAGGACAAATCCACCCCTGTCGTTGCTCGTTCAGCATGCCCAACTGGGCCCTTGGTGGGAGGGCCAGCTCTCCTGCTTCTCTCCCCATAGCTCTCCACCCTCAATGGTGAAGGCTGAGTTCAAGCTCTGGCTCTGGCACTTCCTAGTCATACAACCCTACGCAGGGCATCTGACTTCTATGAGCCTCACTTTACTCATCTGTAAAATGGAGACAGTGACAGCAATCATATAGGTCTGACGTAAGACAAAGAAATAATGGTGTGAGGACTGGGACTCTCGTTCAATCTTATTTCTTCCTTGGCCCCCACTCCCATGCATTCTCTTCACTGCTGGCATCTTTGTGAATGTACATTTTTAGGAATCACCCAGCAAGATCCATTGCCTTTGGAAGATACTACATAGCATGGTGGCTAAGAAGAGCATGGGCAACGCAACCAGATGGGCCAGAGTTCAAATTTTGACTCTCTCTCTGAGCCTCGCTTTTCTCCTCTGTAAAATGGGGTTGACAGGAAAGTGATGTGACAATCAAAAGAGGTAAGTAATGCATGTGAAGTGCGTGGCAAACAACACACACTCAATTAGTGACAAATCTCGGTATTTTATTATTATTATTATTACTATTATTACCCATCCCCGGTAGCAGAGAGAAATGGTGGGAAGGGTGGTAAATACCATGCAAATAAACTGGCACAGCCCCCACTCCGGAAAACAGTATGGAGTTTCCTCAAAAAGTTAAAAATAGAGGGGCTCCTGAGTGGCTCAGTTGGTTAAAGCCTCTGACTCTTGGTTTCAGCTCAGGTCATGATCTCAGGGTCGGGAGACTGAGCCCCACATTGGGCTCCATGCTCAACGAGGAGTCTGCTTGTCCCTCTCCCCCTACTCCCCTCCATCCCCTGCTCTCCCTCTCGTACATAAATAAATACAATCTTAAAAAAAAAGTTAAAAATAGAACTACCCTACGATGCAGCAATTGCACTACTAGGTATTTGCCCAAAGACTACAGAAACACTAATTTGAAGGGATACATGCACCCCGATGTTTACGGCAGCACTGTGTACAATAGCCACATTATGGAAACAGCCCAAGTGTCCACTGACTGGTGAATGTATGTATACAATGGAATATTATTCAGCCATAAAAAGAATGTAATCTTGCCATTTGTAATGACATGAATGGAACTAGAGAGTATGCTCCTAAGTGAAATAAGTCAGCCAGAAAAAGATAAATACTATATGATTTCACTCATATGTGGAATTTAAGAAACAAAACAAACCAGCTAAGGGAAAAAAGGAGAGAGAGGCAAATCAAGAAACAGACTCTCAACTATAGAGAACACACTGATGGTTACCAGACGGGAGGGGTTGGGGGATGGGCGAAATAGGTGATGGGGATTAAGGAGGGCACTTGTGATGGGCACCAGCTGATGCATGGAAGTACTGAATCACTATATTATACACCTGAAACTAATATTACACTGTATGTTAACTGGAATTTAAATAAAAACTTAGGGAAAAAACCTACTACACCGTATATGAAAAAAAAAAAAAGAAAATATCATGCAAATATAAAGCATTATTAATGCTGACATTCCCTGTACTTACTTCAGACAGCCTTTGGCAGCCGAGTTAGTCCTGACAATTAGCGCTTCTCTCTCTGCCTACAGAACATTGCTCTCTACATTACCCATGGTTGTCCTTGACCTGGCCCACCTGCTTTCTCTCAGCATATAGTCCAGCCCGGGCACTCATGCGGCTTAGCTTGCAATGGCTGGTCAAGGAAAAGGGGCACAGCCTGCAGATCTACAGCAATGCTTTTCAACCTAGGCTGTGTTTGGAAGCGCCAGGGGTAGAGAGGGGGTTGGGGGGAGGACTTTAAAATCTACTGATGCCTGGGGCCCACCCATTGACATTCATTTGATTGATCTGAGGTGTGTCTAGGTTCTGGGACCCTTTAAGTCTTCCCAGGTGACTCTAATATGCAGCGGGGGTTAAGAGACACCTCCCTCATCTAGAGGATGAGGAGGACAAGCTCTAGAGAACTCCCTCCTGGTTCACACGCAAGGAATACCTTCTCTACGCTCTACCCCAAAAGGGGGCCCATGAGGAATGCTAATTTATTTCCAAAGCAAAGGCCTCCCCTCCCAGAAGCAATAAAACTTCAAATGGACCCAGAGCCTAGTAATTGAATCCTTGGTTGATGGGGATATTTTTGCTCTCTTTGTGAAAACCAACTAAAGCAGTTCAGCCTCAGGAGTTTAAGGAGCAGCTTTAAAGAGCCAGGCCCACAGCGTGTCCCTCTCGACTCACCTCTTAAACCCCCCAAGAGCACCCCGTGGCAGTGGAGTGTCCAGAGACCCAGCCTGAATCCACAGATGCCCCATTTGCTATGCAAGCCAACTGACACTTCAGTTACTAAAGACAGACGTCGTGGAGTGGTGTGTTTTGGGAAGTAGTTTCAACATTAAACCTTAAACATGAAAACCAAAAAAGATTCCCAATGCATCAGAACACCTGAGTCCCTGAGCCTCCCCTTCCCCCTGCCCCAATGATTTATTTCAACCCATGAGGAATTCTAGGCCCCAAATGGGATCTGTTTTTCGGGCTTTTGCAGAACAAACCGGGGAGGCCTCTGCCTAACCTGTTGACACAGGAGTTATGAGTGGCTCTCGAAGGCGGTTGGCCGTTGGTTGCTGGCTCACCTGTGGCTAGAGTGGCCTGGCTGGGCAGGTGTGACCTGGGCCACAGGTGATGAGGAGGGGCAGGAGTTGAGATCACGGGAAGCATTAGCATTGTGCCCAACTTTGCCGAGGAGCCCTATGCCTGGGACCAGTGATTCTCCCCTGGGCTATGGGCACAAAGCTCTGAACACCCATTCCCTTTCCCACATGCTAGAGATGTCCCTGCTGGGAGCCTGCTGGGAGCCTGCTGGGCCCCTGGGCAGAGAAAAGGTCAAGCTGCTGCCCCCCCAGCCCCAAGCGTACCTATTGCTCATGCTCATTCCCTCGGATGCCCCCTCAGCTCCTGACTTCTGGACAGACTACCACTCAGCCTCCGAGACCTAGCCCAAAGCTTTCAGGCCCCATCAACCACACCAACCTCTGGGCAGCTCCTTAAACACAGTTCCTCCATAAGTACCTGTGACTAGGGGCTAACTGGCATGTGGATCTCCTGTAACTACATAGTAATGAGGTCCACCCTTGATTTAATAGGACAATGACAGACGTGCAGTTGGGAAGGACAGAGATGGGGGAGAGAGAGAGAGATAAAGAGAGACAAAGACAGAGGAGACAGGGAGAGACAGAGAGATAGAGATAGAGAGAGAGAGAGAATGGCATCTTTTCTGGGGGTTCTTACCAGTTCCTTCCTGAGCCAGGCTATAGCTTCGTCGATACTTTCAAAGCCTTCCAGCTTGCCGGTGGGCTGGGGCCCAGTGTCCTGGCTGGCACTCCCGTTAGGTGGGGGTTGCTGCCTGGGCTCTCTCCCCGGGGATGAGGGCTCCTCCTCCCCACGCTCCCCTTGCTCAGCAGCTGGCCTCGGAAAGGGCCATGTTGGCTCCTCCAGCCTGGCCTGCCATTCCAAGTAGGAGGGCCTTCGGGTCTCCAGCCTCAGTTTCTCAGTGAGAGCCTTCAGGCTCCGAAGGTGGTCGTCGGGAGGCAGGGCTTCTCCTGCCGTCTCTTCTTGCCCACCTGCCACTTCTTCTACTTGGATCTGAGGCACAGACATTCTAGAGTCTGCTGGGGCAGCCGGGCGTGGGAGGTGGTGGGGGGCGGTGTGGGAATCTTGGTGGGTGGCAAGGTTGGGTCCCACTCAGGAATGGTCTCATCCAGCTGGGGTCGGGGCTCCTGAGGGCATTGTTGGGATGTGAGCAGCTCCCGGAGCTGACAGGGACGGTGGATGAGCCACACGGAGTGCCCTCCAGAGCCGCTGTGGAGGCTCAGGATTTAAGATTCTTCCCGGAGTCCTGTGGGTGCCATGTTTCACAAAAGGGCAGGAACAGACAAGCGTCAGCAGGAATCTTTGGGGGCAGATTTGCCAAGAAGTCCTGGAGGTGCGGGCGGATCAGGAGGGGAAGCAGGACTCAGCTCCCTTCCTCACGGGCAAGGGCAGGCGGTGAGAGGCTGCCGGCTGGTTGGAGGAGGCCCTGCAGGAAGGATGCAAATGATGTCAGTCCTAATCCCTCCCCTGGCAGGAGGCCTGCAACGTTCCTGAGCTCCTCAGGAGGGGAAACTGAGGCTCAGAGAGGTTAGGTGACCCGGCTGCCGATTGCTCACTCAGGACGAGAAGTGAGGCGATTTCAAGCCTTAACTCAACGCAGAGAAGTTAATAATAAATCAATGCTCTGTACAGTGTTTCACCGTCTAATGAAATGATTCCACCTCCATTATCACATTCAGTCCCCAAGGCAAGTCTGTAAGTTACTTCTTTCTGTCCCCATTTTACATGTAAGGAACCTGAGGCTCTGTGAGGTTGAATGACTCACCAGAGAGCTCCTGGCGATTAGCGAGGACAAGGCTGGGTTGTCTGATTCTGAAGGGTCAGGTCTCTCCTCTGAGGGACAGCGACCTGTGGGTCCCCAGGCCGACACAGCTGGCCCCGCCCTGCCCCACCCCCCAAAGCCCCTGTCCTCAGGCACTGGCTCTTCCAGGTCTTACTGCACACTCTAAGCTTCTTCCTCTAAGAACAACACCTTACCTCACTTCTTCCAAGGAGGAAGCAAATAAACCTGTAATGGCTGAGGGAAGAGCCGACCTCCCTCAAGGAGGACTGTTAAACCGAGCGAGGATTGCGACTCACCGTTCTAGAAGGATGGTTCCCACATTTACCTAAAATGCCCGCACTGCAGCGCCTCATGGACAAGGGCATGGCTCTCATTGGATTTGGCCTTCCCATCTCTGGGGAGGTGGTCTGAGCACAGGGTAGAGAAGGAACTCTGAGTCTGAGTGAGAGACCCCAGCCTCCCAGCCTCATCCCTGCGCCCACGGGGTCCAGGACATTTGACTTGAACCAAGGAGAGAAGTCCTTGGTTCTCAGGGTGATCTTTTAAAAACATGTGCTGAGGGCATGCAGAAAAAGAATGAATTCATGTGGAATAATGTCCAAGATAAAGCTAACACGAAACAAACAAACAAGACATTCATAGTCTGGAGAGTACACTGTTGGTGTGGAAAAGGAGGAGAAGGGACAGATTTTTATTGACTTCTATGAGCCTGAAAAGATCTCTGCAAGGAGAAAAACTAAAACTAAGAGTTCTGATTACTTGTTTGGGTGATGGGAACTGGGCACAGGGTGTTGGTGGACAGACATAGGAAGAGGCAGAGAGTTGGGCAGGGGCAAAATAAAAACATAGACTCAGCCCCCCAGGGAAGCTCTGGGGCTTTTCTCCCACCCAGCAATGGAGATGTTCAAGAAGAACAGACTGGGTGGCTCAGTCGGTTAAGCGTCTGCCTTCGGTTCAGGTCATGACCCCAGGGTCCTGGGATTGAGTCCTGCATCAGGCTCCCTGCTCAGTGGGGAGTCTACTCCTCTTTCTCTCCCTCTGCCCCTGCTCATGCTCTCTTCCTCTCCTTTCTCTGTCTTTCAAATAAATAAAATTTGGGGGCACCTGGGTGGCTCCGTCATTTAGGTGTCTGCCTTCAGGTCAGGGTGTCCTGGGATCGAGCCCCATGTTGGGCTCCCTACTCAGCAGGGAGTCTGCTTCTCCCTCTGCCCCTCACCCCATTTGTGCTCTCTCTCAAATAAATAAAATCTTAAAAAAGAAGAAGAAGAAGAACAGAGCTTGCTGTTTTTTTGGACTGTTTCTATAATCCCCGCCTGCAACTCAATCTGACCAAAGGAAGTCTGGCTGTCCTCCCCATGCTCTGAGCCTGGCCCATTTGGGGGCATCCCTGAGGAATGAGGAGGAATATTCTATCCCAGCTAATGGCAGAGAAACCTAGTTCTCACCTCTAGCTACCCAGATGGGAATCCTCAGAGGAACTTCCACAAAAATGAATTTTCAGGCTCCACTCCCAGGGGTTCTGATTCAATTAATCTGGGGCGGCACTCGGCCATCAGCATGTTTTTAAAGCTCCCCAGGGGATGTGAGTGAGCGGCCAGGGCTGGGAACCACTGGTCTTGAGCTAGAAACACTAGACTAGGGATCAGATGGCCGAACTGTAGGTGCTGTCAGGCTTGGTGAGCCTCAGTTTCCTTGCCTATAAAATGGGGGTGATAATACCAATCTCCTAGGTTTGGGGGATTGGCAGAACTAAGGTTCGTACACACTTTCTGCAGGTGTAGCATGCTTGCAAATGCTGGGTGTTCTCAGGAGGGGCTTCCTGTGCAGTTTCAAGGTCACACAGGCTTCTTTAGAATCTCTCAGAATCTAAAGACCTATTAGCAGCCCCTCCCAGGCACCGGAGGCCTCTTTGCTGAGGTGCCAGAATGTTTTGAATGTGCCTCGGGGTGGCTCTACCTTACAGGATTCTTTCCCCCCCCAGGCAGGGGAGCTCTGATGGTTTCCAGTGAAGCTTTGTGGAGAGGATCTCATTGCAGACAAACTGTAAGTAGTGCTCCCTCCACACCGCAGCTGTGTGAGCAGATGACACGGACTGTTCTCTCCCTGAGCTGCACACTTCACTGCAGAAGGCAGGGGCAGCTGTGGCTGGAGGGAGAACCTGTTAGGGAAGGGTCTTCCCTTTGGAGTGGGAAAGAGCTATGACTCCATGACTTTATGAGGCTGCCTCCAAGCGTAGGGGGAGTTATTTTAATCGGCGGTTTCTAAAGCAATCCAGAGAAGGCCTGTGAAGACGGTGTCGGAAAGACGTGGAGGCATTAACAGGAGCGCCAATGCACTGTGAGTCAGCTAATGAGGATCCTTTGATCTGCTGAGCTTAGGGAGTGTGTGAAAGAACCCATGTATGCATCCTCTCTCTCAAGCCTCCCAGTGGCCCCGAGGAGCAGGTGGGATCGCCCCGTTTCACAAATGAGAAAATCGAGGTGGGGAGGGGTGAAGTGAGTCACCCCTGACCACAGACAGGTGCTGGCAGCCGGATTTGGGTACAGTCTTTGGACTCTGGCTGGCCTCTGTCTACTCCAGAGGTTAGACAGTCCCCCGCAAGGGCACCCCGTTCTGTGATCTTGGACATGTCCCTTCTCAACCACTCTGTGCCTCTGTGTCCTCTTCTAAGAAGAGGGGATAACCAGGATCGTCTACATAATTTGCTGGGCTCGGCGCAAAATGAAAATGCAGAGCTCCTTGTGGAAAAGTATTAAGAATTTCAAGATGGCAACTGCAGAGCATTTATGCAGGCATGGGGCCCAGTGGGGCTGCCCAGGTCCCTTGCTCATGAAGCTGGCCCTGATGGTAATAATATCAGCTTCATGAACCATTTCAAGGATTGAAGTAACAAATATCGAGCCCTTCCCATGGTGCCTGCTCTACGGTAAGCCCTAGACAAAGTTATACTTTAAAACTATTATTCTTAAGATGGTGAAACCTATCAGTGCTACATCAGTCATGTGACCAGATAAACTACTCTGCGCTGCACTGACCAGTCACCCCGTTCGTCCCAGACCTGCTTGGTGGCCTGAGCCACTCCCTGCACCCTGCATCCTTCCCTCGAAGCTGACTGAGATGACGTCGATCGGCCCCACCTCCCCCCAGATGTTCAGGTCTCCCCCTCAGAGTCTCATCATGCAGCGGTGACTAGCAGGTCTGCCACAGGAAGGAGAAGAAAAGCCCAGCTTAGGAAAACACCATTCTCCATAGCCCCACTCACTTCCCTCCCTGCTCCTATTCTAAACACCCCTGTCCACAGCTCAGGGCCCCGGGAGTCACCAGCTTTGACAGTGTGTTATCCACATGGTAAGAGCAAAGGCAGGGGGGCTGAATGCCTCAGCTCTGGCCCCAGATGTGCTCCCCAGAAACCCAGTGCTGGGGCTCAGCTCTCTCCTCTTGGCCTCCGTTTCCTCCTCTGTACAAGGGGGCTTCCTACCTCAACCCGCCTCATGAGGATGCTGGGAGGATCAGCTGGAATCTGGTGCATGAAAGCTCTCCACAACCTTTGAAGATCTGTACCCACCTGAGGATTATTATTAGCATCAAGGCATGTGTGGGGTGTGGAGCACCCTGAGTCAGGGACTTGCCACTTGAGGTGCGTGGTCACCTGTAGCAGGCAGGGACGGAGCCCTAGACTGCTTCCCACGGCCCCCAGCACATTCAGGTGGTGCGGATTTGCTGAAACAGGATCCGTTCTCCATTTTCCTGGTCCTTAGGTGGTGTCCCAGGGATCACTGGCCCTCTGGATGCCCTGGTGCCCGAGAGCCCCTGTGGAGTTGCTTCCCCTGCCCTCCAGCTAGGCTGCTAGGAGCTGAGCTGGAATGTCACGACTCAGGTCACCACAGGGATGTGGGCACTTAGTGGGCACTCAGCTGGGTGCAGGGAGCAGAAGCCAGCCCTGGACGGCTCTCTGGTCTGAAAGGGCAGTAGGGACTTCCCTTTCCTCTGCACAAACCAGGGATTTGGGAGCACAGGCACTGGGAGGAAGAGCCCTCCAACACCTGGGCGAAGGGGCTTGCTTTATATCTAACCTAAGTCCTTCCTGCTGCTGGGGAACACATTTTCTCTCCCTCTGAGCCTTGCAAAGGCGGACAGCCTGGGGAGGAAAGCCAAAGGATGCTGGTAGAACCAGGCGCCCAGAAAAACAAGGTCAGACCTTAATCCCACCAGGCCCGGGCGTGCTCTGCCAGGCGGGCCACCCAGCTGCTGGGGGACACGAAATTTCCCGCAACAGAAGACAAGCCTCAGGGGTACATCCACCTTATTGTGGTAGAGACAAGCCAGCGCCCGGGGACCTGCGCTGCCTGGGAGGACTGCTGCCCGAACACGCTCCTGGCTCACTCCAGCCCAGGGTGGCTTCGGCAAAGGAGGCTGTGCCAGCCATGAGCTAACTCCCGGGCTGCTGGAGGAGCCAGTGGGTGCAGCTCAGTCATCCGGCCAGTTATGCCCTGTGTCATCACGACCTAGTCTGTTCACTTGGACCACTTTCAAACCCACTTCCTAGATGGGCTCCATGGGCAGGGGAGCGTGCAGGGGCTGCTAACCCATTCTGTCTGTCTTTCCCTGTCTCTGTCTCTCTCAGGGTGAAGGTAGCATGAAGATGAGCCCGTTCCCTGACTGCACTCACTCCCTATTGCTCTACATTCTAAGACACTCGAAAGCCACCCTTGCCCTGTTTGGATCCCCAGGCTCGTGCCTGCTCCCCCCACTGTCTGGGGTTCCTCGCTAGAACTGTTTCATTTCTTCTCCACAGTATGCAATTTCCCCACCACTCCTGTCCCATGGAGCAGCACCCTCTCTCAGCGCCTCGGGGCTTTGCACAAGCTGTTCCCTCCACCTGGAACACCCTTCCCTCCCTCTACCCCTCATTTCCCAGGTGGTTTCTTTTTCAGGAAGTGTTCCTTGACTCGCCCCAGCTGCGTGTGCCTGGGATGCAAGGAGAGCACGTCAGAGAAACAATTATCTCATCACAACAATATTAGCTAATGTTTACTCAGAGCAGACCACACCAGGCATTGTTCGAGCAGCGTTACATGTACCAACACATGAGTCCTCCCAACAACCCTACAAGGCAAGTAGCGCTGTTATCCATTACACAGATCAGGAGACTGAGAGACACAGAGAGGCTGAGTAGCAGAACTAATGAATGGGAAAGCGGGGATCTCACCTCTGCAGTCTAGCTCCGGGCTGGCTCGTCAACCCCTGGGCTTACCGGCCCTCTCAAGCCATAGCACTGTTACAAGGAACTTCCCTGATGCTTCCTTTACCAGACTCTGAGCTTCAAGAGGGTGAGAACACGCAGCACTTAGCACCGTGCTGCTCTCTCTAAACTTCTGTAGAATGAACGAGCAAATAGAACAGATTCCCCCCTGGGCCCCCACCCCATGCACCATGGACTGTGCTCGCTCCAGTCTGAGCCGGTCTGGACAGGCTCACAGAAGCAGAGCGGACCTGGTCCCCTCACCACCTGTCCTCATGAGACCTGCCCTGACCTCAGAGTCCCAGACACAGGCTGTCAGGCCCTAGGAAGACAGGAATAGCCTTGTCCTGTTTCAAGTGCCAGGACAGGGAGCTGGCACACCGGGCCATCCAGCATCACAGGTACAGCTGGAGGACCTCCTCTGTGTCCAGCGTCATGAGGTACTTTCCACCCCGTGTCCTTTCTCTCTTCCGGAAAGAGCATTTGTCTGTGTGCTTCCTGTTGAGTAAGGGACAGGTGGGGCTAGGTAGGGAGAGATAGGTAGGGGGCTAGGTGATCAGGCTCACCAAAAATCCCAGAAATGCTGAGGAGTAACAGAACCAGAGATAAGGGAACAGAACCACACCACCTCGTTTGTCTTAAACAGCAGAGCCGAGATAGTCAAAGGAGAAGTAATCACGGCGCTATCAGGGGTGACATCAAGAAGATTCAAGTCCCTGGCCAGTGTTCTATAAGAGACAGACCATAAAGCCTTCAGGGGTCCCTATTCAGGTCCCCTCTCACTCTAGGGAGCCCTTTTTCTTTCCTCTCTGTTCTCACCTTCACTGAATAAACTTTCACTTCACTTCACCCTTTTGTGTCTGCGAGACTCATTCTTCGACTCAGTGAGACAAGAACCCTGAAACCCTTTCTTTTTTTTTTTTTTTAAGATTTTATTTATTTATTTGAGAGAGAATGAGAGACAGAGAGCACGAGAGGGAAGAGGGTCAGAGG
>NW_023270454.1:11153577-11191762 GCF_011800145.1 Mirounga leonina
GAGAAGCAGACTCCCTGCCGAGCAGGGAGCCCGATGCGGGACTCGATCCCGGGACTCCAGGATCATGACCTGAGCCCCCCTGAAACCCTTTCAAGACGGGCATGCCTTCTCCGTCCTGAGTAGATGGGCACATGACCCCAGCTGGGCCAATCAGAGTCCTCCTAGGTTTCTGTACCAGAATTATCCAGAAACCAGCCATGTTCCATGCTGACCTGGGGCTCCTGGGGGCTATCTTGGTCACCACAGGGAGAAACTGTGTTTCTGACGTTTATAACCAACATAAGCCTGTGTTGGACAGAGAATATAAAATAACACAGTGGATATTTGTTGGCATTTGTCTTGTTTGTTTACCATACACTGCTTTCAGGGGGCTCTTCATCTAGTGCTGGACAGCAGGATGGGTGCCTCTCCTCTGAGCAGAGAGGATCAGATCCTCCCTCCTTCCTGTCCCACGCCCTGACACCCAGGTGAGAGCATGCAACTTGAGCTTGACCAGTCAGATGCTAAGGCCCAGGCCTCAGAATGTGGGGTGTGAGGCGCCAGGGTGGCTCAGTTGTTTAAGCGTCTGCCTCCGGCTCAGGTCATGATCCCGGGGTCCTGGGATCGAGCCCCTGTTTTTCCCTCTCCCTCTGCCTGCCGCTCCCCCTGCTTGTGATCTCTCTGTCAAATAAATAAATAAAATCTTAAAAAAAAAAAAAAAAAAGAATGTGGTGTGCATGAGGCCCAGAAGCAGAAATGGTTAGGATTCATTTGTGGCCCACATGAGCCTTGGAGGCAGATGTGAAGTGCAGGGGAGGTGGCATTATCTTAGCCAGATCATCCCTGTTAAAGGGCTGTTGGAGGACGTGATATGTAATAAGAAATATAGATTTGGTTTCCATCCCCAGTTTCTGAGACAGAGCTCCTGTAACCCTTGGAATGTCCTAAGTGATGAGAGCAGTAAGAATATTTCTTGATGCAATGTCTGGGTTTTGTCCCTAGTTCTTGAAATAGCTCTAGAGCCAGAGAGGTGAAAGGAGTGTCTTACTATTCATAACAAGCCCCTTTCAACCGCACCTGAGTTTATGTTAATGAGGGGACTCAAGGAAAGCCCACTCTGTGATGAGAAGGTTGGAACTTGCAGCTCCACCCCCTGCCCTGGGAGGTCGGGGGAGAGGGGCTGGAGATTGAGTCGATGGCAAATAGCTAATGATTTAATCAATCGCACCTATGTAATGAGCCTCCACAAAAACCCTGCCTGAAGGGGTTCAGAGAGCTTCTGGGTTGGTGCACGCATAGAAATTCTGGGAGGGTGGAGCACCTGGAGAGGGCATGTGAGTTCTGCACCCCTTCCTCCTACCTTGCCTTATGTACCCCTTCATTGGCAGGTGAATGAAAGTAAATGCTTCCTGAGTTTTGTGAGCCATTCTAGCAAACTAGTGAATCAGAGGAGGGGGTTGGGGTCAATTCCCAATGTATAGCCAGTAGATCAGAGGTACCAGCGACAATCCGGGACCTGTAGTTGGCGTGGGAAGTGGGGACAGTCTGCGGGACTGACCCCTTCACTTGCGGGGTCTGACACTGACTTTAGCTCGATGGTGTCAAAATTGAGGGAGATCATATGACACACACTTGGCATCTGCAGAGAACCAGAGGGCTGTTTGGTGTGGAAAAATCACACATCTGTTGTCAGAGTGTTTTGGGGGGTATTGTGTGAGTAAAAACCTAGCACCCCACGTAGTCGGTCTCAGACAAACCATTTAATTCACAGGGCCTTGCCTCTCACTCTTTGTTTTCTGGAGCTGCCTTGGTTCTGCCTGTTTTCTCCTTTAGGTCTACCTCCTGCCAATTCTGTGAACTCCTTACAGCAACACTGTTTTCTGGTGCTTAGACCAAGAGCCCCAACTGAAAGGAGAGGGGGATGTATAATTCATCTGGGGAGACAGAATCCATCCCTGAGGGTTCAGCAGTATCCTAAAACAGCATGCCATCCAAAACACTCTCCCCTCCCCACATTTCCACATGCCCCTGATAGGCGGGTGGGGCCCCCTCCAGCTGAGAATCACAGGGCCCCCCCGTTTTGAAAGTGGGGTTGTTGCAGTGTCCACCCTGAAGAGATAGAGCAAGGATGAGAAGAGAGAGTGAGGGGAAAGGGCTTGGAGGACTATCATGCTTCTTATAAACTTAAATTCAGGGCAGCTCAAGCCACAACTCACACCTGAATTTTTTTCGTTCCTTTTCTAAAGCAACTAATTTTTTTTCCCCCAGGTGGGTGAGGGGTCAATAGGTCTGGGGCGTGGAGGCGGAGCTTTGACAAGGCGGCTTTTCCAGCCAGGTTTAATCATAAACCCACAATGCTTAACTTAAATGGAGAGCCGGGGTGGGTTGGGGGGGTGACTCAGGCCTGACCTCCGGTGGTGGCCCATGCAGGCTGTGAATTTCTAGTGCAGGCGGGGGGACACAGCCCTGCGCCCTACAGGGCTGCCCAAAGGAGCCAGGGAGCTTCGAGGAGCTGCCAGAAAGTGGGTTTTCTCTCCTGTCAGAGGTTGCTATGGTGATCGAAGCAGGAGGGGACACCCGCTGGTCTGGCCCTACATAGCTCATCTTTATTCCATGTCTTGGTCTGAGCCGGTGTTGGGAGGGAGCTCCTGAGATGGGGGAATGACATCTTGCAGAGACTGGACCCTGGTGTGGGTGAACTGCGCTGGGACAGTGTGTGTGTGTGTGTGTGTGTGGTGGGTTACACTGTTGCATGTGTGCTCTTGGTGTGTGGTGGGGGACGATAGTAAGGGAAGGGGGACGATACCAGGGTTGTGCATGTCGGTGGGATCTTCCTCAAATGCCCCCCCCAAGATCTACAGACCTCAGGGGACAGCCCACCTGCAGGGGCTGCATGCTGCCCCCCAGAAGAACCCTTCATTTCCCACTTCCTGGAAGTCCTCTCTGCTGCCTGGATGACTCCTCCTGGCAGCAAGTCACTGTGAGAATCCAGCCATTTCGTCTAAGAGTCCAAGGCGCCACTGCCTGCCCTTAAGCCTCGGCCCAGTCGGCTGACCTCTGCCTGATTGCAGGCACCCACTTCCCGCATGTCTGCTCAGATGTCCCCTCCACATGGAGACCATCGTACCGAGACACCCTCCTTCATTTTACTCCATAGCTGCTATCACTCACCATACAACTATGATGTTATATGTTATTTGTTTACTTGTTTATGGTGTGTTTCACCCCCTAGAATGTAAGCTCCGCGAGGGCAGTGATGTTCTCTTGCTCATTCCTGTGACCCTAGTACTCAGAACACAGTAGGTGCTCAGTAACCTTGTTGAATGGATGAATGGCCTGTCTGGGACCTCCATGCTCCTCACAAAGACTAAAGCTCTGCTTTCAAGCTCAGCTAAGGGGTTGTTTCCACTCAAAAGTCCTCAAGGATGCCTTGCCCACCAGGTCAGTCTTTGAATTCCCCAGGGACTGGCCTCCATCATGCTCACCGCACATTTGCCTGTTCGACACTCCTCAGGGAGTGTCCTGCCTCCCTGACCAGACGTCTAGCTCCTCAATAGGAAGAGCATTGCTTTCTCTTGCGTCCTGAACGCAAGGCTCTACAAATAGTAGATGCTCAATAAATGCTGAGCATGGTGATGCTGTGAATTATGTGTGAACACATTCCAGCTGGAGTAGTTCTACCTCCAAATCTGCCCAGCAGAAGACCTCCTGCAAGTTCATAGGTAAGACTTTCAAGGTCAGAATGAGTCTGAGCTGGGAAGTGGGGCGGCTTGGGGGGGCTGGCCTCACTTGATGTTTTATCTTTCCTCCATAACCTCATGTCTGAATATGACCAAATCTTGGAGCATACTTCAAACACCACCTCATTCTACAGCCTTCTATGTTCTTTCCAAATGGAACCGATTGCTTCTTCCCCTAACAAAATTTTTTTAGGGCTTTTCTGCACCAACTAGTCTAGGTATTGGCCATTTCTCTCAGCTTGGATCGCATTAGTTAGTTACATTTCTGATGTACCTGTTAGCTGGACAGATGTCTTCAGCATCCCTTCTGTGAGGCCTATCCCAGTGTCATTTCAGTGTTCGGAAGGGACTGTGAATCCGAGCTCCCTGCCCATCACCCCCACCCCCAGGGATGCTCACGTGACCCAGACTTAAACATTTGTTTTAGCCCTTACTCTGGCAAGAGTAACTGGTCCAATAGATGTGTGCACAGCCAGGCAAGTCCAGTCTGAATATTTTCATGGGATTTAAATATAGGCATCTGAAGAAACAAGGTGGCTTTTCAGCCTGGAATTCCAGGATGCATCTTTCTCAGCCTCATGGAGAAAACTCATTTACATTGAGAAGGAATAAGCCTTTAGGAAGGAGAACCAAAAGAGAGGCAGAGATAGAGACAGTCAACATCTTCAGAGCCATTGGATCCAACAGTGCCCAAAGACAGAAACTCCCCACTTCTATGCACTAATACATTCTCTCCTTTGCTTGGGCTAATTTAAGCTGGACTTCTGTCCCCTGTCATCAAGAGGGGCCCAAGCCACCTCTCTGTACTAACTGTGGGATCTGTCCAGGAACAGTCTGATTCCAATTCTTCCCCATACTTCTTATAGCTACTTGTTTGGTATCACCAGTTCAATTTTAACACATATTTTCGGTATAAATAAAGGAATATATAAATGGCCATTTCCTCTCTGACTGAGTACATCACCAGTTCAATTTCAACATACATTTTCGGTAAAAATAAAAGAAATATATAAATGACCGTTTCCTCTCTGAATACATCACCAGTTCAATTTTAACACATATTTTCGGTAAAAATAAAAGAAATACATAAATGGCCATTTCCTCTCTGACTGAATACAGAAATAAAAATACAAAATCCTAGAATCAAGAGGAAGAGGGGAAGAGAAACATTTTCTAGTGGCTACAATGGGCCAAGCACTGTGCAAACATCTAGTTGAACCCTTGAACTGGCCCTGAGATAGGAATAGTATTCTCCCTGCCTGACAGGTCATATACAGGTGAGTGAAGAAACCACCATTTGAGCCCAAGTTTTCCCAACTCCTCCATTGTGGCCACGCCCCCAAATGGCTTCATTTGTAGAAATTAACAGGATACGCGCTTTAGAGTGTTTCAGTGTTTTAAAGCCCAGGTTCTTAGGAATCCCAGGGGCAAATAATGCCATTTAAATAGTCTTATGGCAATGCTTCATTTTCCTATAAAACTGATCTGGGCAGTCGAGGAGGATGAGACCCAAGCAGCTAGACTGAAGTGTCCCCCCCCCGCCCCGCCTAGTTGACACTGGGAAGCCAAACTGCTGCAGCATGAGGGTCTCTCTCCTGGGCTAGAGCCTGCCTTCCAGGGCAGGGTCTGGCAAGTAAGGGAACCCAAGCCTCAGGACAGTTCTGCCGTTCATGACAGCGAAACCCTCCTGGACAAGTCACATGACTTCCTGGAATGTGAGTGACGGGCCTGGCATGGGAGACAGAGCTTATTTCTTTTGACCATGGTGTTGCTGTTGGGGGCCTGGTGGCTCCCAGGCCGGTCCCAGGGGCAGCTGGGATGCCCAGACCTGAGGCTGCCAGCGTGGGAAGATGAGCTGATGGGGGTGAGGCCCAGTCTGGGATCCCAGGAGGTGCAGGGAGGCTCACTGGGCTGGGTTCCTCATTCCCCTGGACTTTCCTGCTCCAGGCACCCCCAGGCAGCCTCCCAGCCAGGGTCCAAGCCCTGCTGCTGGTAGATGGGAATGAGACAGTCATTTTTGATAGACCCAGCCCAGAGTGGGCAACAAAAGAGCCCCTGGCCTGAGAGTCAGCTCCAGGGACCCTGTCCCATCCTGAGCGACCGAGGCGACTCACTTCCCCTCTCAGGGCTTCTGCTTCTCCCCTGCAAAATGTGCAATGTGGGTGCAGTGGTCTCTGCACTTCCTTCCACCTTAACATGCGCAGAGTCTAGACCACAGCAGCTGGTGGGTGGTCACAATGTCCCCGAGCTGCACCCATGAGAGTAGGGGGGCAGAGGAACCCACTTACCCACACTCCCCCTGGGGGTGTCTCCCGGTGAAGCTCAGTTTCCAGCGTCCAGTGCTAATGGTTGTTACCTTCACTTATCATTCAGAGCTTCTGTTTCCATACCTGGAATAGCAAGAACAATCACAATGATTTTGAAATCACCCTGCACACAAAAGTTCACGAGTTTTTCCCCACACACTATGGTCTGGGCTGGAGAGGCCTTCCTGAGATTTCAACCACAGACAAACCGCAAACCAAAGACGTCTCGAGACTCGCCTGGGGTCACACAACTTCATTAGTGGGGTTGTCTGGGCTCAGATTCCTCTTCTGACTCCAAGCTGAGCTTTTACTGTCTAGAATACCTGGAAACCTTGCTTCATCCCACTGGGATATTGTGAGGCAAGATTCTATTAAAAACCCTTGTTCAGACCTTTGCACATTCAAAGTGCTCGGCCCGTGCTGAATAATTGATGGGCTCTGCTCCGGGCTGCTCAGAGCAGATGCACAGGCCTCCTGCCACACACAGGGCTGGGAACGTGGAAACCTTTCCTATCATTTTGTCCAGTGAAAGCAGTTGCCCAGAAAATCACCAAGAAAGAGTTGTGCTCCCTGTTGCTGCCGGGAGAGGCCCCGGCTCCTCGGCTCCTCAGACCTGCAGACCTAATTTACTGCCTCACTGAAAGGAGAGGAGAAAGCGCAGGGCTGCTGCAGGGAGGGGGCTGCTGGGCCGCCAAGGGTCGAGGCCACAGTGTCCCCTCCAAGGCTGCGAGGCCCTGGGAAAGGGCTGCTCTGCTCTGACAGGCAGGGAAAAAGGTGCCTGAGAATCCTCAAGTCCCATGAGGGGGAGGAGTGCGGGGGAAAAGGGGGAAGGGGCCATGGGAAATGCAGAGTTTGAAGCAGGGGCCCTCCTCCAGGGAGAGCCCGAGGAGGCAGAGACGCCTGGGAGGGGGCTGAGGCAGCCCGTTGCCACCCCAGCCCTCCGCTGCATGTGACCACAGCACTTTTCTGGCCAAAGGCCATGGCACTGGGGATTAGGGGGTAGAAAGCGGATACAGAGTGGCCTTTAACGCAATTTGCAGACATCAAAGTGGAATGCAGTTCAGGAGGTTGTTCTGGCTATAAAAGCAGGGAATATTTCACAGCTGACTGAAACTCAGGGTGCCACTTCACAGCTAGGGGCGCTGGGGTGTACATCGTCCCCCTGTGGGGTTCGGCCCACCAAAGCGTCTCCCGACGAGGATGTGTCTCAGCCCCTACACAAGGCAGATTTAGAACTATCCAAATCCACAGGATAATTGGCTTCAACTTCAAATAAGCAGAATCAACAAAGTCCAGCTCAAATGGGAATTTGTTTTGATGATGGGCTTTCTATTTTGCTCTGCATTACAAGTTCCAAAGCCTAATGGTTTAGCAAGGACTTCCTAAGAAGTTTCATGGTGTGCTCTGTGCTTAGGCAAGTCACTTCACCTTCATACTCTGGGTGTGCTGACCTCTCCAGGGATTGAAGGGCCCTTAGAGTTTCCCTGTGTCTGGGCAGGGCCTGTCCGTCCTCAGGAGCTGGGCATGGAGGGCGGGGGTGGTTCTAGCCTGAACTCAGCCTGCCTAGCAATGTCCAGCGATGCCTGCAGCTAACCCAAGGGGCAGGACTGTGCCCACACTGGGGTTTGGAGGGAACAGTTGGCTCAGGCAGAACAGAAAGTGGGATGTGTGACCTTTCTCCCCACTCATGTCAACCTGAGCTGCGCGTAGCTGAGGGTAGGAATCAGTAGCGGGAGAAAGAGATAGAGCAGGTTAGGGATGGGGCAGGGCTGAGTGTTGGGGGACAGGGGTTGACAGCCCAGTCCCACCACTTACTAATTCTACCACCTTGGGTAATTGATTTACTCCTCTCGGCCTCAAGTTCCTCATCCATGAAATGGGGTTCATACTACCTCAAAGCTTTGGAAGGTCCCAATGAGACAGAGTGTACGTGAATTCTTAGTCACGCCTCTAGTAGGACTGTCCCCTCCCGTCCATGACAACACTTGGCTGCGCCTCTCCTTGGCCTATCAAAGGGAGGGCGGAACGGCTGCCAAACCATTCAAGTTAGCTCATGTACATCCGCGTGCTCCAGAATGCTCGGAATATCACTTTCCGGTCAGCTCAGTACTCTGGGTTGCTCCAATTGTCTTTTCTTTTCTTTTCTTTTTCCAATTGTCTTTTCTAACCTGCAACCCTGATCCGACTCCACACTCCTTGAGGGCAAGACCATTGTCTTATCTGTGATACAATGTCTTTTTCTTTCTTTTTTTTTTTTTTATTCATGAGAGACAGAGCGAGAGAGAAAGGCAGAGGGAGAAGCAGGCTCCCAAGGAGCAGGGAGCCCGATGCAGGACTCGATCCCAGGACCCTGGGACCATGACCTGAGCCGAAGGCAGACGCTCAACCGTCTGAGCCACCCAGGCGCCCTGTGATACAATGTCTATGACTGATCTTAAAACCCTTCTGTGTGGTTTCTTTAGGCTAGCCGCAATAAGGGTGCATTCAAATCGGGACTCCCACTCCTGGCCAGCAGCCTCAGGCAGAGGGTCTGCGCTCCAGAGGGGGCTACGGCAGGTGCTTTGGCTGTCTTTCTCTCTGCTTGACACCAGGCATTTGATAATTAACAGAGTAAGTGTTAGAAATGTATTCTCCTTGGTGAAAACAGAGGTATTCAAGATATGTGGGTTGGCCAGAATTACTTGAGACATTCTTGACCTGGAAAGGCAGGGTGAAAGAATCTAGTGAGCCCTCAGGGCAGGGGTGGTCAGGACACCCAGAGAGACAGATGGCTATGACCTCATTGAGTCCACAGAACAAGCTGTATAAATTCTGCTGGGCCTGCCTGCAAATAGTTGTTCAAAAAATGTCTACATAGGGGCACCTGGGTGGCTCAGTCAGTTAAGCGTCTGCCTTCGGCTCAGGTCATGATCCCAGGGTCCTGGGATGAAGCCCCATGTCAGGCTCTGAGCTCAGTGGGGAGCCTGCTTCTCCCTCTCCCTCTGCCTCTCCCCCTGCTTGTGCTCTCTCTCTCTCTCAAATGAATAAATAAATCTTTAAAAAAAAATGTCTACATATGTGGCAGAATGTAGTCTGAGGCTTGCTTTCATCCAACCTGCTAACGAGGTTCACCCTCACCTTCCTCAAAGTTTGCAGTGGTTGCCGTCCAGCAAATAAACAAACAACAATCAGCCAAACCCTAGAGTAATGACGAAACGGGCTTAACTCAGTGTCCCCAGGGCACAGCATATGTCAATGCTCACAGGACTGAGTTGGTGTCACTTTTCACTTTAGGGGGGTGAGGGGAGGGGGACAGTCAGGGCTCCGAGAGTCCTCCCAGGCAAGGATCCTGACCCAGGACGCATCACCCTGAGAGTTCCCTGGCCTCTGGGCCCCAAGTGCCCGGCTCACGCTCAGAGGCTCTGTTGGCTTCCTGGAATGAGGAAATGCTGCTCGGCCTTCAGTAAGCCCCAAAACTATGGCCACAGTGGAGGCCACTGTCTCGGCCCATTATGTACCCGGCAAACCAGCTCTGAGCTGGGCCTTTCCTTCGAGGTCTCAAGGGACAAGCCCTATGAGGAAGTCTTTTGGGACCCATTACTAGCTCCCACAATTAGATCAGATTCTGGGTGTGTTTATGGGGGGTATTTTCTGGCCATATTGGAGAGATTGTCTTGAAGAAATGGTGCTCAGTCTGTACGCCTGATAAGCTGAACCCTGGCCCCTTCCTGGGGCTCTGCAAAGGCTGCTGGGCAGGGGTCCTGGGTTGAGGAGGCCCCTGATGCTGGAGTGCTCGCTACTCCTCTACCCCTTGAGATGAGAGCCCTTCCTCTAGGAGCGGTGCCCACAGGGAGGTGGGGGCTGCCCTATGCGCTCCCTTCTCTAAGGGCTTTTCCTGGGTGGGCGCTGTTGCAGGATCGGAGAGCATTCAGGGGGAAAGCAGATGGTGTGGGGAGTGTAAGCCTCTAACCTCTCCTCTTGCCCACCTTCTTTCTCCTTTTCTTTCCTTTCTCTCCCACACTTCTCCAGAGAGAAACGGGGGTGGGCGGTAGGGTAGCTCTGGGCTTTCACACACCAGGGCAACTGTGCTGACCATGGAGACGCTGACATTTGCAGCCTTCCCAACTCATGTTGGCAACTCGACCCTCTAGGGCAGCCCAAACTCTGCAGGCTGATTGCCAAGTTCCTGGCTAAACCCCTTTCCCACCTCCTGGCTCATCCTCCCTGCTCCCACCCTCTCTGTAGCCCCTCCCTGTGCCTTCGAGGTGGGCCTGAGCACTGCTTCAGAATTTGCCCTTTCCTTCCTTTCTCCTCACCCCAATCCACATCCCAGGGCAATTTGCATATTGAGAGCCATCCAGGCTAATCCTAGGAGATTTCCAATTAGTAAGAACTCCCTCAACCCTATTCTATAAACCAGGGAGCAAACCGTTCAGCTTATCATTCATCTTCCAGCTTTGCAAGTAGCTCAACATCCCTGTTAAGCAAAGAGCCAGTTAGAGCATAGCTGCCAGAGGGGTCTGAAAATTCCAGATGCTCGTGTGGGGGCACTGGAGTTTTCCACTAGCCAAATTTACCTAGAGAAAACCACCCAAGTGTGTGGGGAGCCTAACGAGCAGTTTCTTCCCCCTTGGCCTGGGGCTCTGTGGGTCTCTCTCAGCAGACAGTTAGACATTGCCTTAATTTACTTCCCTGCCAGAGTCCTTTTTTGGAGGGAGGCCAGGCTGGTAGATACGGAAACGGGACTATTCATCTTGTGGAAATCCATGCGTGTATCTGGCAGGACAAGACGGGAACAAGTGCGTGAAAAGTTGGGGGACTTCAGGTGGGCAGGGAGGAGAAGGGGGTGAGGGAGAACCCCTCTCTCCACTTCAGGCAAGCGCCGATGAAGTGAGCCAGGCCGGACTGCAGAGCATTTCAGGCTCCTGATGCAAGAAATGAATTTCTGGGCTCCACAGGGTCCCTCAGGATGGTGAGGGACGGTCCCCAGACACAGGATGAGCCCTGCCACACAGCTCTCAGTTTCTCCAGGTGCAAATGGTGTCTTCCCCCTCTCTGGCCTCTCCCCTCTGATCTCCTAAAGCAGCCTTCATTTGAGAGCACTTAGGAGTCAGGCACGTGAGGCTGATTCTCCCGGCTCTTTTCACTAGCCACCTGCGCCGAACAGAGTTTCTAAGTCTCTTGGAGTCCCATCGGCAAAATGGGGATACAGTGTCCCCTCCGAGGGCCATGGTGAGAATAAAATGACCAGTGGATGCGAAGGGTTCTCAAGCAGTGCCTCCTCGGTAAATGTACTCAGAAAAGAGCTGTCATCTCTATCCACTCTAAGCACAGCTCAGGGCTGCTTTGCCAAACCCCTTAACAACATGCTAGCAGAAACGAGCGGACGCGGTTGGGCTAGAGGCACCATGGTCGCCTTGCGTCTTCCAGGACTTTGCCCAGCACTCTCCCCTCTCCATCCCTTGCCTGGCTGGCAGCAGGACCATCTCTGGGGCATCAGAAGGGAAGCTGCTTTGGGACCCTGGCTCCCTTGGGCACTTAGGGGATTCCCCTGTTGATGGGGACCCAGGTCCCAGGAATGGCTGGGAGTGGATGGCAACTTAATCTGGGAGAACATGCCTGTGGGTTTAAGAGGAGATTGTGGCCCACCAGCCTAGAATCAGCCTCTCTTCCAGACCTTCTCAGGAGGAACCACCCGCCACAGAGAATGAAAACCAGATACAGACAATAAGGGATTATTTTAAAAGCAGAACATCCAACCTGACTTGGTGGAGGGAGACACCTGTGCTCTAGCCAAGGACCATAGACCTTCCTGCCTTCTCTTAGTGACACCTCCCCCCTCCTCCGGGGGCCAGGGGCAGTCTCAAGGCTGACCTGTTCCTTCCCCTGGGGCCCTTTGGGCTGTGCAGTTCCCTCTGATCACACTGGCCTCAGCCCTTCAGAACACCCAGGGCCCAAGTGTCCTGGGTCACTTCTTCTGAGTTAGGGATTGCTTCCTTCGGGCAGGATCTTGGCCGTGGAACGGGCCAGCAAGGAGGTGGGAGATGGAGTCCAGCAGGCTGTCCCACTCCCCATGAGACAAGTGAGCCCCCCCAGGGAAGGTGAGGCAGGACCCTGCTCTCCTACGGGCGGGTTGCGGGGTGTCCACTCCAGGGTGGGATCGGTGCTCTTCAGCCCCGACCAGGCTGTTCTCTGCCAGTGCCTGCTCTGGGGACCTGCGGCCCCCCCCCTGCGGGTGCCTCGGGCCACAGCCGCACCACCCCCAGCGGGGCGCCCAGCCCCGACCCCGACCCCAGTCCTGGGAACGTCCCCTCCCCTGTAGCGAACCTACCTTCCGAGGCGCGCCAAGGCCCTTTCCAAGGGTGTCACCGAGCTCCCCGCCTCCTTCTCCGGACGCGGGCTCCCGGTGCCCGCCGCAGCCTCTGGCCCCGGCCTCGCGGGCTGAGCCGGCTTCTGCCTCCCTTTCTCTCTGCTCCCGTGAATTCTCGGCACTATTCTTTTTTTAAGGGACTTTTTTTTTTTTTTTTTTTTTTTTTTTTTTGCGTTGCGTCAGGGCGGTTGCCTGGCGACGGCGGAGCTATTCGCCGCGAGCGGTTTCAGTCCGATCCCCGCCAGCATCTCATTCAAGCCTCTCCGCCCGCTGCTCGGGGGACCCGGGACCCGCGGGGTCCAGCAGACGCGCAGCCGGGTCCTAAAGCCCCGCTAGTTGCTCCTTCCCGCCAGGACCTGAACCGGAGCCCCCGCCCAGCCGCAAGGAGAAGCAAACCACACGCGTTTGCCAAACCCTGGACGAAGCCAAACCCAAATATCCATATCCATATATATATTTTTTTATTAAACCTGAAACCAAGGCAGTCCTTCCCTCAACCATGGCAACGTGGCTTTGCCGCTGTCAGCAGTTTGCCTGCGAGGAGGGGGCAAAAGAACGACCTTGCAGCTCGCGTGAGCAAGCCCAGAGCCTACACCGCATCCACAGGCGGCTTGAGTTCAAACTCCCGGCAGCACGTCCCACTGCTGAGTGCCTAATATATGCCGCACCATCCCAGCGACTCTGCAGGGCAGGCGTGGGCATTTCCAGCTTACGGATGAGGAAACTGAGGCTCAGAGCGGCTCCGTAGAAACCAGAGGTTAAGTAGAAACAGACGTTCTTCCAGATCGGTCTCCCAGACCAGCTGGGAGTAGTCCAGAGGGGCCTGCCCCAGAGCACGTGTTTTCCCCACAAACCACGGGATGCCTTACGGCATGCACTTCTCTGGGCTGTGTCAGCCACTAGAGATAATTATATTCTAAGGTCCAGTCCCTGCTGCACCAGAGCCTACAGCTCCAGGCACCTACAACGCATACGGGACCCAGCCAGGGCTGCCCCATCCTGGCCTTTAGGGTCAGTCCTGCCTGGAGACCCAGGGCTCTGGTCCAGAGCTCCTGGAACCTCTGACCCCAGGGCTGATTACTGGCAGTTGGCTTCATTCTTAGGGCGGCTTGGGACATGGCCAAGTTCCTTTCTTAAGACACTTGAGGTTGGCAGGATCCTTCAAAATGATCTAATCTGCCATCCTCACAACAACATGGGATGGGGGGTTGCAGGGTAGGCGTTGTTTTCCCCGCTAACAGATGTACACACTGAGGTGTGGGGCTGTAAAGTGACTTGCCCCGGTTCCGTGGGCTGGTCTGGTCCTGGCAACTCAGAGGCTGAGCCCCTTGTGCTGCCCCCTGGTGCCCCGTCCCTCACCGTAACTCCCCGTCTGGGCCCTCTCCCACTTCTTCGTTTCTGCCTTCATAGGACGGCTGCCAAGGGACGTTGCCTGAGGAGACATCCTGCTCATGTGAGCACCTCTTCATGCTAGCAGGTTAATGTTTCTAGCTCAAAAGTGTACTTAACGGGGATTTTTTGAAAAGTCACATCATCGACCCCACCTTGATTCTAGAAATACCGATCCAATCCTTCCCCTTCTTGCCATGCCCTTTGCCACCACCCTGGCCCAAGTCACCGTCAGCCTGCCCCAGCTCCAGCACAGCCTCTTACTGACTGTGACGCTCCCACTCTTGCCCCCGCCGCTGAGCCAGGACCCGAACACAGCCAGAGCACACGCTTCAAAATGGAAATCCAACCTTGGCTTCTCCCTGCTTAAAGCCCTCCAACAGCTCCCGTTCCTCCCAAGATTAAGACCCAGCATGGCCCATCAGGCCTGCGTGGTCTGGCTCTGGATTCCCCTTGGGTTCCACCTTGCATTGCTGCTCTGCTTTCCAGACAGACGTTCTTCTGGGTCCTTCTCCACACCTGCTCCTTCCACATGGGGCTGGCCACACTTCTGCCCCCTGAGGGAACCCCAGGTTATATGTCCTCATAGCCCTACCTGTCTCTCCTTCGTGGCCCAGTTGTAATTTTTATCTTTATTTGTGAAGTTATTTGATTAATATCTGTCTCCCTCCGAGGCTGTCGGCTGAACAGGACAGGAGCCACGTTTGCAGGCAGAGGGCTTGGTCTAGACTCAGGGACTCAGCCTTCTCTTGGGCTGGGTGTACCTGGCCACACGGGCCTGTGCTGAATACGGAGCATTTGGCCCACTGCTGTCCAGTATTCTGGCCCCAGCGTGTGGTAAGTGCTCCAGCATCTTCTTGGTGGAGCCATCCCACCGCATCTGGAAACGTTTTCTACCATCTTACCCTCCTAACTCCTCAGTCGGCATGGGACTCCTGCTCTGCTTATGAGTGCACTGTCTTCTGTCTTCACGTAGCCAGGCAGCCTGTCCGGGGCAGCGATGGGGTCTTACCCTGTGCCTCCCATTCAGCCTGGCATATGCCTGGGCAGGAAGGTAGTCAGTGATGAAGACCAGGAGAGTCAGCGAGGGGGGTGGAGAAGAGGAGGAACAGGGTCTCTGTTGGAACAGTCTCAACCCTAATATCTAACCCTACGCAGTGGTCAAATGAGTTATGTTTAGAGCTCTAGCATAGGGTAGTATGTAGCCATACAAATATTTTAAAAAAATATTTGATGATGTAGAAAAATGCTACTGATTTCATGCTAAGTAAACAGGGCAGGGATACCAAACGTCCAAGTAAGTAAGACATTACGAAAGCTTTAATTCTAATATCTAACGTCTAGTTTTTTTATATGTGGAGAAAAAAGATTAGGAGGGTATATGCATATATGAGCTGTGGATATCTCTGGGTGGTAGGCTAACAGGATTTAAAATTTCTTCTCTAGACTTGCATTAATTTTTTCTGTGTTTTCTACAATGAATAGGTTTTGTGAGTAGCAACATCAGGAAATACCGCTACGAACTAAAAACGGCCCTGTGTTTAGGGTAGCTGAAGTCTCCTGCTTTCTACGGCCTTTTATGCCTTTTACGTGGGGCACTGCGAGGCTAGGCTGAAGCCCGGTGATGGGTCGGGGATCCCCAGGGCCCAGAGCGGTGGGGCCATCTGGGGGCTCTTCCCCGCAGTTGGCCATGTGGACCAGGGAACGCTGGGCCAAGCCTGCGAGAATGAGTCAGGACAGCACGCTCGTTCTAGGGCTGCCTTTTGGGGTGGTCTGGTTATCCGATTTGACTTTCCTGGGGCAAGACGTGATGATCTATGAGCTGGCCGGCCCCGGTGTCTGGAGCACTTTCGTGAGCGCATATGCCGGCTGATAGCAGCCTCACTGATATCAGCCCAGTACTTTACGGGTTACGGAGCCGTCTCCTTTCCAGCAGTCCCGAGAGGGGTGGGACAAGAGCTGTGGGAGTTGACACCAGGGAGGTGACGCGGTGGAGGTACTGGGGAAGATCCTGTGGACCTGGACCATGGTAAGGCCTCGCCTTCCTCCCAAGGGGATGCACAGGATGCACAGCTCGGCCCTCCCACATGGCAAAGCTTTATCTAAATTCAGCTCACCTGGGCCTGCTGGCGTATTTAAGCTACTCAAGGGCAAACTCCGTTGTCTAAGGCTCCTGGGGATCCCTCAGGGTGATTCAGATTTGGTCCCCATTCACTGACTGAGAGAAGGAAGGAAGAATTTTCTGTTTGGCCGGATTGTATGGCCACACCCTCTCCTGCTCCAGGCAGCAATGAGGACTTGTGGTCCTGGGCCAGAGTCTACCAGCTCCCACCGTCTGCCTTTAGGAGAGACTTTCCCATCCGGGGGCCCAGGGTGTCAAGAGGATCCAGGAAGTGTCAGTCATTTGGCATCAACACTAGCAATAGTAATGGCTCTTTTCTGCCCTTATCTCTCCGGAGGGGTTAATTCAGACTGAACACAGAAGGGAGATGGGAGGGGGGTGGGCAGTGTCCCCTCTTATGGGGAACTCATTAGTTCAATGAGCGTTTGTGGGCGGCTCACTCTGTGTCACCGGGTGCTTGGCATTGGGCTACGGTGCCGGGAGCTGATGAGTGTAGGAAGATAATTAACAAAGCTTTGACCTTAGAACTGGAGTCAGGGAGGTGATGGATACTGTGTAAGCCCAGATGAGGATGAGTGGGAGCTGGTTAGGAGAGGTTTTGGGGAGACCTGAGGTGCGGTGCAGCAAGAGAGGGAATCATGTGTGCAGGACAGAAATGTACTTGAACAGACTACGAGAGGGCATGATGGGCCCAGAGAAGGCCTCTGGACACGATCCTGACAGCAAGGGGTTAAGAAGGGAGGGTGTCATGGCTTTTGTTTCTCAGAGAGGCCGAGTGGATGTGGGGACCAGATGGGAAGCAAGGCGACCAATAAAGAGATTGTTTCCATTTTACTGGCCCTAAAAGTCTAGACTCACGGCAGGGAGGGGCTCACTGCATCTCCCGGGTGAGGATGGGTGATGGGGAAAGTAGCACGGTGAAGAGGAACTGTCTGGAGGCAGGCAGACTCAGAATCCTTATCTAGAAGATGCTGCAGAGAGTATTTCTAGGCCCAGCACCGGCACATCCTAGTGACGACTGGAAGGAGGCCTTCCTGGGCATGTGCAGCATTTGAAGGAAACCCGAAATGATTCCACTAATGTGGCAGTGAAGCAGCCCTGATGGGCAGGGGCGAGCCTTCTAGATTCTTCTAAGCGTTACCTCACCCAAGAAGCCTGGTTCCTTTGAATGATGGAAAGAGCTCTGGATAGGAACCAGGAGATCCAGACTCCAGTTCTGGATCTATAACCACGTAGACATTTGTCAAATCACTTCACACCCCCCCTCCCCTCCCGCCCCGCCTTGGATGGTTTCCTTCTCACCAAAATGAGGGGTTCAAGCTCTGGCATCTTCTGACCCACCATTCCGTGATACTCCCCAGCCATCTGTCATGCTGGGCAGTGGCAGGGGGCAGGGCCAGAAACTGCAAAGTGGGAGGGTCTGGCACATACCGCATGTCTGGGCCAGCAAGGGGTCCAAGCCAGTTAGACAGAGGCTGGGATGACAGCTCGCAGGTGAGGCACTCATGAACATATCCTGAAGGAGAGCCTACTTGTTCTCTGCCCTGCTTTTAAACTGGTTGGGGGGCTGGGTGGGTGATGAGGTGGTCACAGAGCCACAGGTGGAATGAAGATGTCTAGGGCCTGCCCAAGAGCTCTGCCCCTTCAGGAAGAGAGCAGAAGGATGCCCAGCTGCTTCACAAACTGAACGTTGCGCCCAGCAGCCAAGCCAACAGCTTTTGCTGATGAGTTCATTCTTTTCATTTCCACCAGCCAATGTCTGATGGTACCAGAGGCCAGGGGTGGGTGTCAGGAGGAGACATTGTTGCACACAGACATGAAGTTGGACTTAATCATTCTGTCACCAAGAAAACCTAGACCATATGCATGGGTTCTCCAGGCAGATCCAGACCTGCTCACGGAAGGTAACAGAGTGCTGGTCATCGGTCACAGAGCACGGGGGAGGGATTCTAGGGGAAACTGGTCCGTGGGTCTTCATATTCAGCCCCTTTCCAGGAATTCTAGCCGGAGGACAGAACTCCCTACCTGGCACCAGAAACCCCCTTATACTTAACTGCTTTCCAAACATCAGCTCAAACGGACTGCCCCCATAGGTGTGAAAGCAAGCCGGATACACACTTCCTCTCCCGCCCCATCCTGACCGGTGAGGTTGGAAGGAAGTATATTGTGGTGCACGGTTCAGGCTTCGGGAACCCTGGGTCTTTTCCTGGCTCTGTCACTTGCTGTTGGGCTGCTTGGGGCCAATATTTAACCCTTCGGAGCCTCAGTTTCTCATCTACACTTTGGGGGTACCAGTATCTTCCACCGTGGGTTATCGCGAAGATTAGAATTAATACCTATAAAATGCCTGACATAATGTTAGGCACAGAGTACGCACCCAGGAAATGATGTTTCTTCTGTTGTCTGTGTGCCAACGGATACTTCGATGGTGTACCGTCTGAAGTGAGGCGTGCCTGTAGCTCTTTCTAGTCTAATGCACAGCATGAGCAAATGTTAAACAATCAAGCCGGCCGTCCTCCTGAATATCTTAGCTGCCTTGTTTGTCTTCTTTGGACATGAGGTAGCTCTGTTTGGAATCTGACATCAGGAAAACAGGACGGAGCTCGGGGCAGACAAACATGCCCCATGGCTGGGCCACAGTTTTCAGGCACAGACTCAGAGCACTTTCTGGTGGGGGATGTAGCAAGCCACCTCAGCAGGATCGGCTGCCATTCTAGTGACTGGCGTGTCATGACGAGGACTGTTCCTGGTTCACGGAGAGAAGCGGGTGGGAGACAGAGAGAGAGAGAATAGAGGCAGGCACACAGAGAGGGGCTTGCTTACTGTCCTCCAGGATGGGAGAACCCAAGGTGCAAATGACAGATTGATGAACACAGAGAAATCACTTCTGCAGGGTCCCCCTGATAAATCATTTTCAGGCTCATGTTTCATGATCGGCTCAAAATGTTCAGCAAACCGAATCAGCCGTCCTTGAAAATGGTTGTTTGTGGTGATGTCATAAGCCTCTAAGAAGGAAGAGGAGAGTAAGAGAGAGACAGAGAAACAAAGGTGGAGAGAGGGGGATGGAGGGAGGGAGGGGAGAGGGGGAGAAAAAGAGGGAGAGGGAGAAAGGGAGGGAAGGGGGGGAGAAGAAGAAGGAGAAAGGAAGAAAAGGAAGGTGTTCAGAATGGTGCTATGGTCTGCATGTGTCCCCGCAAAATTGAAACCTGCCCCACAATGTGGTGGTATTCAGAGGTGGGGCCTTGGGAGGGAATTAGGTCATAAGAGTGGAGCCCTCATGAATGGGATTAGAGCCCTTATAAAGAGACCCCCGAGAGCTCGCTCCCCCCTCCTCCCATGTGAGGACACAACGGGAAGACAGTCAGCCATGACCCCGGAAGTGGGCTCCCACCAGACACTCAATCTACTGCTGCCTTGATCTTGGACTCCCAGCCTTCAAAACCGTGAGAAATGCATTTCTGTCGTTTACCAGCCACCCACCTTGTGGTATTTTGTTAGAGCAGCCCAAAAAACTAAGACAGTGGGGTACATTCTTCCTCAGTGGCCTGGTCTCCCGGAGTCAGGAGCCTCTGTAAGTGAACACGACACAGCCAGAATGGGCTAATAACCTCCTCCTGATTCTTCCCACTGCCCCTCTGATGAAGGCCTTGGTCTACGTAGGCCCGGGTGGTCTAACTGTTGTAGGAAGGGCTGAGTCAGCCCGGGGCTAAGGGTTGTGCCGCTAAGCCTTAGCCACAGTATACACCCACCTCAAGACAGCCTCACCATGCCTTCTCTCTGTAGGACCCACTCTGTTCTCCTTGAATCTGACCTCCATTTCAAGAGCCAATTCCCCACATGGGCCATTTCTGCATCCTTGCAAGTTGGGGCTCATGGGGCTGAAGAGGTTGGGTTCTCTTAGAATTTTACCAATGGGATGGGGAGGACTTGTTGGCAGTAGGGATAGAAGAGCTGCTTAGAGCGACTATACAAAATCCTCTCAAACCACCCCCATCCCCCCGCCCTCCCCCACTGGCCCTTCTTACCCTGAAGTCCAGCTGTGCAAAAGACCCAGACCTGTGCAATCTCAGTGGCTAAAAGAAATCAGATGGAGCCCAAAAGGAAGTAGTCAGAGACCAAGTTTAAAATAAGACCCAAACTTTAAACATCATCGTCCTTCTGAACAATGTCTTTACAAAAGACTTCTTGCCATCAGAAGAACAATGAGATTTTTAAAACCCGCTCATGCAAATATGTCTTGTACCTGCAAAATACGAGGTTCTAGGCTATCTATACTTGCGTGACCTACCTTAAGTGTTAGAAGGGAATAGAGATGTTTGTTTAGTAAATCTGGTCAGTGCACCTATTTGCAGATCCCAGAATACATAGATTCTCCAGTCTCTCTCTAAATGTATTAATTCTGCTTCTCTCTTCCCCCAAGATCCGCCCCTCTAACTGGAATTGGTGCCCCTCATCTATGCTTCCCTGTCACCCAAGGCAAACAGCTACCCTAAGACTTCATCCTGAGGACACGGGTCTCTTGTGCATAACTCCTATAGATCCCAAGCCCTGTGAGGTGAAGGATGGTGTCTTACTTCTGTTCCCAGTGCCTGGGACTGGGCTGGCACTTGGTGGGCCCCTAATCAGTGATGCTTGTGTAAGTGAACAAATGAATGAATGAATGAATGAGCGTGTGTTCTTATAAGGCCTTGTGCTTAGTCTCCTCTACAAAGAAGGAATGGGAGGGAAATGAGCTAAGTCATGGATGCCAGGAATGTTCTAGATGGGCAGCTGGCTATGGGATGGGTGGTTGGAGGGCTAGGCCATTTGTCCTCTCCCACCTAGGAATGAGCTTTCTGGGACTCCCTTAGTTCATCTCAGATGTGGTCTGGCCACCACCGGCCTCACCCACTCTGACTCAGGGAAAGACAGGGAGGGGTCTCTTCCCTGTTATTAATGGACCTGTGTGATTGCTTCTCTTCCTAAGGAGCTACAAGGAGGTAGTAGATTACTTCATTTCCTTTTCCAGGAAATCAGCAAGAGGCAAACTCTGCCATGTCCCTTCTGCAGATGGAGAGGCTGAGGCTAGAGAGAGGTCACTTCCCAAAGTGAAGGGAAGCTGGCCCTTCTCTAGTCCTGCCGCTGGTCCGGGACTTACTTCCCCTCCAGCCTTGAGTTCGAGTAAGACCCGACCCCGGCAATGTTTTCCATTCAGGAGTCACCACCTGGGAAAATTCCACAGCTTGCCCCACCTTCCCCCCAGGCCCAGGCAGCTGAGGTATTTGCACCTGGGCATCTGAATGTTCCTGAGCCAAACAGGGGGCTGGGCAAGGGAAAGCGGCCCCAGTGTGTTTTGGGCCTCGAATTTATTCCTGTGATGGTTGTCCCGCCTGATGGCTTGAGCCAGGCAGTGGGAATTTAGGCCCCCTCAGGCTTTAGGCCCTTGTAGGCCGGAAACTCTCCTGTGTGTTTGGGTCACTGTTTGGGGCAGGAGTGTGGGGCCCGGGACTGAGGCCAGGCCAGAGTTGGTGGGAAAGAAACAGGCTAGCTTGGACGGTGCAGTGAGCGCAAAACAGTGGCGATCCGCTTCTTGAGAGGCCCGAGGGGAGAAGAAGTGAGGTCCAAAGGCCAAGGCAGCCTGGGTCTTCCTGCTGCTCACTCTGGGCCCAGTCCTACCAGACCCCGACCTGCTGGGGTCACCACAGAGACACCCCCGTCCCTGGGGTAGTCCAGGGACAGAGGTGTTGGGGGCTTCGGTTTTAGTTTTGGCCCCATTTCTTTGCAGATGTGGGAAATTTTAGAAATAAGGAAATCAAAAGGTTCAAAAAGAAAAGAACAATCGTATGTATTTCCACTACTCATAATTATTATCACTATTTCAGCATGTTTGCTTCTACATTTCCTCCATAGTATATATTATCTTAACAAGTATACTAGTTGTAAGTAGGTCGATTCTTTCTTTTAAAAAATTAGAACATTACAGGTAAGGCTAAGTCCCTTTTGACCAGCTTCTGCCACGTGCCTCTCCCCAGGACTATTTCTCTCCCCTCCTCCCCGAAATAACCACTGCCATAAGTTTGGGGTACATTTTCCTTATTCATGGTTTTACTTTTGTACACATATGTATACAAAGCACACACACACGGTTTCATTTTGTTTGTTTTTTCCCCAATGGCATAATCCTGTAGGTATTGCTCTGCAATTTGCCTTCCGCCTCCCCGGTAGGGTTTGGTGATAATACACATGGATCTGAGCCACTTGGATCCACTCCCTTCCTGATGGATATTTCCATTGTTCCCCATCACAAGAGCGCAGTGTCATCCTCATCTACCTGTGCTACTCCAAAATAGGTCCCTAGGGGTAACATTGTGGGTGACTAGGCCTTTTCCTTTTTGCTCGTCTACGCACAGATTCTCCTCCATATAGGGATGTAACCATTTACATCCCAACCAGTAGGACCCATTTACCCATTAACTAAGCCAACCCCTGGTATGGTCTGACATTTTTGTGTGTGATGTGAGAAAATGGTAACCTGCTGTCAGTTTTTGTTTCTCTGGTTACCGCTGAGGTTGAACATATAGTTTTTTTTTTTTCCCCTACCTGGATGCCCAAATACTCTTAACACCCTTTATTGAATCATTTATCCTTTTCCCACTGGTTTAAAAGACCAACATTTTAGTATAGTTTATGTTCATATATACACAGATCATTCTAGTCAGTTCTACGGATCAGGTAGTCTAATCCCAAATCAATCATTGTCACACGGTTTTAATTATAGCTTTATTATATTCCGGTATCTGTCTCAGTCACTCCAGGCTGCTGTAACAGAACACCATAGATTGGATGGTTTAACAATAAACATTTACTTCTCACAGGTCTAGAGGCTGGGAAGTCCAAGGACAAAGTGCAGTAGATCTGGTGGTGTCTGTTGGGAGTCCTCTGCCTGGTTTGCAGATGACCACCTTCTCGTGGTGTCCATACATGATGGAGAGAGAAGTAATCTCATGTTTCTTCTTATAAGGGCACAAAACCCATTCATGAGGGCTCCACTCATAACTAAGCCCCTCCTCCCAAAGGCCGCATCTCCTAATACCGTCACATTGTCGGTTAGGATTTCAACATATGAATTTGGGGGGGGATGCAAACATTTAGTCCATAACAGTACCAACATTAGTTTGCTAATCCTCACAGAAATTCTGTGAGGGTCATTATTTTTCTCTTTTTATAGATGAGGAATTGAAGCCCAGAGAGTTAACATGATTTGTCCATGGTCTGTCTCATGGCTGACATGGGCTTCAGATGGGTTTCTGTTGATTCCTTGGCCTGTTTTGTTTTCCTCAGGCTTTACCACCCTTTGGTGTGACCTGAACTGACCACAGTGCACAACAGAAAACAGCCTCATCCCTGAGCTTTTGTGAGGAGCACTGAGGAGTTATGTCCTACATTATATAGTGTTCTGCACCCCACTCAGACAACTCAGACAACTCTGGAGCATTGGGTGGACTTTTTTGTGACCTCAGCCTCAGAAGAACTGAGCTTCTTCGAGCCGTTGGTTTGGCTTTCTCTTTTGGACATTCTGATTCTTGAGTTGTGGTGCTGTGTTCTTCACTCTGGGTTCTAGAAGACTCAGAACCAAGTGTGTGGCCCTCCTCAGCAAGTGGGGAGGACTTCATAGTAGGCTTTGGGCCTACTGTCCTCATTCCTGGCTCCATCTTACTTTTCTACTCATTCACTCCTTTGACTCATTCTTCCCCCATCTACTTTTAAAACGTTTTATTTTAGTGTATTGTTGATGTGTATCTTTTTAGTTAGATGGCAGTCCGTTCTGGAACAAAGTATTAAGGTGACCTATAAATGAAAAGTTAAAGTAATTCAGATAGAAGTGGGAGCTATTTGGGACCTGATCCCAGTGAGTCAGAAGTTTCCAAAGTTGTGTCGGGCCTCTTCCACCTCAATGGGGAAAATTTTCCAGATTCCAACCCCTGCAGCCACTGAATCTCCCCAGCCTCGGCCCCAGAGCTGGCCTGTCCAAGGCTTGGTCTGTGTTCCACTGAGTTGTCCGTCTCTGTTTCAGCTTCTGCTTACTGCCCTGTGAGAGGCCAGGGCCATCTTGGGCACTCATCCCTGAAACAGCTTCCACTGACTCAGCCATGACTCACTAGCAGCAGGACCCCAGCAGGCCTGGGGGCCCCTGGGGGGTGGTTTGGGAGGGCCAAGAGTTGCCAAGCTGCAGACGTTGCTGACCTCTCTTTAAACTACTGAGAAAGTCTGATTTGTGGAAGCTCAGCCTTCGGGGTTTGAAGCCCCTGGAACATCTGCTCTCAACTCAAACCAGTCATTAGTGGGATTGTGGAATGGAAGTCTGGGAAGAGTTTTCTAAGCAACCAAGTGTTTGACAGAAAAGAGGACTGGACTGTGGGTCAAGAGACCTGGAGTCCAGTCCTGGTGTTACTGCTTGCCAGCTTGCAGCCTCGAGCAGTATCTTTCCTTCTCTTAACCCTGTAAAATTGGGATGATAAGACCCTGCTGAGGATTCCTTCAATTATTCAATAACCATGACCAAGCACCTTCAGTGTGCTAAGGACTGTTCAAAGGGCTATAGATACAGCAATGGATGAGAAGGTAAGACCACTTCTTGTGGGGCTTACCTATACCCTAGTAAGTGAAGACATGCAGTAGCAATCAAATAAACAAATAAACAAGGCAACTTGGGCTATTGCTAAGTACCATCAAGAAAATAAAGTGGTGGCTCAAAGGAGAATCCTGGGGAGAGGGGAGTTTAAAGTGCCAGAGAAGGCCACTGATGCTTTGTACTGGAGTGATAGCCATGGGGGTGAAGATAAATGGGCAGATTCTAGATCACATTGGAGGTAGTGCCCATAGGATTTGCTGATTGGGATCAAGAGGATGACTAATAGACATTTTAGATTGAGTAACAGAGTCAGTGATGGTATTGATTCATCGAATGGGAGAAGTGGGTCTGGAAGGGAAGATCGAGAGATTGGTCATGGACATGTTAAGTTGACACCCAAGTGGGGATAAGATGAAGGTAGTCGAGCACCCTATTTCAGAGTGTGGTATAGAGATGCAGCAGATTCAAAAGGCTCACACATGGTGAAGGGCTAGCAGAAGTGTGGGTACAGGTGTCTAGGGCTCTTTACATATGTCCCACCCATTCCATCCCCTTTCAAATGTCCTCTCCCAGTGCCTCAGGCATTCCAGTGCTGGCCCCAAACTTCTTCCATAGGTGGCTCAGGGGCTGTTCTCACTTCTAAGCACAAAATCCACACCTGTTACATCCTGGGCCCATAGGCCCAGTTAGCTGACAAGTAGGAAAGCAGCTACAGACTACCTTTTGCTGAAGATCAGTGATATTGGGCATCTTTTTCTCTGGTAGGATATTTTTTCCCTCTCTTTTTAGGGGGGTCGGGGGAGGGTTCATGTAGGGGCAAAAGAACAACGCCCCAATCCAAAGGTATTATTGATGAAGTTGTTGGGATGTTTTAGGTCGGGGCCTGGCTTTGAGCAGTTCAGTACCCTCTGAGACCTTAGGATCTCCATATGAGGAGCTTTCTGGGGCAGGGGAAGGCTCTTTTCCCTGAGAGAACTTTAGAAAACAAAAAGGCTGCTGGCTCCTCGTAAAGGGGTGTCCCAAAGACCCCACATGGCAGCTCTCATCCTTGCATCAGGCATGGAAATTATAGGTCTGGTTTCTGGCGATACAGTTAATTTGGTGAACTCTGGGATAAAGAAACATCTTAGCAACTCTACAGCTAATAAGCTCCATTGTTTCCAGGTTATACTAAAGTGATAGGGGTGCCCAATGAGCATCTGCTCCTTGCCCAATATGAGATCCTCTTCCCTGTCAGTTCTTTTTAAACCCTATAATCAGTCTGTTCAGTAGATATTGGCATCTCTATTTACAGCTGAGGGGCAGGATGGCTGATTAGGAAGAGACCTGGGGCTGTTGACTAGTTGGAATCTTTACCTCATCCACAGGGCAAGGCCTGGGATCTTTGCAACAGGGCAGGTGAGCTTTGACCTGCCCAAGGGCCCAGTAGAGAACAGTTCATGCTCGGGGACTGAGATGGGACTCGGGGGCCAGCCCCATCTCAGTGCTGCCAAAGGAGGCCAATGGAGAGTAGAGGATGCCAGTGTTATTCCATGGAGGGTGATTTTCAAGTACAGTGCATCTGCTGCCTCATCCTTTGGGCACTATCACGCTGAATGACCCAGCTTCTTTGTCCTCTGCCTGGTGGGGCAAACACCCACCCAGCGTCCCTAGCTAAGTGTCCTCTGCAGACAGCATGGGTGTTAGAGCCAGACTCTCTGGGTATCTATTTAGCTCAGCCTTTTGCTAATCTTGTGACTTTGGGTAAGTCACTTAACCTCTCAGGGAATAGTGAAAGAAACCATCCTATAGAGTTATTTGAGAACTAAAAGAGATAATATCCATATAGGGCTTAAAACAAGAGGTGGACATAGTAAGGTGCAATCAAAGTTAGCTGTCATTACTGTTATCTCTACAGCAATCAAGGGGCTCTTGTTGGCCATGTTGGCATCTAAGACCAATCCTTGTTATCAGAGAGGTAGGGTATTAGGGCTGGTCAGGCCCTGGGTCGTTGCCCTCCTCTGTGACTAAGGAGCATGTCTCCTACCAGAAGTAGAGGGATGGGAAATTTTGAGAGGCAGATAGAAAAAGCCAACAGAACAAAACAAAAACCAAAGCAAAACAGAAAACAACAACTTCTACAATCTTCCACAGATTGCCCCAAACTGTTTTGTCTGCTGTCTTAGAGAACAGTAGTCAACTTAAATGGACTCTTCAGCAGCACTTAGCCTGTGGCTGTCGGTCCAGAGTTAAGTGCCATGGAACTCTGTATTGGTTGTCTAGGGCTGCCATAACAAAATACCACAAACTAGATTGTTTATACAACAGACATTTATCTCAGTTCTGGAGGCTGGAAGTCCAAGATTAAGGTGTTAGCAGGTTTTGGTTCCAAGGCCTCTCTCTTTGGCTTGCAGATGGCCACTTTCACATGACCTTTCCTTTGTTCATTTGCATGTCCTGTGTCTCTTTTGTGTGTTCAAATTTCTTTCTTTTTAAAAATATTTATTTATTTATTTTAGAGACAGAGAGAGAGCATGAGCATGTGCAAGCGGGGAGAGGGGCAGAGGGAGAGGGAGAGAGAGAATCTCCAGCAGACTCTCAGTTGAACATGGAGCCCAATGGGGGCTTGATCCCAGGACCCTGATATCATGACCTGAGCCAAATGGATACCCAACCAGTTGAGCCACCCAGCTGTCCCTGTGTGTTCCAATTTCCATTTCTTATAAGGATACCAGTCAGATTAGGATTAGGGCCCACCTCAGTGGCATCATCTTAACTTAATCACCTCTTTAAAGGCCCTGTCTCCAAATACAGTCACATTCTGAAATGCTGGATATTTGGGTTTCAACATATGAATTTAGAGAGGGGCACAATTCAGCCCAGAACTAACTCCATCCACAGAATTCTGAGATGTACAGAATACACAAACTTTAGGAAGTTTTCAGAAATCACCAGCAGGAACTCAGGAACAGCCAGATGGAAGAGATGCATAGGACAAAGTATGGTGAAAGGGGTTGGAGCTTCCATGCCTCTCCTGACGCGATACTCTCCCCAAATCTCCATGTGTTCATTTACAGAGAAAGACTCAGAAGTATGTCTTTTTGTTTTTTAAAAGAGATTTCCTTACATAGACATGAATGATTAAATCATTGGCCACTGGTGATTGAACTCAATCTTCAGCCCCTCTCCACACCACAGAGTTTGGATGGTGGGACTGGAAGTTCCAACCCTGTAATCACGTGGTTGGTTTCCCCAGCAACCAGCTCCCATCCTTTGGCTATCTAGGGCTTTCCAAAAGCCACCTTATTAACATAACTAAAGACACCTTTGTCATCGCACCACTTAAGAAATTCTAAGGATTTTAGGAGCCCCATGCCAGAAACTGGGATGAAGACCAAATATATATTTCACAATATCACATGAAGTCTTGAACACTTGCCAGCCATCTTTATCCTGTGTCCACCCCCAACCCCCCACCACCCCTGGTTTGTTTTGTTTTTCAGTCAAGACTTTCTGCTGCAAATAACTGAAAACTCAACTGGAGGAAATTTACAATCTCACAAAACTGGAAAGTCTAGAAGTAGGACAGACTTCAGGCTTGGTTTAATCCAGCAAGCCAAGAACATTGCAAAGGACTGGTTCCTTTACACTTTTCTGCTCTTCCAGCTGCAGTGTTGGCTTTGCCCTAATCTTGCTCCTCTGTGATCTGAGGGTAGCTACCAGTAGCTCCCTAACCACATCACAGAGAGAGAGGGATTATTAGAGAAAGTAGGAAGTTCAAATCAACCTCTCCTATCTTATAATTCCAGACGAGAGCTCTCTTATTTACCCTGGTTGGAACCACTTAGAACAACTTCTGCCATTTAACCAATGGCTATGGTCTCAGGGATGCGATATACTGATCAGTACTTGGGTAGTTTGGGGCCAGATTTCTTCAAATCACTTGGACTTGAAAAAGAGAGGAGACGATCCCTGAAAATCTGAGTTTTATGAAAAGGGGGAAGCAGAGTGGATATTAGCTAGGCAACCACAGATCTTATGACATTTTCCAACTCTCTCAGCTGCTCACTCCTGGTAGTCTGGCAATGATGGGAGTCCTCACCCCTGTCTTTTGGGTGTGAGAAACGTACAAGTGCAAAATTTGCTCCAAACCCTTCTTGGTTCTCCCTAGCAGACATCTTTGATGAATGTCTTGTATCTACACCTGCCACTCATTTCTTGCCTGGTTCTATGCTTGAGTGGGCCAACTGCCCAAATCCATACTGTAGTTCGGATCCTAGGACATTCTGAGTGCTCCGAAAATCCTAAACAACCACATCAAGGCTCTGCCCAGCCTTGTTTTTGCATATTACTCCAAGTTGGGTTCTACCTCACGTTCAGCTCTCACCTCTGTAGCAGGGAGGGCCAGTATGAGGGTGTTAAGAGGTCATTCTGAGCGAATAGGTACAAGTACAGTGCTTTTAAAAGATTTAACACCAACAAGTCAATATAGAGTTTGGCTGCAAACCTTCAGTGCAGCTGTGCCGACATGGATGTGCCAAACGTTTAGTGCTCCCTGCCCTCCCTGGGGAAACTTGGATCCACCCTCAGTGTCACTTATTTCATGAGTCCAGCCAACACTATTACAGTGATTATGGTCAGCTTCTACACAACCTTCAAGTGTTGTTACCATGGTGATGATAAATGTCTACACAGTATTCATGTATCATTACATGATGGTAATGTCTATATGGCATCCATATGTCAGGAGTCATTCTAAGTACTCTACTATCAGCTCCTTGAATCCTCACAAAACCCTCAGAGACCCTAAGGCATTCTAAGGCAAAGAAACTAATCCCCACTAGGTTAGACACTTGCCCAAGTTCTCAGGGCTGTTAAGTATCTATGGCAGGGTTTGACCCAGGTAGTCTTGCTCCAGACTCCAAGGTCTTAACCACTAAGCTATTTTAGGGATCTATGAGACTCACTTGTAAGGGCCCACATTCTTGGGGCATTGTGCCTTCCATTAAAAGAAAAGATAATGAATGTTTTCTAAGTGCTTTTTGAGGGCTAGGTACTTTGCATATCTGCACCTCAAGAACCCTCAGGGTTGGGTTTTGTTAGTTTAGTATTTGAGATGGCAAAGTTGATGCTGGGCGCAGTTAGGTGACACGATAGATTCTCACAGCCAGTGAGTTTATAAAACTGGGATTTCACCTCCAAGCTGTGCAGTGGTGAAGCTTGTGCTCTTCACTCTGGATCCAGTTGCTTCCTAGGCTCCCAAAAGTCCCTTCGAGGTGCTTTATGCCAGTGTTTTGGCTCTGTGGGGCTTGATGACTAAATGGTAGTGAAAATCAATTTAGTACGTCAAAACCAGCATTTAAAAAACTGAAATAGGGGTGTCTGGGTGGATCAGTTGGTTAAGCGTCTGCCTTCAGCTTAGGTCATGATCCCAGGGTCCTGGGATTGAGACCTGCGTTGGGCTCCCTGCTCAGTGGGGCCCCTGCTTGAGGATTTCTCTTCTTTTCCCTCTGTTCCTCCCCCGATTCATGTGAGCACACGCTCACGTACTCTATCTCAAATAAAGAAATCTTACAACAAACAAACAAACAAATAAACCACCTTTACTTGCTGCCGCTCCCATCCAGCACTCTGAGATTTTTCTCAGAGCCACAGTCCCAGAATCTCCTTCGTATCTGGGCTCTATTCCACCTGTGGGCAGAGAATGTTTCCTCCCCATATCCTGGGTCATCCCGTTCTCTCTCTCAATTCTTCTTTTAAAAAGATCTAGTTTTAGGGTCTATCAAGGTCATACATGTATGTGGTTTAAAGACTCAGAGACGCTTGCTAGGAAAACAAAGGGCTTTCTTTGCCTCTGCCAACTGCCTGCCCTTTTCTGCTTCCCAGGGCCTTAACATTTCTAACTGATACCTGTGACATTTACCTCCATTTCACCAAATAACACGCTTAGATTGTTTCTTCTTGATTTTTCAGTTTTAGACAAGATCTCTTTCCTTATTATAAAATAAATTTAGCTCTCTTTCAGTCTCTCTGAGACACCCTACTTATCTTTCCTGTATAGCTATACAATAATTTTTATTAGATATATGTTCATTGTTTGTATTATGATTATAAAATCTACTATAGCTGAAAGATATATTATACTATGTTTATTTTTTCAAACACATATGAAGTTTTCCCTGGATATAATTGACTTGATTTTTCATTTGCTTAATTATCTGTGTTTATCACTAATTCAACCCCCTGTCCTAAACTAGTTGTCCCTAGTT
The DNA here is from genome assembly GCF_011800145.1 of Mirounga leonina. Taxonomy (NCBI): domain Eukaryota; kingdom Metazoa; phylum Chordata; class Mammalia; order Carnivora; family Phocidae; genus Mirounga; species Mirounga leonina. The sequence continues at coordinate 11,184,322 of NW_023270454.1, forward strand.
GTGTAAATCTCTTCTCAACACATTTAGATACAACAAGCAATGTGGTAATACCACCTTACTGAAGACATCCCCCAGAGGCTCTGACCTGCTCCAAAGTGTATGGGTTGCTTCCTAAGCATGCTTCACCTCTCCTAAGAATCAGTATTTTAGGATGTTGCATGCCCCTTAAATGTCTTTATTCTACTCTCACCCTAATTAATAGTTTGGCTTAAGACAGAATTCTAAGTTGGAAATAAGTTTCCCTTAGAATTTTCAAGACATTATTACATTACTTTCTAGCTTCTAGCATTCCTTTGAGGAGTCTGAAGCTGTTTTGGCCATTGGTCCTCTGTTCACTGGCTTTCTCTCTGGAAATGTGTGAATATTCCTTTTACTTCATTGTTCTGAGATTTTATGCTGCAGTGCCTTGGTGTAGGTTTATCTTTACCCATCGTGCTGACCATTCAACGGGCCTCTTCAATTTGGAAACTTACATCTTTCAACTCAGACATTTTCTTTAACTAGTTCTTGGATAATTTCCTCCTTTCTGTTTTATTTTTCTATCTATGTGAGGTTTTTGTTCTTGTTTTATTTAAAGGTTGGAACTTGTTGATGGTTAATTTTCATTTCTTTTCTCTCTCTCCTTTCTCTTTTTCTCTATTTCTTTGAGATTTCTTCAATTTTATTTTTCAGTCCTTCCATTTCTTTGTTGATCCCTAAGACTCTTTTATTTTTAAAGTCTCTGTTTCTTCTTTCTTAAACATCCTGTTTTTCTTGTTGCATGGTTCAATATTATCTGCTAACTCTAAGAATATCAGTAATAGTCTTTTTGAACTTGTCCTTTCCTGTGTAGGCTCTGTTTCCTCCGAGTTGTTTTTCTCCCCCTTCCTGTTTGCTGTAGTAGAGGCTTTTTTTTCAAATACTTATTCTTGACTGGTTGCTCATATTTCAGAGTGGTGTACTCAAAAACCTTTTTGGAAACTCTGAGACCATGAGTGGGGACTGTCAACTGTTCTCCTTAGAGAGTGATACCACGTGAGCTGTTTCCATGGAAACTCTCATGCTAGCATCTTTAGACTCTGGGCTAGTCAGAGTGCCCACAGAAGAGTTTTCTACTCTCCAGCTTGGAAGCACAGGCCTGGATGCCTGTGCTTTGGATGCAGAGTTGGAAAGAAAGCTGAGGTTGGCAGTTCTCAATCCTTAGTAAACAAATTTTCACTTCCTCCTTCTGAGATTAGTAGAGAGCTGCGTCTTCTGTTGTGCCTGGAGTCTCCCGGTACAGATCCCTCTGTTGTAACCTCGACCGAGAGTAAACCTCCAGGCTTCTGCTGGGATAAGGAGGGGCAAATGTGAAGATGCACTGAGTAGGACACAAAAAGCAAGGGGGTGGAGTCTGACTGCTATTTAAGTAAACTTTCATCAATTATTCTGTTTTTACCATCCTTTTATCCTCATTTTAAATTCCTGAATCTTCTGGAGATTCTGTGTTGAAAATGGGTTGAAAATGGGGTCTTCTCTTTTCTTTATTGATTGGTTTAGCTAAAGGTTTATCAAAAGTATCTTTTTGGTTTCATTGATTTTCTCTTTTTATTAGTTAGTTTGCCTTCTATTTCTTAGATTCCAACTCTGATCTTTATTATTTCCTTTCTTCTACTTACATCAGATTTGATTTGCTCTTCTTTTTCATTGATTTTAGAGATTTCTTTTGTTCTTTTCTTATGTTGACATTTAAAGCTATAAATTACCCTCTAAGTACTATTTTTGCTGCTGCCATAAAATTTGATGTGCTTTTTTAAATTTTGATTTAGGTCAAGATATTTCCTAATTTCCCTTCTAATTTCTCTTTTTTGAGGTTATTTAGAAATGTGTTGTTCAATTTCCACATATTTGGAGATTTACCAGATTTATTTCTATTATTGATTTCTAATGTAATATCCCTCATGGTTGGAGAATGTACTTGTATAATTTCATTCTTTGCACAGTCATTGGGGCTTCTTTTAAGGCCTACCATAGGGTCTATTCTGGTAAATGTCCCATGCAGACTTGAAAAGAATGGGTATTCTGATGTTGCTGGGTGGAGTGTTTATATGTCAGTTAAATTGATAGCATTTCTCAGATCTTAAAACTTACTGATTTTCTTTCTACTTATTCTATCAGTTCTTGAAAGAAGACTATCAAAATCCTCAGCTATAATTTTTGGATTATAAACCACACTTTTTAAAAAGATTTATTTATTTATTTGAGAGACACAGAGAGAGAGAGAGAGAGAGCATGTGAGTGGGGGAAGGGGCAGGGGGAGAGGGAGAGAGAGAATCCTCAAACAGACTCCCCACTGAGCATGGACCCTGACGCAGGGCTCTATCCCAGGACCCTGAGATCATGACCTGAGCAGAAATCAAGAGTCAGTTGTTTAACCAACTGAGTTACCTAGGTGCCCCTAAACTACACTTTTTAATTCTATCAGCTTTTACTTCATAAGCTTCAGGGGTTCTGTTGTTGTTTTAGTGCATACACGTTTATAATTTTTTACATCTTCTAGCTTTATTGACCTTTTGTTACTGTGAAATAATCCTCTTTTCTCAGTGATAGCTCATCATAAAGTCTATTTTGTCTGATGTTAATACAGATACTCCAGTTATATTTATTGTTAGCATCATATACATTTTTCTATCTTTCACTTTAATTTATTTGTTGGTCTAGCTTTAATGTTGGTCTGAATTTATTTATTTTTAAAGATTTTATTTATTTATTTGAGGGGGGGATGTGGGAGGAGCAGAGGGAAAAGGAGAGAATTTCAAGCAGACTATGCTGAGTGCAGAGCCTGATGTGGGGCTCAATGTCATGACCCTGAAATCATGACTTGAACCGAAAACAAGAGGCAGATGCTCAACCCACTGAGCCACCCAGGTGCCCCTAATGTTGGTCTCAATTTAAAGTGTATGTTTTGGGGGCACCTGGGTGGCTCAGTCGTTAAGCGTCTGCCTTCGGCTCAGGTCATGATCCCAGGGTTCTGGGAATCGAGCCCCGCATCGGGCTCCCTGCTCAGCGGGAAGCCTGCTTCTCCCTATCCCACTCCCCCTGCTTGTGTTCCCTCTCTCACTGTGTCTTTCTCTGTCAAATAAATAAATAAAATCTTTAAAAAATAAATAAATAAAGTGTATGTTTTGTACCCAAAATGAGGTTGGATCTTGCTTTTTTTTTTTTCAGTCTGAGACCATCTTTGCCTTCTGATTGGAGTGTGTAATCCATTTATATTTGATGTAATTATTTATGTTTATATTTAGATCTTTGACTTTACTCTTTGTTTTCTACATGTCTCATCTCTATTTTGTTCTTCTGTTCATCCTTCATTACCTGCTTTTGTATTAAAAAATATTTTTGGGTATACCATTTTAATTTTTTAAATGTTTACTTTTTCCATCAGCTTTATTTAGCTGTTTATTTATCTATTGCTATGTTGTCACAAATGGCAGGATTTCCTTCTTCTCATAGACGGAGTATTATATATATACACACACATATATATGTATAATATCCCATCTATATATATATATATTTTTTTCTTTATCCATTCATCAGTTCAACGAACACATTGTTTCCATATCCTAGCTATTGTGAATAATGCTGAAATCAACATGGGAGAGAAGATCTCTTTGAGATACCAATTTCATTTCCTTTAGATATATGCCCAGAAGTGGGATCATAATGTAATTTTATTTTTTTATTCTTTGAGGAAACTTCACACTGTTTTACATATTGCCTGTACCAATTTACTGTCTCACCAACAATGTACAAAGATTCATTTTTGGGAGCACCTGGGTGGTTCAGACAGTTGAGAGGCCAGCTCTTGATTTTGGCTCAGGTCATGATCTCAGGGTCCTGGGATCGAGCCCTGAGTCGGCTCTGTGCTCACCGGGGAGTCTGCTTGAGGATTCCCTCTCTCCCTGTCCCTCTGCCCCCCCCTCACTCTCTCTCTCTCTAAAATAAATAAATAAATAAATAAATAAATAAATAAATAAATAAATATCTCTTAAAAAAGGATTCTTTTTTCACCACATCCTTGACAACTTGTTATCTTTAGTCTCTCTGATAATAATCAGTTTAACAGATGTGAAGTAATACTTCATTTTCTTGATGACTAGTGAAGTTGAGCACATTTTCATGTATCTGTTGGCCATTTGTATGTCTTCTTTTGAGAAATGTCTTTTCAGATCTTTTGCTCATTTGTTTTTTGTTTTCTTGTTTTGTTTTGTTATTGAGTTGTATGAGTTCCTTATATACTTTGGATATTATTCCCTTATCAGACACAGTTTGTGAATATTTTCATCCATTCCATAGGTTGCCTTTTCATTTCACTGATTTTGTTCTTTGCTATGCAGAAACTTTTTTCATTTGATGCCATCCTATTTAGCATGTGTTCTTCCATTCTGAAGAGTTGGAGCATTCCTATAAGTCATGTCTAGTGGTGATGAACTCTCAGTTTTTGTCTGGGGAAAACTTTAACTCTCCTTCACTTTTAATGGTTAATTTTGCTGGTTATAGTATTCTTGGTCCACAGATTTTTCTTTCAATACTTTAAATATATCATTCCAGTCTCTCTGGAGAAGAGAGAGACTACTCCAGAGTTGTGGGAATGCAAGGTTTCTGCTGAGAAATCCACTGATAGTCTTATGGGGATTTCCTTATATGTGGTGAGTCTCTTTTTCTCTTGCTGCTTTCAAAGTTCTCTTTGTCCTCAATTTTTGACAGTTTGATTATACTATGTCTTGATGTAGTCCTTTTTAAGCTATTCCTATTTAGGAACTTTTGAGCTTCATCAATCTGGATGTCCTTTTTTGTCCCAAGATTTGAGAATTTTTCAGCCATTATTTTTTTTTTTTTTAAAGATTTTATTTATTTATTCAACAGAGAGAGAGATAGCGAGAGCAGGAACACAAGCAGGGGGAGTGGGAGAGCGAGAAGCAGGCTTCCTGCCGAGCAGGGAGCCCGATGTGGGACTCGATCCCGGGACCCTGGGATCATGACCTGAGCCGAAGGCAGACGCTTAACGACTGAGCCACCCAGGCGCCCTCAGCCATTATTTTTTAAAATAAGTTCTCTCTCTCCTCCTTCCCGAAATCCCATTATCCATAAATTGATTAATTTGCAAGTTTCCCATAAATTGTGTAAGCTTTCCTCACTCTTTCTCATTCCTTTTTCTTCTCTAATTAGATAATTTCGAATTGTTGAGTCTTTGAGTTTGCAAATTATTCTGCTTGGTCAAGTCTGCTGTTGAAGCTGTCTATAGCATTTTTCATTTTATTAATTATATTCTTCAGCTATTCAGTGTTTTTCAATGATTTCTCTCTCTTTGTTAAACTTCTCATTTTATTTATGTGTTGTTTTCCTGATTTTACTGAGTTATCTACCTGTATTCTCTTATGGCTTGCTAAGCTTCCTCAAAACAATTATTTCATTATGATAGACTCATAGATTTCCATTTCTTTGAGGTCGGTTATTGAGAAATTTTTGTGTTCCTTTCATAATGTCATGTTTCCTTGATAGTTCATTTTTCTTATAGCCTTGTGTTGTTGTCTGTGCATTTAAGGAAGCCACAACCTCTTCCAGCCTTTACAAACTGGCTTTAGTGGGGAAAGAGCTTCACCTGTGGGTGGATTCTAGGGCACTGGCTAGGTAAGGGTCTGTGGCTCCAGCTCTGGGGGGCATAGCTTTAGCTTAGATCTGGGGAAGGCACAGTGGTATAGTCTCTGTGCAGCTCCAGCAGCTGAGGTCAGCCATCAGCAAAGACTGTGGAGGTTCTTAGCAGCCAAGGCTGCAGGTGTTCCCAGTGATGGTGTTGGGTCCTTATGTGTTGAGGTCCCTGTTGGCAAAGGTTGTTGGGATCTTCCTGTTTCTCTTTACCCCCCACCGGGGAATGTTGTGACCAAGAAGATCTTTCTTGGTGCTGGATTTGGCATGCGGTCGTGCTCACTCTAGTGGTAGCACCCGTTTCTGAGCACGGTGAAGTGGTCATACTGCCAGGTCTGGGGCACAAGCAGGCGTAGGGCAACTGTAGCTCCAGAGTCGGGGCTGCAGACATGCTTGGTGCAGCAGGAGCTCTTGTGTCTAAGATGTAGGCAAATGTCAAGTGACCGTAGCTCTGGGATCAACACAGAGGTGCACTTGCTGTGGTGGTCATGCCATTGTCTGGGGCATGACTGTACACAGAGCAGCTGCTGAGCTAGGGTATGAGGCATGTGTGCTGTTGTTGGGGAGGGCGAGTGGCGGAGGCAGGGCTGCTCCAGCCCCGGGGGATGCAGCAGCCGCTCCTTCTCAGGGCAGGGAGCATGGCAGTGGTCTTGGGGCAGGAGGGGGGCATAGCAGTGGCTTCCTTGGGTGGGGGGCACGGCAGCATCAACTCCAGGGAGCTTCATCATCTGAAGTCAGCACCAGTAAACACTGTGGGAGTCTTTGGTGGTGAAAGCTTTTGGGTATCTACCAGAGGGGTAAGGGCTGCTGGGATCCTCTAGATCTCCTTTTTCCCCATGTGGGGAGGTCATGATGAGGGAATCTCTCTTGGTAACAAGTTATATCAGACTGGGGCATAGGGTAGTCTAGGTAAGATACTTTCTATGCTTTTCTATGCAGCCATTCTTGGGTTTGGGCTCTACTGAGTTGCAGCAAGTTCGTCATTTTATTCCAGAGCGCTCTCGGTGCTATTTTCATCTGTTCGTAGTCTTTATTCATTACTTTTTTTTTTAATAGGAGGGACAAGCACTAGGACCTCCTAGTCTGCTAACTTGCTAAGATCACTTCTCATCTTTACTTTTCAGCTAAGTTCCCTTGAGGGATGCCTGGGTGGCTCAATCAGTTAAATATCTGCCTTCAGCTCAGGTCATGATCCCAGGGTCCTGGGATGAAGCCCCGCATCAGGTTCCCTGTTCAGTGAGGAGCCTGCTTCTCCCTCACCCTCTGCCTGCCCCTCCCCCCATTCATCCTCGCTCTCTCTCTCTTAAATAAATAAATAAAATTTAAAAAAACTAAGTTCCTTTGAATTTTTTTTCTTTAGTTGTTGCCTTGAGGATTACAATATGTATCTTCAATTTATCACAATCTACTTCAAATTAAAACTGATTTTTTTTGTGAAAAGAGAGACTTTGCCCTAGTATAGCTCCATTTCTCATCCCCCCACCATGTTATTATTATCATATACATTTATATGTGTTATAAACCCACAGTGTGATGTTATCATTCTCGCTTTGAACAATCCTATGTGTTTTTAAAAAGTTAAGAGAAGAAAAGGTAATATATATTTATATTATTATATATGTATTTTTTATTTACCTTCATGCTTGCCATTCCAGTGATTTTCATCCCCTTTTATTAACTGGTTACCATCTGGTGCCATTTTCTTTCAGCTAGAAGAATTTCTTTTTCTTTCTTTCTTTCTTTCTTTCTTTCTTTCTTTCTTTCTTTCTTTCTT